>NC_139222.1:260512168-261056614 GCF_055691185.1 Crinia signifera
GAAGCCTATGGGCTTCCCTTCGCGTCCCCCGCCACCCCGCGCACCCCCCGCCGATCCACGCCGCACCCCGCTCACCTGTGTCCGGGCAACCTCCTGCTGTCCTGCCCGGATCAGTGACCTCCTCCTGCCTTCACCGCTTCTGAGTGCAGGGAGGAGGAAGAGGAGCCCTCTCAAAGCCGGCTGAGGGTTCAGGGAGAAAGGGGGGACCCGCTGCACATCGCCGGCCATCGCCTTTGCGTTAATAAACGCATATGTTACTGCATATGCGATCATTAACAATGCGAGTGCCGGCGATGTGCGGCCGGGATTATTAGAGAATCCCGCACAAGCGAGCTTTTGCCCTTCTGCTCCTTTGATTACAAGATGCATTTACTCAAGGGGATGGCATGTGGATAGAACAAGGTGTTTTTGGAAACCAGAGTTGGTGGCAGTACATTCTCGTGGCGCGTTCCCTTAATTATTGGCTGTTTCTCAAACTCCATTTTTTCTGGATATAGCGAGGAATTGCAGAAATGTCGTTATGATAGGTAGAAGCTTTCAATACAAGACATTATAAGATATTACGATGTGTGTTACTTAGGGCCGGATTTAGGGATGTACATGGATACAATGGTTTCTATACAGACGTAGCCACGAGCTTAGAACCCGCGATGTGCATCTGATGAAACAATTTCCTTATCTACAGGTCTCTGGCGCGGTTTCCAGCGTTTCAGAACTATTTAGAAAAATCTCCAGCAGAAGTTAACTTGACAGAGTTTCTGCTGTTGCTATAGATACACTAACCAGGCTTAGAGCAGGGTAAAATATTTATTTGAATCTATATATAGCTTCCTTGGAAAGCGAACTCGGTGAGCGCTGTGACCTGAAGTGAGCATATTCGGATGGGTGTACAGTACACAGCTAAATAGTAGACAGCACCAAGGTAAAGCGAAATGACCTGAGTGCGCTCTCTGATATCACAGTAATACAGGTGATAAAGCAGATTAAACTGACTTTCCAGTATGCCAGAAAAGGATGTTCACTTGTTCCCAAAAGGCTGTCACGGGTGTGGTATGTGCTCCCGAAAATCAGGATTCCTACAGTCGTTTCTCCGACATTGGAGTCCCGCTGCGCTCGGGAAGGCCCGAAGGGAGGAGTCTGTAAATGGGTCTCCTCCTCTCTTAAAGCGCAACTGGTGGCAAACCTAAATTTTTGGGACCCTGAAACTTGAACTGTTGCATAGAAACTTAAAACCACTTGGTTCATCTACTCTGCCCTTTTTTTAAACATATTGTTGCTTCAAACCCTATTTGATGTTTATTTGTAAGAATATTCATATGTTAACAAAAGCATGTTTAAATTGCTCTATTGTCTCATCCACTACCACATCTGATGGGAGGATATTCCACTTATCCACTACCCTTTCTGTGAAGTAATTGTTCCTCAGATTTCCCCTGAACCTCTCCAGTTTCAATGAATGTGCTCGAGTTCTAGAACTCCCTCCTGTACCTTGTTAAAATCATTGGTATATTTGTAAGTTTCTATCATGTCCCCCCTTTCCCTTCTCTGCTCCAAAACATATATAAGATATTTAAGTCTTTCCAGGTGAGTATTGTGATGTAGGTCATGCACCATTTTAATTGACCTTCTTTGTAAAGTCTCTAATATATTAATATCCTGCTGAATATATGGCCTCCAGAATTGTGAGAGATTTTTGAGAGCCAAGTGTAAGATTTTGCATTTTTTACTTTAAACTATCACTGCCATGCTCATGACCAGTCCTCTAGTCTACCTAGATCATAAATCATTTGTTTCACGAACGTCCTATGGGATACTGGAATTGTCTCAAGACATTGGGGTATTAGAGGGTATCCGCAGGAGACAGGCACGTCTATAACTTTGAACTGGGTGTACTGGCTCCTCCCTCTGATTCCCCGTCCATGAATTAGTTTAGAAAAATGTGCCCTCAGGATCAACGGCCGCTGATTCCCCTGTCTGCCCGATGCTCCTCACTGCGGGGGGGGTGGCGGGGGTTGCTGTCGCCACGGCCAGGGGGGGTGGCGGGTGTGCGGACATCACTCCGTCGGCATCCTGCGTCCACTCAGACAGTGCAGCATTGCCCAAAACCAATATGGCCGCAGCATATGTGCATTTAATATATGCATATATGCGGCGGCCATGTTTGTTGTGGGCAATGCTGCTGTTCGTGACCAGGCTGGGCTGCGGCCGCTTCTAACAAAGGTAAGCAGCCCAGCCAGAGTGAAATCTGGTCCGGCCCACCGGGAAACGGCCCGGTTTCCCGGTGGGCCAATCCGCCTCTGCTAGTACGCCTCACAGATCAAGGCCAAACAATGACAGGCTACTTGAATCATTATACACTATTTATCCGTGATGCCAATTACACATGACGCCGCACACCGTGATGACAATTACACATTGTCGCACACCGTGATGACAATTACACATTATCGCACACCGTGATGACAATTACACATTATGTCGCACACCGTGATGACAATTACATATTACGCCGCACACTGTGATGACAATTACACATTACGCCGCACACTGTGATGCCAATTACACATTACGCCGCACACTGTGATGACAATTACACATTACGCTGCACAATGTGATGAGCCCACCAATGTTCGATGCCCACCAATGTATATATTTTTATATGCCCACTGCCCAGCAATGTATATATTTGTATATGCCCACTGCCCAGCAATGTATATTTTTATATGCCCACTGATGTATATATTTTTATGCCCGCTGCCCACCAATATTTATATGCCCACTGTCACCAATGTATATTTATTTAAACACCACTGCCCACCAATGTTTATTAATAATAGGCAGTAACATATATATTGCTGGCCTGCACCATTAATTTATACGTTACCACCTATTGTTAATAAACATTGGTGGGCAGTGGTGTTTAAATATACATTGGTAGCAGTGGGCATATAAAAATATATACATCAGTGGGCATATAAAAATATACACATTGGTGGGCAGTGGATATATAAAAATATACACAATAGTGGGCATATAATATATACATTGGTGGGCAGTGGGCATATTAAAATATATACATTGGTGGGCAGAGGGCATATTAAAATACATACATTGGTGGGCAGTGGATGTATAAATATATACATTGGTGGGCAGTGGATGTATAAATGTATACACATTGGTGGGCAGTGGGCACACTTTGCACCCCCCCCCTCCCCCCCTCAATTCCCTCCCCCTCCCCCCCTCAATTCCATCCCCTCTCCGGGCACTTTTAATTAATTACCTTAAGCCCAGGGTCAGGGTGGCTGTCAGGCAGCTCCTCTCTCCAGATAAGCAGCATGGCATGCAGCAAGTCTTGCTGCGCTGCTCCTCGTTTATCGAGTGCGGCGTGACGTCATTATGTCACGCCGCACACATCGGTGGGGGATTCCTGTGCAGACTGCAGAGTCCCGGCGGCCAGCTTATTGCTGGAGCCAGGAGTCAGGACGCAAGTGCGCAGTCGCAATGTCCCGCCGCGGCCGCCGTGCCCGTGATCGTGATGATCTCGTCGGGCGTCGGGCGGCAAGGGATAGGAAGGGGGGAGGCGGCGGCGACGCTGGAGAAGCTGCTGGGCACCCCAGCTATTTATCAGAGGCGGACAAGCCGTGCGGCGCCCCGGGCTGCTGCACGGCTTGTCCGCCTCTAGAAACGGCCCTGCTCAGGAGAGGATGCACACTGCTGGAGCTCCAGAGAGTTTGTCTTCAGTTTTATTTATTTTATTATTTTGGGTTTGCTGTGTTGGACTTCACAGTATTCCTGCTTCGAGGGAAGTCAGGAGAAGGGTTAAGTTGCAGGCCTCTTAAGGTACCGAGCTGTCCCTGCTGCAGGACCACTGTCCTGAGAGGGTGTTGTCATCACGGGCATCGCGTTGCAGCGTTACACACCCCCAGCATGCCGTACACTCCTGACTCAGTCCGAAGATGTCAGTGGTGAGTACATACCGGGGTCCCCACAGTGGGGTACCCCGGTGCACGGTGCGACAAGATGGCGGCGGCCGCGGTGTCCCTGTGCAGGGACCGCGCAGGCCCCCCATCACAGACTGGATGCTAGGGGCTAGCCACTGGACCACCAGGGCAATTCCCCATTAAAACACTGTTCCCTACAGCAAGTGCCAGTATAAATATTAGTATAAGCCCAGCGCCATTACAGAGGGGCTTGTTCAGAGCAGGACCTGAAAGCTCTGTGGGCGCCAACACTGCTTCCTGCTTCTCCCTGTGGTGCCATTACTGCCTGTCAGACGCTCCCCAGCGGTGTGGCATTGGAGAGGGAAATCTGCAGCAGAAACAGCAAGTGTTTAATGCTTAAAAAGTGCTTATTGAGTGTTACACTGTACACTCAATACTGTATAACATAGTACTTGTATGTATATGTGCTTGTAAACTAACTCCTCATTCTGGGAGTTCAGGTTAAGGGTGTGTTGGTCCCCTCAGTTTCTCTGAGTACTCCCCCACAGGCTTGTTAAAGCTGTACACACATTAGAAGCTTACACATAGTTTCTATACACTTCACACTGATTTATATCTATATTTCATTGTGTTATTCCATACCTCCCAACTTTGTAGCAGCAGAAATAGCGCGAGCCTCCAAAAGGGGGGTGTTTTATGTAAATGAGGGTGCGGCTTATGCAAATGAACCGCATCCCCATTTTCGGCCGGGAATAAACGCTGTGCGCATGCGCACAGCGTCTATTCTGTCAAATTGGGGGGGCTCCCAACTGCCCCCCCGCAGCGGGACACCTCCGGCCGCGGGTGGGACAGCGGGACAGGACCCGGTATTAGGGACTGTCCCGCTGAAATCGTGAGTGTTGGGAGGTATGTTATTCTGTGTGTTTGTGGGAAGGTTACAGTCTCCAGCATGGTGAAAAAAATAACCTGTGTCAAAGTTTGTGCCTGGGTTCACCCAGGGCCGTCTTTTCGTATGGGATTAATGGGCACTTGCCCAGGGGCCCCAGGTGTATAAGGGCCCTATGCTGATAGCTGAGGATCCCCCTTTTGCAGGGATACCAGAATTTTGAAAATCGGCCCTGGGGAACTGGAGATATCCAACTTCAAAGCAGCAGTCCACATCCGACCTGTTAATTACAATTCCCAGTCATATTTCTCAGGTTCTCTCTGACTTAGAAAATTTCTGAGAGTATATTCCAAAAGCTGAGACTCTCTCCTTTCTGTCAATACTAGAGGCTTGTCTCTATCTTGCCCAGAACCAGAGATATCAGCCTTCCAGCAGCCGGTCCCTGCTCCAGCTCCAAACATCTGGTGTACAGTTTTATATTTTTGTCAATGGATTGCTCTGCCTCCTGATCTCTGATCCCCAAGTCCCCAGCACCACCTGAAAGTTGGGACTCTAGGTTTTTATACTATTGAAGGCTAAGAAATCTATTTCCAGATAATGGCGATATCTGCAGTCAAACAAGCTGCAATTCCAACCTGAAAATGACGAATATTAAGCCCACTCCATTATCCAACCCTCCCCTGCGTATAAAGCACCCCCTACCTCCCTGGAAGTCATTTACAAGGGACCCTTCATTCAGCTCAGTGCCCCCTTCCACACATTAGTGTTCACCCTCCCACCACCTGTGCAGTAAAGAAGTAATTAGCAGAAGTTACTGCTACAGGTCCTACATGTTGAATGGAAGATAGAGCACCCCCTGCTACCCGTGGGACATCAAAGCTGCTGCTGATAGCACCCCCCACCCCTAGGAGGGGAGAATGGGTAAGGACCCCAGTGCATTGCTTTGCTCAGGGGCCCACACTGCTGTTAAGATGGCCCTGGGTCCACCTCACAAATTACTTGTGAACACTGTATGTCCCCACAACTCAGTGGGGTCTCACCCCAGCTTAGTGGGACGCCGCAGTCAGACTCCCAGGAGCCTGAGTGGGCCACAGGTATTAAAAATATGTTGCAAACTGTGTCCTCACAGCTGGCTGCAAATACTGTGCATACCAAACAAGTACAACAGGATTTAACATTCTTGTCGGCAAGGGTGGATAATATTACCTCCAACCCGGGCAAATAACGCTACCATGTTGCCTGAGTCTGATGCAGGCTCACAGACTCACTTCATCTTTGCAGGGCTGGCGTTTCTAACGCCAGCCCCGCCATCATGCCAGCCCCTCCAGCGGGCGCACGTGCACGAGACACGTCCCCCGCCATCCCCCACCTCCGGTCCCCGCCGCCTCCGCTGCCATTGCCACCCTCACTGCCCCGAGTGCCCCCCTAACCCTGCCCGTCTCCATGAAGCGGAGACGGGCAGGGACACGCAGCTTCCCTGGCGAGAGATTGGGACGCGCGTGCGTATGAGACGCACAGGTGTCGCAGTTCAGGGAAGCCCCTGCCGCCGGCGCTCGCCAGCGGGGAGGGTCTGGCGAGCCCCGGCCAAGGATGGCAGGGGCTCCATCTGTAGGTATTAAATTCCTATTTTTAGCCTCCTGGTGTGTCTCCCCTGTTGTACACCTTTGTGTCATCTTCAAGAAGGCATACTTTCCCTTCAATACCATTTGCAATTTCACCAGTAAAGATATTGAAAAGCACTGGTCCAAGTACAGATCCCTGGGGTACTCCACTGGTAACATTTTCCTATTGTGAATGCACTTTCTGTTGTCTATCCTGCAAACAAAATCTTATCCAGTCAACCATTGTAGTATTCAATCCCATGCATTTAAGTTTAATTAACAGCCTGCGATGTGCAACAGTGTCAAATTATATTCTAAGGTCTAAATAAGCTATGGCCCTCCCTTTGTCTATTACTAGTCACTTATTTAAAAAAGTCAGTAACATTGTTTGACATGATCTCCCCCCAGGAAGTCCATGCTGAGTGCCATGCCATGAATGTTTCCATAATTTTCCCTACTACCAATGAAAGGCTCACTGATTGGTAGCTGCTTGTCTCTTCCTTGCTTCCACTTTTGTGCAGTGGGACTACTTTCTCTCTTTTCCAGTTCTCTGTTATTTCTCCTTTAGCTAGTGACTGGTTGAATCATTCTGTTAATGGCGGGTACCATTTGCAACCAGCAACAGTAGGACAACATCCAAAGAGGTCCAAATGTCAACCTCTCTTTTGCAGCTCCCCCCCCCCACTGATAATCACCTCACAGTAACCCCACTTTCAATAATCACCTCATAGAACACCCACCTCATTAATCACCTCACAGCAACAAACTCCTGACAGCACAGAACACTCAGTGCCAGTAAATTACATTATTAGAAGCCTCCTTGTCCCTGACCCCTTGTCACCTTTCATTACTCGGTACTTATGTATTATCTGGGCGCCCGATTTTTTGATTGTATGCCTTAACTTAAGGCATACAATCAGATGCGATGCGATATCGCATCGCATACGACCATATCGCATGCGATGCGATGACCCGATTTTTCCATAGGATTCAATGTTAAAATGGACTGAGTCCATTTTAACATGGAATTTAATGGTAAAAAGGGGTCCTTTTCATACCCCTACTATCCAAGTGGGCATGGAGTTGGATATAAACCTGTGGTGAGCGTAGCGAGCCACCGAGCCCGAAGCGTGGCGAGCGAAGTGAGCCCCGCGAGGGGACGGTATTCTGTGTCCCCTCGCGGGGCTCGCTACACTTGCCACGCTTCGGGCTCGGTGGCTCGCTACGCTCGCTCCATGCCCACTTGGATAGTAGGGGTATGAAAAGGACCCCTTTTCCCATTGAATTCCATGTTAAAATGGACTCAGTCCATTTTAACATTGAATCCTAAGAAAAATCGGGTCCATCGCATCGCATCGCATCCGGTCGCATGCGATGCGATGTGCCCGATCCGACCCGATTTCTAAATCGGGCGCCCAGATACTACATAAGTACCCAATACTTCCAGGAACCTTCCTAGGAGCCTCCACCATTCCTGGTAATATCACAAGGAGAAGTTCTGCAGACCATTTAGAATTGTAGGTTAAAACAGACACACGTTTCACGCTATTTGCAGAACGCAAATCACAGAGCCAGACTACAACTCCCAGCAGCTGCAGCGGTACTAAGCGATGTGCATCCAAGCTATAAATAGCAGCTGTGTTGTACTAGAAGCCTGTAGTCGTGTGTTATTGGTGACAAGCTATTATCATACAATATATAAAAACAGTTGAAAATCTGATTTTTGTTTTTAAAATGCACAAGCGAGATGAGTTCTAACCTCATTTTAATAACGCACAAAAACTCCATCGATTTTGTTGAAAAATTCACTTGTTACAAAAATATTGCTTCAGGGCCCCTCCAGGATTAGGGACCCTGAAGCCTAAACTTCAATAGTTTCATAGTAAACAGATTTTGTAGTTTTTTTTAAATGTATTTCTAACTTATAACCAATTTCGTTTTCGGTTATGTGCTCTTAACATCAGCGCAGCAGTCAGCAGCTGGAATTCTTCAAATGTCAAATTAAATAAAGCAGATTCCAAATGACGGGTATAAGCGAAAGTCACACCATATGATTTACCTCAATTATAATGTGCACTGTAAGTCTATAGAAATGGAACTACCTCTCTGCGGGCTACCAGTGAGTCAATATTAAATATAATTGCATGTGCTGTGATTATTGAATACATTTTACTGGGTGGTGCTATCTATAATACATTTAGCAAATTCAATTACACATTTTAATGTCGAGCTGAAACTATGCTGTTATGAATCATTGTATGTTTATGTTACTTTTTTTGTTCCGAAACTCAATGTTTATTTCCTGTAGCTATAGTAGGTACCTTCCAAAGTGTTTCACACTTCTCCTGGAACGACGAAAATATTATGATTATATTTATAAACTCATTCTTACACATTTTTAATTCATGGGTTATTACATATCGTAGCAAGTACAACTTAATGAGTAATCTTCTAGACTTCAAGTTGAGCATTTTTCATTGTGTTAAACCAGGGTTGCCTATCCTCCCGGTATGCCCGGGAGGGTCCCGGAAATCGGGTCTCCCTCCCGGACCCCCTGGAAAGGGGGGCAACCCTCCTACATTGCCCTCCATCTCTTGCAAACCACGGGTCAAATGACGCAATCGTGTCAGTTTAACCCTGCCCCCGCAGTGCAATGGCTGAAATACCAGCATTGCCCGGCTGGGGGCGTGGCTAAAATTACACACTCACTCTAGACACACCCCCAATAGGGCAGTCTGCATGTGGCTCCACCCCCAAACTGCCCCTTTTTCCTCCCGCCCCTCTCCCAGAAAGGGCAGCCAAAAAGTCGGCAACTATGTGTTAAACATACTGTAGCTTCAAAGTTAAATATTTCCCAGCCGCCAGGAAACTGGGACGCGCGTGCGTGCGCGTCCCAGTCAGATGGAGCACTGGTTCGGCCGTGAGGGGGGGGGGCAGCGGCCTAGCGAGCTCCAGCACTAAATGAGCGGCGCTACATCAAGGACTAATAATAATAATGTGTATCGTGGTTTAGCTGTCAATGGACCATTTCATTGTCGCTTACTGGACATTTGTACAAGTATTAACATATTCTTTTTTTGGTTAAAACTTAACATGAAGAAGTTATTATTTTAAAGAGATGTGTGTAATATTACACTGCCTAACTAGGTTATTTGTTTAGGTAGAATTTAGCTCAAATCTGTATTTTTGTAAGAACTTATGAGAAATGCCTATAATTCAACTTGTCAACCTATTTTAAAATCTTAAGAGATAGACACTACAGATTTTTTTTACAGTGTTATGTATGAGATATTTTTGCTCGATTTCATGGAATGGGATCATGTGCAGACTGTAGCCATATTGCGTCCACCATCCAACATCAAGCCTCAGGGCCTGATGTTCCCCATCAATGAACATAAAGGGTAAAACTACCTGTCTGATGGTTAATAGTAAGGTGACCGGGTGTGGTACAGGGAAAGAATATATAGGACAAAATGTCAGTGGATTCTTGTTCAGAACCGTAACTGTGTCAATCCATAAGACAAGTGATAAGGATGCGTACTTTTTACTCACAATTGGAGTGGTATGTATACTCCTATCTGGGTTTCTTTATGACAGGACATGTGATTGAAGCGTGTCCGGTGCATAACACGGTGATACTCCTATCTGGGTATCTTTTAAAACGATCACCTCTGTGAGTTCTCAGCAGCTGACTTTGGTCTCAAGCAGTGCATGCAAACAGAGGATGGAGACTGTCTTAATGTAGAATAGTGCTTTTATTGCTAAAAAAGCCAATTTGAACACAAGTGAAAAGAATAAAATTAAAATACCTGAAAAATGACCTTATAGCAATAAGGACATAAAGAATGGTGGGGCTCAGTCACTCTGATTTCCAACGCGTTTCGACAGACTCAGCTGTCTTTTTCAAGGCCTTGAAAAAGACATCAACCTTGATTGGCCTCCAACTTTAGCATCAATTATTCCATAAAATCTCAGACACAATATGATAGGCTGAATAATGGGTGTATCTACAGTAGGGATGTGCACCGGCCACTTTTCGGGTTTTGGGTTTTGGGTTCTGATTACCTTGAGGTTTTGGGTTCTAATGGGTTTTGGCAAAACACCTCCTAAGTGTTTTGTGTTTGGATTTTTGGGGTTTTGGGCTCTGATTTTTTTTGTTAAAAAAGCATAAAAACTGCTAAAATTGCAGAATTTGTTTTTTTTTTTTGCTCCTACGCTATATTAACCTCAATAACATTTATTTCCACTCATTTCCAGTCTATTCTGAACACCTCACACCTCACAATATTGTTTTTAGGGCAAAAGGTTGCACCGAGGTAGCTGGATAACTATGCTAAGCCACACAAGTGTGCGGCACAAACACGTGGCTCATGTAAGAGTGGCACTGCAGCGGTAGAAACGGCAGTACTAGGCACCAGACAGGTAGATATGGCAGTACTAGGCACCAGGCAGGTAGATAAGGCAGTACTAGGCACAAGACAGGTAGATACGTCAGCAATACTAGTATATGTGCACCAGCAGAATTTATAATAATTAATTTTATTATTAGGTACTGCTTGGCAGTGGCACTCAGTGGCACACGTCAGTGCACCAGCAGCATGGAATTATTTTTTATTTTTACAGTCCCACACAGCACAAGTATTATTTTTTAATTAAATTAGATATAGCAGCCTAGTATGTATTTGTACTACTAGGTAGGTACACTTAGGCAGTAACCAGTGTCAACAGTGGACTGAGTAAATAATACTGGCAACCTCTATTCACAGTATTCAGTGCAGGCAGCACCAGTGGACTATATATAATTCAGTTAATTAAGTATTAATAATATAGCAGCCTAGTAGGTAGAGAAAATAAACTACTAGGTAGGTAGGCAGGCAGGCAGTAGCACTGCCAGTGGTCACCACAAAAGGTAGTTATTACACACCACCAGTAGCTTTTTGCAGTGCACCAGCAGAATTTATAATAATTTATTTTATTATAGGTACTGCTTGGCAGTGGCACTCAGTGGCACACGTCAGTGCACCGGTAGCATGGAATTATTTTTTATTTTTACAGTCCCACGCAGCAGAAGTATTATTTTTTTATTAAATTAGATATAGCAGCCTAGTATGTACTAGGTAAGTACAATTAGGCAGTAGCACTGCCAGTGGCAACAGTGGACTGAGTAAATAATACTGGCAGATTCAGTGCAGGCAGCACCAGTGGACTATAAATATAATATAATTAATTATTTATATAATATATATTACAGCACAGCACCAGAGGTAGGCCCCAGCACAGAGGAGACAGTAGTACTACAAGTACACTGTTGGACTGTCCTCCTTACTAGGGAGAGCCCACCCTAAGCAGAGAGGAGAACAGAGTACACAGCAGCACTGAGGGAGACAGCCCCAGCGAATAAAATAATTACAGCACAGCACACCAGAGGTAGACCGCACAGAGGAGACAGTAGTACTACAAGTACACAGTTAGACTACACAGCAGCACTGAGAGACAGCCCCAGCGAATAAAAAATATTGCGTTCAAGGTCAAGCTCAAGTTTAAGCCCCAGCAGCAGCACCAACACACCCTCTCCCAACCCACTACTAGACTGGAGTGAATATGGTGGGCGCAGCAGCCGCTATTTAAAGCCTCGCGAAATCCAGCGCTGGGAGATGACGTTCTGACCACGCGGACGGATCCGAGTCAGGCGGGAATCTCCGAGCGCTGCTCAGAACCGGGCTCGGAATGATGACGTCCGTGGGGGCTCGGATCTCTGGAATCCGTGTCTGCACATCTCTAATCTACAGTGGGTATAGGGGGGATCATTGCAATGGGGCCCGGAGGCTTAGGGGACAGACCGATGCCAAAAAGTTGCCCTTTAATTTTCTGAATTTAGCAGCTAAACCAGTGTTTCCAAAACTTTTTCAGCTCATGGCATCTGTAGTGTCCGAGACTGTTTTCGCAGCACCCATAAGTCAAGGGTTATATTCAACTAGTGCTGAGATTCTATTGTAACCTCTCATGCGAACGTAACACTAGCAACAAGCGCGGTTCTCTTACCATAAGAATCTCCTATGTTGCGTAGCGCTTAAGTAATGTTTAAATGTCCGCACCTGAGCACTTGGACCCCGAATTAGTGTACTGCATCCCCTTACATAGCAGGCTTTGCACACCATGCTTCAAGCCAATTTGGATGGTAAAGTGTGAAAAAGTGTAAAGAACAAAGAAGTAAACACCTAAAAGCGCAAAACTGCAACTGCATGTTATCGGGTGCCGGGGGGCCTTCCAGCATAGGGCAAGGCCACTCAGCATGAGAGGGCCCACCCTGCACTGTGTGGTTGAGCCCCACTGCCATTTTTGCTTTTGCACTGGCTGCGTGTGATGGCACTCAGCTGCCTTCAAAAAGCCCTCTCCATGCCCACTGCTGTCAAAGTGCGCTCTGCAGCTGGCGGGCATGCAAAGAAGTCCAAAGATTGCCCGATTGTGATTTTTGGACTTCTGCAATAATCAGGCCCTATTTTCAGTTTGCTTCTTCTATAACATACAATAATATTGATATCTACATAAGAATACGTAGAATAAGGATTCATTCTGATAAAACATTTCTAGGGCAAGTATATTCGCAGTGGTATCTATGGCATGCCTGTACTGAAATTGTTGTGTCATATGGAGGCAGCAGCTATTTTAGAGTAATTTCACGTATCTACCCTCCCACGCACGTCCTCGGAGCCTGGCTCACACACTTAGCGATGCACACACAATTGTTGGTCTCAGTTCTGCTCTCAGGGCAAACCCAGCTACCTAGAGTTGTACCTAGGCTTATACTGTATACTGTGGGTAAATTTACTTAGATTGAATGGGTATGAATGCTTTCGTTTGTAGCTATTGGACCTTAATCACAGATGGGAACCATGGGTCGGCAAATTTACAAATTTGCGGTTTATTCGAGCAGCAAGCTCTGCCAATTTCGACATTAGGAACGAATAGATCATTGATAGAACTCAGACGCAAATGACCATCAAGCTCTATCAGATCATCTACTTTACAATCATTCATACTGCTGAATTCCTCTGTGAATTCTGCTCAAAATGTGGATGGAAAATACAACCCACTTTCCATCCGTATTTGATGAAGCGTGCACGGATCAGACAGATCCTTTTCATGGTGCTACTGTATGCAGGCGGGGGGGGGGGGGGGGGGTGTGTGTGATGTGTCTGGGGGTGATGCGGCCACTGGGGGTGGGGGTTTGATGCGGCCGCTGAGTCCGGGGGGGAGGGGGGATGCGGCGGTGGCCGAGTCGGTCCTCGGTTGGTGGGGGGTTCGTGCAGGTGCCACGCACCTGGCTCCATGGAGGGGGGTGGGACCTGCTTCCAAGTGCTGCCCTCCAGTGACCAGTGCCCCCAGGCAAATACCTAAAGCTGCCTAGTGGTGCTGCCGGCCCTGACTGTATGTGTACTAATTAAGAAAAAGTTAAAAATAAAATGTAAATGGCGTGGGGTCAGCCCCAACAAGCAAAACCATCCTTGGGCTCTTTCAGCTGATCTTAGTTTCAGAAACACAGGAGACAAAATGACTGAATATAAAATACTGAAATAAAGAATAATGGGTTCTGCTATACAACTAAAAGTCCCAGCAAGCCTCCCCTGCATGCACGGACTAGGAAAACCACAAGTTCCTGCATGTGGGGCATTGAAGGACACACTGGAACTTGTAGTCCCACAGCAGAACCAATACTCAAACAAAACCCCCACATCATATAAAGTATAACGTTTTTTACATACATGCATACATACAAAAACTCACCTATCTTGAAATATAGGTTCTGTCACCTTGTCCTGTAGAATCCAGTATAACAAAATTATACTCACCTCCTCCATTGTAAATCGATCCTCTTTGGTGATCCAAAGTAGGCAATCCAAGGGTTACCAACAGACCTGAGGAGCTGCATGTTTACATATGCAGCTCCTCCCTGAGATTGAGTGGACTCCCACTGACATCAGTCAATAGGACTCCCCTCAGCCTATCAGGGTCAAAATCCACCGGTGCTCTGCGTCTGATAGGCTGTTTGCATCCCCAAAGAAGCCCATGTTAAGAGTAAATCATGCACTCTACATAGGCACGTATCAAAATAGGTTGCACTTCTGACTATACCCCACAGCACACTTCCTGTATGTGCAGATGCCCTCTCCCAGCCCCCTGTAATACCCAGTCAGCCATTGGTGCGAAGCCACTGAGTAGAGTACATCAAATTGCATGAAGTGGCTGCAGTCGGACTATAGTTTAACACAGAATAATACAGATTGCAATCTGGATGACAGCTGGCCTGTCCCATCCCTCAAACAGGGACAGTTTGAGGGCCAGATGGGCCTGGGGCTAAAATTGTCCTAGGACTCATAATGAAAAACAGAGAGGTGTGGCCATTGCTGTGGGTGTGGCCAGTGCAATGTGGGTGTGTTCACCCCTATTTTATCAGCCCTGATGTTTCTCTAAATATGTAAAATAATAAAATTACATAACTTTGTGAGGACTATGGGCGGGATGCTGTATCATCCACGCCCCCTTACCGCCACACTTCGCATTCATAATTATTGCATATGCGGTAACATATGCGATAATTATGGCAAAGGACAGCTCTTGTGTTAAGAGCTGTCCTTTGCGATAGAGTCAGCGGGTCCTATTGGGACCCGGCGGCTCTCCCTCCCTTACCCGGCTGTCCTTTGCGGTGAGAGTCGCCGGGTCCCAGCAGGTCCCGGCGGCTCTCCCCTCCCTCCCACACCCGGCGCTGCTGCGCCGGCTCTCCTCCTCCCTGCACCCGGAAGAGGATCAGTGCAGGAAGGAGGAGGTCACAGAGCTGTGCTGCCCGGACACAGGTGAGAGGGGGGGGGGGGGGCGGCGGTGGGTCGGTGCGGGTCGGCGGAGGGTTGCGGTAGAAGCCCATAGGCTTCTATGGGGCCCATAGGCTTCTATGGGGCATCGCCAGATTTTTCTGGTGATGCCCCCCGCCGGGTTACAGCATCCCAAAATGCAGTAAAAGCTCATTTTTAGCTTAGAGAATCTCCCCCTATATGAATACAGATTTAACAGTCACGGATGACCATGTGGCAGCCTGAGGACGCTCAATATCATGCTGCCATGACAATGGGCCTATTTTACGTGTACGCCTGGAGCTCACTCCACCCCATTTGTTATATGGCCCTTTTTTTGGTTATTTATAGAAAGAAAGCATTTAGGGGGTTATTTTGGTTCACTCTTTCTGACAAATTCCTTCTTGGAAGGACAAAACCATATGCACTGCAGGTGGGGCAGATGTTAGATGTGCAGATAGAGTTAGATTGAGCTAGAGTGAACCAAAATAACCCCCTTAGTGACTGAGTAAGACCTGTTTCCTTGGCTGTGTATACTTGCAGCCTAGCGAACAGGTCAGTGCTTTCCGGACGAACGCCAGCCCCCCCCACGATAACACATCCCCTTGTATGTCAGTCTAAATTGACTTTTATTTCCGGCACTGATCGCCAAAAACAATCGCTGAAAATGGGGCGGGCGCTGGCGTCATGTGGCGCCAGCTGCCCGCCCAAAGCAGACAACGACACGACTATGTTCCCTGGCCATGCTGGGCGTTCCCTTGATGCCGCCCCTGACCGCTCCCCTGTCAGTGTGAACGCCGCGGCGAGTGGGATAATCGTTTAAGGCGTTTGCATAGGGCAGGCATGTCCAAACTGTGGCCGGATTCAGTACTGAATCCCGGCGGTCGGGATCCCGGCGTTCAGAATCCCGATGCCGGAATCCCGACAGCCGAAATGCCGACAAGGGGGGGACGTGGATCGCCCCCCCTTGCGGGCTCGCTGCGCTCGCCACGCAGCGGGCCCGGTGCCTCGCTACGCTCGGCACACTAATTTATTCTCCCTCCAGGGGTGTCGTGGACACCCACAGAGGGAGAATATGTCGGTATTTCGGCGGTCGGGATTCCGGCGTCGGGATTCTGAACGCCGGGATCCCGACCGCCGGGATATTAACTGCATCCCCTGTGGCCCTCCAGCTGTTGTGAAACTACACATCCCAGCATGCCTTGCCATAGTTTTAGCATTCCCTTATATCAAAACGGTGGCAGGGCATGATGGCACTTGTAGTTTCACAACAGCTGGAGGGCCATAGTTTGGACATGCCTGGCATAGGGGGTCTGCAGACCCCCCACCATCGAAAATGGGTCAGACTCTGGGCCCGTACGAATGGGTCTGAATAAGGCCCCTTAATACCGTGCTGATTACGCTCCGTACTGTTGTGTAATTAGTCACAAAGGCTGATTACTACACTGAGCATATGTCTGTGAGGGCCGATATGTGGTCAGGTGTTTTGTTCCACATGCATCGTCTTTTGTTGTGTGATTTGTTAATAGGAGGTGTGAGACTGAAGTTACAAAACACATTTTTATTCATCGCTTCATCATTTCTCCTACACTGATTCCGCTGCGGCATTAGTCCGGGATTATGGGTAGCCGCTAATGACATGATGCAAGAAGCCCACGGTGATTTTTTAGGCTGTGTTTTTCTATTATTATTATTAGTTGGTAATTGCTATTTTACAGACCTGTGCATTTGGAGAGACTCCGTGTAAACTATAATAATTACTTAAATAACATTTCATTTCTCTGAATAACTTTTCTCTGGAGATGAATGCCGGGATGTGGTTCTTTTTACCCATGCTTGACTGCACTGTGGAGGTTATTCTGGACTGGAGGTTATTCTGGTTGCCTCATTCGGATGCAAATTCGCATCCTTGCGTGTCAACCAAACCCCGCCTTGCGAACGGTGGCCTGGCCGACCCCCATTCACAGCGTCTGTTTGCAGGCACTGGCTGCGAATGGATGTTTTACATAAACTTCCATTCGCATCCTGCGGGGGCACACCCGCATCTTTCGATGGTTGCCGCCCATGGAACGTGCACGCAGATCTAAGGGTGCTCAGAGCAACCTTAGATGTGCACATTCTGAGGGTAGAGGGCGGGCAGCTGACATCCGTGATATCAGATGCCCTCACCCTGCGCCCGCATCATTGTCCCATTAGCTTGAGAATGCCCAGTGTTCTCATGGAAACGCCCATGCCAGGTGTTCTCATATGCTAATGAGTGACCCCGCTGCCCCCCAGCGACCCCCCCCCCCCCTCTGCCCGCAAGGATGGGCGCCTGCACCCAGCGTACAATCTGTTCAGTGGCGGCTCCTACCTGATTGTAGGAAAGGAGGCCATGTGGCCGGCACCCCTAACCCCCGCCACTGCTCACAGTTCCCACTGAGATCCCCGCACCTGTACAATGCAGATGACCGGCACCGGGACTGGCGCATGCGCATACCACAGGTTCTATGGACTGCTTCAGCTGCAGCTAATAGAAGCCAAAGCGGAAGCCTAGCGCGAGGGAACTCTTCCCAATGGGACTGCCTTACTGTGGGTGACTGTCAGGTCAGACTTCCAAGGAAGTCACAGTGAGGCCAGTGCAGTCTCACCGGCGGCATCTGGCTCAACAAACAATGAGCACAGTGTTAGATTTAACCTGGGTGGGGGGGGCTGCAGTCCTGCACCCCTTAGATAAAAACCGCCACTGAATGTGACCATTGATGGTTAGCAACCCTTCGAGCAGGAGACCCAGCACGGCCAGTGGCAGTGAATAAGCGTCGGTGATTGGGAGACCCAGACGAGATCTGCCACTGACAGAGGTACACTTGTACTGAGAGGGTAGTGGCGGCAGAGCCAGGTACACAATGCTGTCTTTTCTTCAGGGGAATTACACAACCCCTTTCAGATGCCCCCACCGCACTCACTGCACCTAATATCTGACCAACTCTTATATTACAATACCCAATTAACTTATGGCTTGTCCAGTAGTCTCTTCAGCATGAGCAGCGTGTGTACTCTTCCGTGAGTGCAAACCAATTATCTATCCTAGCCTAAGTGCCCAGTTGGCAGTGATTACGTCTTCTACATTAGCTGATCGTGTATTGCGCTATGTGCACTTTTGTTATAATCTTTCTCCTTGCTAGAAAACTGGCTTCTGTCATTAGATGTGGCAAAGGCTGTAAGACGTGCAGCGCACAGTGCGGCGCATTACTGTGAGGGGACATTTCCACTTTGCCTTATAAAAAGTTGGCTGGTCCTTGTTCCTTCCTTGGTGCCTTGGAAGAAGCGTGGCCAATTTCAGGATCGGGATCAGTGGGATCCTGGGATTTGGCCCACAAATTCCAATTGGGATTTCTGGATTAGACTGTGCATTTGCTCCGAGGCTGCCCCTGTCCCAGCTGTGCGGCTCTGCACAGTGTGATGCAGATTAAAGTCTCTTTAAATGTTCTTGCTGCCTGCGGTGCATAACTTGCACCTGCTTTACCCTGCTCACTAATGGGTTATGTATTTGGAGTGGGTGCCCAAGCCAACCAATCAGTTTCTGTCATTTCAAACAATGTGCTAGATAAATGATAGAAGCCGACTGGACTTATTTATGTACAGTTTCTTATATAGCGCAGCATACAGTCAGGGCCGGTGCCCGCCCTGTCAGCGCCCCAGGCGACCCCCCACTCGCCCGCCCCCCCCTCTCCCCTTCGCTCACCCGCTCCGACGGGGGGGAACCACCTGCAGATTACCGGGGGTGCGGGGATTCCCTGCAGATTGCGTCTCTGCTACACCAGCAGGGGGAAAGAGGGGCAGCGGGCGCCTGCCGCGAATGGGGTCGCTGGGGGGGGCTCCAGCTGATCCAGTCGGCGGGGAGGGGAGGGAAGGGGGGGGGGCTCACCTGCTCCCTGCTGGGATTACTTCCATCCTGGGACCTGGTAACCTGCTGCTGCTTTCTTCCTTCTCTCCTCGGTGGCTCAGTACCGCCCCTCCAGTGGCTGGCGCCCTAGGCAAATGCCTAAAGCTGCCTAGTGGTGGCGCCGGCCCTGCATACAGTATCCTGTTGCGCTCTACAATTGCCCTGATAAAGAACTGGAAAGTAAATAGGTAATAGGACAGAAATCCTGGGCTTCACCCATTGTTATAGGTTCTCTGACACCCATTCAGCATAAGGGAACCAGAGGCTATATAGATAGTATGATGATCGACAATATTTAGTGACTCCATCCACATAGTGGCACTGCACTTTAAATATTCACTTTTATGTCTTTTTATTTAATGCAAGTGTCAAATAAATGCTAATGAGATTGTTATTTAATGTGCTGTACAGGTAAATTTCGGGTAGCTGCAGGCTTAATCAGAACGTGTGCATAGAAAGCTGGCTTTGAAGCAGCTGTCACTACATGGCTGAGTAATGTACCCCATGGCTTCTCTTTATGCAGAAAGGTTCATACTTTTCACCTTCTCCTCTGTTGTGTGATCTTTGGTTCCCCCGGTGCTTCAAAGAGGCGAGCGGAGCTTTTGTTATGATTAGTAAAGGATCCGGATCAGAGCGCGACTCTCACACCTTTAGAACGTATCTCATTGTGTGAAGGATCATTCTCCAGCAAACCCGCTGGGCTGTTGATCTACAGCATTTGCTATAAAGTTCTTCCATATATGCTAGCGGACAGTGGCGGCTCTTACCATTTAGGAGGAGGGGGCTGCGGCAATGCAGGCCCCCCTCCGCTGCCCCCGCCGAGATCCCGCGTCATCCTTCACGCCATCCCAGCAGCCGGTCCTCTGCACGGGGAAAGCGCATGCGCAGTAACTTCATACATACTGTGCATGCGCTGGCCCAAGCCTCCATGGGCTGCCTTTGCAGCAGCCCCCGGAGGCTTAATCCGGTTCCCGGGTATGGCGCATGCGCCATATCATCTGCGGTAGTGCACATGCGCAGAACCCAATTTGAGGGATGCCGCGCATTTGCGCACAGAGAGGCATCCCGGAGGGGTCCCGGACAGTTTCCCAACAGTCGGGATCCCGACAGTCAAAACCCCGAAACTCGGGGTCCCGACGGCCACCGGCTATTCTCCCTCATGGGGGTCCAAGACCCCCATAGAGGGAGAATAGAATAGGTGGCGAGCGTAGCGAGCCACCATGCCCGCAGCGTGGTGAGCGTAGCGAGCCCGAGCCCGGTAGCCTATAGGTAAAAACCACCACTGCTAGAGATCACAGCTATATAAACCCTTCCATATGCATATGTGACTCATAATGCTACATATAAGAACCAGGAATATGCAGTCAGGGGAGGCAGTGCTTCCTCTGTAATTTTGTTTAAACTAATACAAAGAATATACCTATGAAACATATTCTGTGTCGTAAAAATTTTCTTTTTTTAGTAATTTGTACCATTTAAATTAGTTTGGGAGGCACCGGTAAGTGTGCCTCCCAAATAAGTGTAAGGGGATGAAGCACTGGGGGGCGGAGCTAAGCCGTGGGCTAACAAAGCCCATTAAAAGAAAAAATGGTAAAAGAGGCAGTTCTAGAAGTGCTTCATTGACAGGGGCTGCTGTGATTTGACAGCCGACTCAGCTGCTTTCCAGTCACAGCAGCCCCTGTCACTTAAGTTTCTTGTGCATCTGGTACCGGGTGGGGGTCAACGGTGGTGGGCGGTGACAAGGGGGGGGGTTTGTCTGGGGTTTCAGTAGCATTGGGGGTGCGGTTGACGGCAGCCTGGCGGGGGTGGGTTGTGGCGTCCGTGGTGAGTGGCAGTGCTTCACTGATAAGAACAGGCATTCCAGAGGCACAGTATATGAAACATCAACTTCCAACAATAACTCGAAGATTAACAAAACAATAAGAGTAATCCTCTTCCGGACACTAATAAATAGAACCAGTATTTATAATGATTTATAGGGTCTATTTACCAATCTGCTGCAATACAGCTGAAAATCTGCAGTTATAGAAATTCCGTTATTGCAGCTGCATGACAAGATCAGTTTGATAGTCAGCAGCTCCCAAATAGGGAAGATTTATTAAGCCTGGTACAGTGATAACACAGCAGCCAACCAGCTCCTACCTGGCACATTACAGGCTGGGTTTAAAAAATGAGAGTTAGGAGTTAATTGGCTGATAAGTTATCAACTTCTACTTTATCACTTCACTAGGCTCAGCTGTCCAATCGAATCTGACACAACTGCCTGTGTGTGTGGGGGGTGGGGTCGCAGGAAACTTTTTTGACTTGGGGGAGCTAATTTTATAGTTACGCCACTGAGCCTTGCCCTCCAGTCGTCGCCCCCCCCCCCCCCCCATACCAATTGCATTTGGGTGTACTCTATGCAGCTCCTACAAAGAGTCTTATTTACTTAGAAGGAGCATGAGGTATTTGCTAGGGGTTGGTATTGCCTTTGTAATATGACTTTTTAATTAAGAGTTTGGAAGTTCATGAACACACTATAATCAAGAGCAGAGAGCTTGAGAGCAGTAATTTGCCGGCTGTTATTATGTGGGTGGGTGCTGAAGGCTCAATACACGAATTGATGCTTGACCCCTCTGCAAGAAAACCATTGTGTCTATCTGCAAGACAAATCTTTTATTTCAGGCAGATAGATAGCAATTAAGAGCGAATTGTTAGTGCCACTGCTAGGACACGTAAATATATGGGATATCTGATGTAAATGAGACATAGAAATTGCATTGTTTTTGTTTTTTTCTTGTGTCCTATTTAAATAGTAACTTGGCATTAGAGACTATTTTAAACTTGATGCTTTTTTTTAACCATTTATTTTGATATGACTACATGATAACACAAACAGTAGCATATCACAATAGATATAAAGACGTAAAAAACAGAGGATCACTGAAAAGATCTAAACATATCTACATGAAAATAGGTTGATATTGGTTCAGGTTGCTTCTATTCAATGGATTTTTGTCGGAAATTATGAGTTTTTTCCTATTTGCTGGAAGTTAACACAGTAATACCCCTTTCACACAAGCCTGAATTCCTGGGTGCAAGGTTCCCGTGCCAAATTCCCAGAAATTCAACCTTGCTAGATAGCAGGGTTGCTCCCGGACCAGCCCAGGAAGCGTTCCGGTGTGAAAGACGACTGGGCACTTTTTTTTGCCTGGGAGCGGGGTGGGAAGTGCTGCTGGATTTGAAAAGTCTTTTTTTTTTAATTCAAATTCTCGCCCCGCTGCCTGGCAAATAGTGCTACAAGTGCTCAGCCACCATTGCCGGATCCCCGCAGTCTGGACCCCGCCACCCACTGCCCGGACCCCACCATGATCCAGGGACCATATTCCCAGGTGAATCCCTTTATTTTCTGATGTGAAAGGGGTACTGTATTATAGATATCAGCAACAGTAATAATTTTAAAACGCTGTCAAAAACGATTCAGAGAATTAGTTTCACTCTATTACCAGCTTAATGGCAGAGATGGACTAGACCACCGGTATACAGGGGATACCCCTGGTGGGCCCCATTGCCTGTGGGCCAACCTTGTCCTCTAGGGTTCAAGTTCTCCAGTTTTTTTAAAGTCAATCATTAACACTGCAAAATCAAACTGGTTTTGCAGTGTAAATGATTGCCACTAAAAAACTGGGAATTTCTTACCAAATCTCTCACTTTCAGAACCTCTCATCCTATTAAATTGCACCCTTAGAGTTCACACTGAGCATAATGCAGGATTGGTGCAGGAATTTGGGCTAATAACTTCCATGGGTTGTGTATTCCATCCTTAGAAAGTAACAGGACGAGGCAGCCATCTTGGGCACATTGCATAGGATTACCCTTGGTGGAATAGTGTACAGTACCTGTATCTATCTTGAATAGATATCATAAATGAGGTGATTGTAATGTCCCAATGCTCAGAGTAGGGTCCAAACAAAACATGTGTTTTTCATCCCATCTAAAAGAGCACCAGATGAGGCAGCCATGTTGGGCGCACTACAAAGGTTACACTGTGGGAGGTGAGCCATACAACGGCCCAATGCATATATGGGAAAATGTACATTTAGTAGTATGCTATACCCTATATGGAAAGATCCACATGCTGTAAATCCTGCCTGCAGAGGAACCATCCTAGGCAAGCATCTGCATAGGCAAACGCAGGGGGGTTTCTGGTTGCCCAAAAACCCCCCTCCTATTGGCAAGTGCATTAAATTATGACAATAGCACTGGTATATAATATGATCAATAGAGCTGCCACCACATCATGCAGTGTAAGGGACAGAGCACAGCTGCTGCATACGCCCAGTGTACCAGCTTCTTCTACCACATGTACTGTATGTGTGCATCTGAGCCCTCAAACATCACAATGGACCAGAGAATAGCTGCCAGGAGGAAGAGACAGGAGCCTTACCATGAAGTAGGAGATTGTGAGCTTAGAAAGTGCAGTACTGGTTCTAATATGTTTGTGTACTTTTTTATGATGATATGTTAAAACTTTTCCTGACCGCTTATCCTCTTTAAATGTTTGAACAAGCCAATACTATAGACCAGGACAGGCCAACTTGTGGCTCTCCAGATTTTGTGAAACTACAAATCCCAGCATGCATTGCCACAGTTTTAACACTTCCTTATAGTAAAACTGTGGCAAGGCATGATGGGAGTTGTAGTTTGACAACATCTGGAGAGCCACAGGTTGGCCAGGCCTGCTATAGACCATCTGTACTGTTAAATATTAATACTGTATTCCATACAGTATCCACAGGGCCGTCTTATCGTATGGGCTTAATGGGCACTTGCCCAGGGGCCCCAGGTGTATAAGGGCCCTATGCTGATAGCTGAGGGTCCACTTTTTCCAGGGATTCCAGCATTTCGAAAATCGGCCCTGGGGAACTGGAGATATCCAACTTCAAATCAACAGTCCACATCCGAACTGTTAATTGCAATTCCCAGTCATATTTCTCAGGTTCTGTCTCACGTATCGTTTTTCTGAGAGTATATTCCAAAAGCTGGGACTCTCCCCTTTCTGTTGACACTAGCGGCTTGTCTCTATCATGCCCAGAACCAGAGATATCAGCCTTCCAGCAGCCGGTCCCTGCTCCAGCTCCAAACGTCTGGTGTACAGTTTTATATTTTAGTCAATGGATTGCTCTGGCTCCTGATCTCTGATCCCCAAGTTCCCAGCACCTCCTGAAAGTTGGGACTCTAGGTTTTTATACTATTGAAGACTAAGAAATGTATTTCCAGATAATGGCGATATCTGCAGTCAAACAAGCTGCACTTCCACCGGAAAATGAGGAATATTAAGCCCACACCATTATCCAACCCTCCCCTGCATATAAAACACCCCCTACCTCCCTGGAAGTCATTTAAAAGGGACCCTTCATTCAGCTCAGTTCCCCCTTCCACACGTTAGTGTTCTCCCTCCCACCACCTGTGCAGTACAGGAGTAATTAGCAGAAGTTACTGCTCCAGGTCCTACATGTTGAATAGAAGATAGAGCAACCCCTGCCACCCGTGGGACATCAAAGCTGCTGCTAATAGCACCACCCACCCCTAGGAGGGGAGAATGGGTAAGGGGCCCAGTGCATTGCTTTGCCCAGGGGCCCATACTGCTGTTAAGACGGCCCTGAGTATCCAGTGTATAACAAGACCAATTACTGTTACTGCTACCCCAGACTTCTGTACGTACTCCAATGTGCTGCAGAGTGCGAGATTTCGGATTACCTTTGGAAACCCCCTGTGTTTGCCACAGCACTGTGTAAGTTGCTTCTGGCAGGGTGTGCAATGGAGGTACCCATTATAGGAATAGCACACGGTGGGTTAGGAAGTATACTGTAAGGAAAAAACAAATCACATGATAGGAACACATTTCCAGGTAACCAACAGAAGGATAAAAATTGGGTTAACATATTATTGTGATTAATATATAAATGTCCTGTGGCAGTATCCTATTAGCTGCTGTATATTTCCGCAGCTGCAGTAATGGATCCCCTGGGGGTATAACTAATTTAATGCCACTTAGACCCATATGGGAATGGCAAACTGAGTAAATAGATTATTTAATGAAAAGTTTAAAATGAATGACAACCTTGGATGGCATCATAGTAACTTACATGCCTACCAGATAGCAAAATCTCCCTGATCCCAGCTCAATCCACAGATGTCTTCTTGAAGAGATATCGAGAAAAATTGATACAGCAAACAAAACTTAAGCTGGCCATACATCTACAGATCGATTGTCAGATTGGGCTGGTTGGAACAAAAACCTGGTAGTATCTGAATGGCAGTTTGGCAGTTTTCCAGCATGGTCAACTGTCATTTGCTCTCATCCATTACCAGGATTTTGTTCCAACCAGCCAGATCTGACAATCGATCTGTAGATGCCGTTTGAATTTTAAGTGTTTACAATCTCTCGTTAAGATCTGTTGTGGAATGACAATAAACAAAGTGCAAGGCCTGTCCTTTAGTGTCATCATTGTGGACATGAGTAAAGAGATCTTCTCACATGGAGCCAGATGCACCAAGCTTCAACAAGTGATAAAGTTGAGAGTGAAAAACATCCAGCCAATCAGCTCCACATGGTCATTTTCAAACCCAGCCTGTAACATAGCAGTTAGGAGCTGATTGGCTGGCTACTAATCGCTTTCTACTTTATCACTTTTTTGAGTCCATGGTAAGTTATCTGTGGGTCTCTCCCATATCGGTAATGCCACCAAGCAAATCATACTCATAAATGAAGACAGTAATAAGACAATACTTTGTTACCCTTCCGGTACGCCACGCCAAAAACATGAAGAATGAAGCGAGCCTCACTAATTTGGCCTGTCGACCCTTTGATCACATCCAATTCAGACACAACCAGAAACTGATATTTTTCCCCCCAGTTTCCATCTATTTAAATATACTACCGTAGTGGTATGATTGGCTAAAATCTATAAATTCACAGCATATATACTTTCTTCAGGCTCCTGTGAAGCTTGTAGCGGCATTCCGCTGACTTCAGTCCATCCGCCTGTAGTGCTCAGAAGGCCTCTAGATAACAGAGTTTGCTCTTATATCTGAACTAAGCTTTTCTGCCGGTGAGATCTCAGCTCTCTGAAGTCCATATAATTGGATGTTCTGCTTCTACAACTATACAATGACCTCATGTAGAGTTAGTGTCAGTCATTGTAAGGAGATTTGCAGGTCTTCCCAGAGCCATTCTTGTGGCAGAATACGGGCAGAGCTTTCATCATCACAGGATGCATTAAATGTGCCATGCCACAGCTGGGAAGGGGAAACCATCCCTGTGCTTCCAGATACACCGAAGTAACGGGCAGGTCACCATATTACCATGTTTCACGTAAACCGCTTATGGCTAAGCATGCCCGATATTTACTGTTATTATGACAGCTCGTATACAGATTATCCTATTTACACTATGGGTGTTCTATTGAAGATGTTGAGTTGCCCATAGCAACAAATCCGATTCTACTTATTATTTATTTAGCACCTTCTAGAAGATAATAGATATAAACTGATTGGTTGCTATGGGCAACATTCTATCTTCAATAGAACTTCCAGCTTAGTAAATATAACTTATTATAGTTTATAAATAACGGCATAAAAATATACATTTCTTAAAGGAACATAAGCTTTAAATCTGAAAGGGTGTACACACGGGGCTGTCCAGCCTGTCAGGTTTGACTAGATCATCAAAATTGGCTACAAGGTTAGCCTGAAACGACCCATGTGTACACAGTGTGATAGTGATGAGCGGTCCCACAATGTCACTGGGGGTCCTAAATCATATCGCCAAATCCCACATACTACATACTTACCAAAAAATCTTACTGATTTCTGTAGCATTTACTGTGACTTGATTTTTTTCCTGTCTGTCATTGTTGATTTATCATTTTGCATATTGTTATGCGATTACCATAGTGACCACAGTCACATGGCACATGGCACAAAGCAGGGAGGCAAGGCTGGCACTGTGTACTTTGACTGCTCTGTTTTTAGTCATCTCTTTGCCATCACATGGCATTTTAAGAGTCTGAGGTCCAGATTCAACTACTCACAGTGCTTTCCACTGGCTTTTAATTCCTGGGTTAAATACCTAGGGCTAGCTATTAAATTGAGTTAGCTTCTAGCTCCAGCCACTTAACCTGAAATCTATTGGTTAATGCAATCTAGTTGTGGGTTTACCACACAAGGGATGCTTGTAATTGAATAGCTTCATGTATGGACTGCAGAGAAAGATGATTATCATCAAGGTACAGTACTTTTTGCTATTTAAAGCCACAAATGAAATATATGTAGAAATATTGCTTTAATTTTAAATTTCAAAATGAAAAATAAAAAAAGTGATCGATAAAACAGCTACAACCTGAAGGAACATTGTAGCAAATATTAATAACCTGTTATCCTGATATATCTGGGGATAAAATATCTCTTACAGATATTTCCTGGAGTTCTCTTCCTTTACCTAACTTTAATGAATTGATTTGTACTTATCTTCCTACGGTTTTTAGAAATACATTGTTTGGTTTTTCAAGCTCCCTTAGGTGCCCATTATATCTTCAGTCAGATTTCATTATTAACCCCTTCCCGACATTTGACGTACATTTACGTCATGGCCGGGAGGTACTTCCCGACACATGGCATAAATGTACGTCATGAGTTTAAACTGTCACTGCGTCTCGAGACGCAGTGACAGAGGGACGATGTCTGCTGTCCCTGACAGCAGACATGTCCCTGCATGCCCAGGGGGGGCTGCGATGCCGCCCCCCCGTCGGCGATCGCTGTGATTGGCTGTTCAGTGTGAACAGCCATTCACAGCGTTTTCCTGTGTTACCAGCGAATCAGACGCTCGGTAACACAGGTGTCAATCACCGCCGGGCGTCAGGGGGCATGAGGGGGTCATCGGTGACGATGACACCTCACCCCACCCTCACCCCACCTGCCCCCAAGGCTGTGATTGGTCCGTGGGACCCACGGACCAATCACAGCCAAGGCGCGACATTTAAACTGACGGTGACTGCGCTGCAGACGCCATTCCGGTCTGGAATAGCGTGCAGAACGGTCACCGTGCCTGCCTGCCGTGAATACCGACCTGATCCTTGCTAATACTTACCTGATCCTTGCAAATACCTTACCTGATCACCTTATCACTGCTTGTAGCGTGCTGGACGCTTCCTGGATCTGACTTCCTGGGACTTCCTGCTGCTGCTGCAGTGTGATAGAGAGATAGAGAGATAGAGAGAGAGATAGAGAGAGATAGAGAGAGATAGAGAGATAGTGACAGAGAGAGCTATATTTTGTGTCTGCTACCCCCCCTTTTTGGGGGTGCAGGGGTTTTCTATATATAAATAACTGTCAGTGCTGCTGCTGCAGTGTCATACAGTGATAGATAGTGATAGATAGTGATAGATAGTGAGAGGTAGAGAGATAGAGAGATTTGTGTCTGCTACCCCCCCTTTTTGGGGGTGCAGGGGTTTTATTTTATATATATAACTGTCAGTGCTGCTGCTGCAGTGTCATAGAGTGATAGATAGTGATAGATAGTGAGAGATAGAGAGATAGAGAGAGATAGTGACAGAGAGTGATAGAGAGTGTATATTTTGTGTCTGCTACCCCCCCTTTTTGGGGGTGCAGTTTTTTTTTATACATATAACTGTCAGTGCTGCTGCTGCAGTGTCCTAGAGTGATAGATAGTGAGAGATAGTGAGAGATAGAGAGATAGAGAGAGATAGTGACAGAGAGTGATAGAGAGTGTATATTTTGTGTCTGCTACCCCCCCTTTTGTGCTGATCAGTATATCTGTGCTGATCAGCAACTTTTTGGGGGCGCAGAGGTTTTTTTTTTATATATATACCTGTCAGTTGCTGCCAGTTGCACTGTCAGTTGCACCAAAGGTTGTGCACCTGCTGTCCCTCACTGGTAATCAGTGTCGCATCACTGATCACCTTTTTTTTTTTTTGTGAGTGCTGTGGGGTCTTTTTTTAATTTTTTTTTTACACACACTGATTTTGTGGGTGTCCTGTGGCCACTGTGCGCCGATCAGTGACGTACATCACTGATCAGCTTTTTCGGCACAGGGTTGATCAATTTTTTTTTTTTTTTGATCAGATTCCTGTTGCCTTTGAGCGCTGTTCAGTGACAGACGTTACTGACCAACATCTGTGCTCAATTTTTGGCGCAGGACCTTTTTTTTTTTTTTTTAACCCCTTCAATTTTTTATTTTTAACCCCTTCATTTTTTTTTTTTTTATTGGTATAAAGTATTTTTTTTTTTCTGCACCACATACACACTACACACTACATACCCCCCGGATTGAAATAAAGTTTGTACCCCCCCCTACACTATACACGTGTTGAAACATTTCACTACCAGTAACACAAAAATAAAAATGGCATCCCAAATGTCCTCCCAAATGTCCTCCCAAATGTCCTCCCAGTCATCCAGGAGAATGTATTCAGTGGAGGAGGCATATGCCATGCTTGCCTCTGACTCTGACACAGGCAGTGATGCAAGCGGGGAATTTGAAGGATTCGTCTTAAGCTCCTCTTCCTCCTCTGGTGATGAGGGACCCCCTCAAAGACGCCCCCGTAGATCAGCTGAGATTCCCCCCCCAATAATTGATCTAGTATGGACCCCACCACCAGACAATTTTGAGCCCCAGGTTCCTGAGTTTTTGGCCATGCCAGGAATCCAATTTGATTCCACAGGTCTCAGAGAAATTGACTTTTTCAAATTATTTTTCTCTGATGATTTTATAAATTTAATGGTGGACCAAACTAATTTATATGCCCAGCAGTTTATTGCTCAAAACCCCACGTCATCATTTGCTAGGTGGACCCCTGTAGATGCAGTAGAGATGATGACGTTTTGGGGTCTGGTGTTTCATATGGGCATAGTAAAAAAGCCAGAAATTAGGCAATATTGGAGTACAGATGTTCTGTACAGTACTCCATTTTACCGTATGGCCATGCCCCGGACTCGATTTGAGACAATTCTTAAATTTATACATTACACCGATAATGCACAGTGCCCACCCAGAGATGATCCCACCTTTGACCGGCTATTCAAAGTCAGGCCGGTCATTGATCATTTCAGTGCCAAATTTGAAGAGGTGTACATCCCTGAAAAATGTATTTGTATCGACGAGTCCCTTATACATTTTAAAGGAAGGGTTAAATTCCGCCAGTACCTTCCCAGTAAGAGGGCAAGGTATGGCATAAAAATGTATAAACTGTGTGAAAGCACCTCAGGGTACACCCACAGGTTTAGGGTTTATGAAGGGAAGGATTCAAGAATTCAACCGCCAGAATGCCCCCCCTCCCTCGTAGGTGTTAGTGGGAAAATTGTCTGGGATTTAGTGCACCCCTTCCTGGATAAAGGTTATCACCTCTATGTGGATAACTTTTACACTAGCATCCCCCTGTTTAAGGCCCTTGGTTCAAGAGGTACAGCAGCTTGCGGTACTGTGCGCAAGAACCAAAGAGGCCTCCCAAAAACGCACATTGCCCAAGTAATGAGAAGGGGTGAAAGCAGGGGAATATGCAACGAAAATATGTTGTTGGTCAAATATAAGGACAAGAGGGATGTCCTTATACTGACAACAATTCACGGAGACAGTACCACCTCCGTCCCTGTACGAGGTACCAGTACCCACACCTCAAAACCTAATTGTATCCTGGATTACAATAGGTACATGGGCGGAGTGGATCTTTCAGATCAGGTACTGAAGCCGTACAGTGCCCTGCGGAAAACAAAAATCTGGTACAAGAAGGTGGCCGTGTATATCATCCAGATGGCACTGTATAACGCTTACGTGCTATTCCGTTCTACCGGCCAGAGGGGGACATTTATGCACTTTCAAGAGGAAGTCATAAAGGGCCTAATATTTGGGAACCAGCAGGCAGAGGGCCCCAGTACTTCTAGTACTGGCCCCCGTATTGTACCAGGGCAGCATTTTCCTGATGAAATCCCCTCCACTGGAAAAAAGGGCAGGACACAAAAAAGGTGCAAAGTTTGCTATAAAAAGGGAATAAGAAAGCAAACTATTTTCCAGTGTGACACTTGCCCCGACAAACCCGGCCTATGTATAAAGGAGTGTTTTAAAATATACCACACATCTATGGAATATTAGGTTCATAATTTCACCGTGCTTCGGGGGTCTTGCTAATGCCACATAGCACCCACCATTCATTCCACCAGAATCTGAGCCGCAAAATCCAAAAATCACTCCTTCCCTTCTGAGTCCTGCCATGCACCCAACTGGTATTTTTTGGTCACATGTGAGGCATTGCCGTACTCGGGAGAAATTGGGGCACAGATTTTGGGGTGCTTTGTCTCCTTCATTCCTTGTGAAAATGAAAAATTTTGAGCCAGAACTGCATTTTTGTGTAAAAAAATGTAATTTTTCATGTTCACTGCCCAGTTTTATCAAAATTGGTGAAACCCCTGGGGGTTTGAAATGTACACTATACCCCTAGATGAATTCCCTGAGGGGTGTAGTTTGCAAAATGGGGTCACTTGTGGGGGGGTTCCACTGTATTGGTGCTTTGGGGGTCTTGCTAATGCGACATAGCACCCACCATCATTCCACCAGAATTTGTGCTGCAAAATCCAAATATCACTCCTTCCCTTCTGAGTCCTGCCACTTTTTGGTCACACATGAGGCATTGCCGTACTCGGGAGAAATTGGGGCACAGATTTTGGGGTGCTTTGTCTCCTTCATTCCTTCTGAAAATGAAAAATTTTGAGCCAGAACTGCATTTTTGTGTAAAAAAATGTAATTTTTCATTTTCACTGCCCACTTGTATCAAAATTGGTGAAACCCCTGGGGGTTTGAAATGTACACTATACCCCTAGATGAATTCCCTGAGGGGTGTAGTTTGCAAAATGGGGTGACTTGTGGGGGGGTTCCACTGTATTGGTGCAACATAGCACCCACCATTCATTCCACCAGAATCTGTGCTGCAAAATCCAAAAATCACTCCTTCCCTTCTGAGTCCTGCCATGCACCCAACTGGTATTTTTTGGTCACATGTGAGGCATTGCCGTACTCGGGAGAAATTGGGGCACAGATTTTGGGGTGCTTTTTCTCCTTCATACCTTCTGAAAATGAAAAATTTTGAGCCAGAACTGCATTTTTGTGTAAAAAATGTAATTTTTCATTTTCACTGCCCACTTGTATCAAAATTGGTGAAACCCCTGGGGGTTTTAAATGTACACTATACCCCTAGATGAATTCCCTGAGGGGTGTAGTTTGCAAAATGGGGTCACTTGTGGGGGGGTTCCACTGTATTGGTGCTTGGGGGGTCTTGCTAATGCGACATAGCACCCACCAAAATTCCACCAGAATCTGAGCTGCAAAATCCAAAAATCACTCCTTCCCTTCTGAGTCCTGCCATGCACCCAACTGGTATTTTTTGGTCACATGTGAGGCATTGCCGTACTCGGGAGAAATTGGGGCACAGATTTTGGGGTGCTTTTTCTCCTTCATACCTTCTGAAAATGAAAAATTTTGAGCCAGAACTGCATTTTTGTGTAAAAAATGTAATTTTTCATGTTCACTGCCCACTTGTATCAAAATTGGTGAAACCCCTGGGGGTTTGAAATGTACACTATACCCCTAGATGAATTCCCTGAGGGGTGTAGTTTGCAAAATGGGGTCACTTGTGGGGGGGTTCCACTGTATTGGTGCTTGGGGGGTCTTGCTAATGCGACATAGCACCCACCAAAATTCCACCAGAATCTGAGCTGCAAAATCCAAAAATCACTCCTTCCGTTCTGAGTCCTGCCATGCACCCAACTGGTATTTTTTGGTCACATGTGAGGCATTGCCGTACTCGGGAGAAATTGGGGCACAGATTTTGGGGTGCTTTTTCTCCTTCATACCTTCTGAAAATGAAAAATTTTGAGCCAGAACTGCATTTTTGTGTAAAAAAATGTAATTTTTCATTTTCACTGCCCACTTGTATCAAAATTGGTGAAACCCCTGGGGGTTTGAAATGTACACTATACCCCTAGATTAATTCCCTGAGGGGTGTAGTTTTCAAAATGGGGTGACTTGTGGGGGGGTTCCACTGTATTGGTGCTTGGGGGGTCTTGCTAATGCGACATAGCACCCACCAAAATTCCACCAGAATCTGAGCTGCAAAATCCAAAAATCACTCCTTCCGTTCTGAGTCCTGCCATGCACCCAACTGGTATTTTTTGGTCACATGTGAGGCATTGCCGTACTCGGGAGAAATTGGGGCACAGATTTTGGGGTGCTTTTTCTCCTTCATACCTTCTGAAAATGAAAAATTTTGAGCCAGAACTGCATTTTTGTGTAAAAAAATGTAATTTTTCATTTTCACTGCCCACTTGTATCAAAATTGGTGAAACCCCTGGGGGTTTGAAATGTACACTATACCCCTAGATGAATTCCCTGAGGGGTGTACTTTGCAAAATGGGGTGACTTGTGGGGGGGTTCCACTGTATTGGTGCAACATAGCACCCACCATTCATTCCACCAGAATCTGTGCTGCAAAATCCAAAAATCACTCCTTCCCTTCTGAGTCCTGCCATGCACCCAACTGGTATTTTTTGGTCACATGTGAGGCATTGCCGTACTCGGGAGAAATTGGGGCACAGATTTTGGGGTGCTTTTTCTCCTTCATACCTTCTGAAAATGAAAAATTTTGAGCCAGAACTGCATTTTTGTGTAAAAAAATGTAATTTTTCATTTTCACTGCCCACTTGTATCAAAATTGGTGAAACCCCTGGGGGTTTGAAATGTACACTATACCCCTAGATGAATTCCCTGAGGGGTGTAGTTTTCAAAATGGGGTGACTTGTGGGGGGGTTCCACTGTATTGGTGCTTGGGGGGTCTTGCTAATGCGACATAGCACCCACCAAAATTCCACCAGAATCTGAGCTGCAAAATCCAAAAATCACTCCTTCCGTTCTGAGTCCTGCCATGCACCCAACTGGTATTTTTTGGTCACATGTGAGGCATTGCCGTACTCGGGAGAAATTGGGGCACAGATTTTGGGGTGCTTTTTCTCCTTCATACCTTCTGAAAATGAAAAATTTTGAGCCAGAACTGCATTTTTGTGTAAAAAAATGTAATTTTTCATTTTCACTGCCCACTTGTATCAAAATTGGTGAAACCCCTGGGGGTTTGAAATGTACACTATACCCCTAGATGAATTCCCTGAGGGGTGTACTTTGCAAAATGGGGTGACTTGTGGGGGGGTTCCACTGTATTGGTGCAACATAGCACCCACCATTCATTCCACCAGAATCTGTGCTGCAAAATCCAAAAATCACTCCTTCCCTTCTGAGTCCTGCCATGCACCCAACTGGTATTTTTTGGTCACATGTGAGGCATTGCCGTACTCGGGAGAAATTGGGGCACAGATTTTGGGGTGCTTTTTCTCCTTCATACCTTCTGAAAATGAAAAATTTTGAGCCAGAACTGCATTTTTGTGTAAAAAAATGTAATTTTTCATTTTCACTGCCCACTTGTATCAAAATTGGTGAAACCCCTGGGGGTTTGAAATGTACACTATACCCCTAGATGAATTCCCTGAGGGGTGTAGTTTTCAAAATGGGGTGACTTGTGGGGGGGTTCCACTGTATTGGTGCTTTGGGGGTCTTGCTAATGCGACATAGCACCCACCAAAATTCCACCAGAATCTGAGCTGCAAAATCCAAAAATCACTCCTTCCCTTCTGAGTCCTGCCATGCACCCAACTGGTATTTTTTGGTCACATGTGAGGCATTGCCGTACTCGGGAGAAATTGGGGCACAGATTTTGGGGTGCTTTGTCTCCTTCATACCTTCTGAAAATGACAAATTTGGAGCCAGAACTGTATTTTTGTGTAAAAAAAATAATTTTTCATTTTCACTGCCCAGTTGTACCACAATTGGTGAAACCCCTGGGGGTTTGAAATGTACACTATACCCCTAGATGAATTCCCTGAGGGGTGTAGTTTGCAAAATGGGGTCACTTGTGGGGGGGTTCCTAACTTTTAGCATCTTATGGTGCCTAGAAACCTACATGGTGCCTAAAAAATAATCTCATAAAAAGGAGGCTCCAAAATCAAGTAGGTGCTCCTTCTATTATGAAGCCTGTGGTTTGGTCACCGTGCACACTAGGGCCACATATAGGATATTTATGAAAACAAAAGAATTGGGGGAATCAATTTTCAGTCACATTTCTCTAGTAAAATGTACTGTGTTCCTTAGAAAAATGTATTAAAATTGCAAATCTGCAAAAAAAAAGAAATTTTGAAATTTCACCTACACTTTGTTTTAATTCCTGTGAAACACCTAAAGGGTTAACAAACTTCCAAAATGCTGTTTTGAATACTGTGAGGGGTGCAGTTTTTGAAATGGCATCATTTATGGGGGTGTCTCACATACAAGTCCCTCAAAGTCACATCAGAACTGAACTGGTCCCTAAAAAAATCAGTGTTTGAAATTTTCTTGAAAATTTGAGAATTTGCTATTCATATTGTAAGCCTCCTAGTGTCCCAAAAAATTAAAAGGAAGTTGAAATAATGATGTCAACATAAAGTAGACATATGGTCTATGTTAGTTATTCACTATTTTGAGTGGTAAGATTATTTGTCTCACAAGCAGAAAATTTAACATTTTGCAAATCGCTAAATTTTCCATTTTTTCACGATATTTTGGTATTTTTCACAAAAAAACACAGACTGTATCGACCCAAATTTACCACTAATTTGAAGTACAATGTGTCACGAAAAAACAATCTCAAAATCACTGGGATAAGTAAAAGCAAAAAAAAGTTATCCCCACTTAAGTGAGACATGTCAGATTTGAAAAAAAGGGCTCTGTCAGGAACGCAAAAACTGGCTCTGTCAGGAAGGGGTTAAAGCTTTTATCTGGATAAATTGTATCCAATGCAGGATAAATTGTATCCAATGAGATATTGCACTGTTATGTTGTGCAATATCTCAGGGCAAGAAAAGAGTATTTGCAGTATTCTATGCAAACTTTATTTGTTCTAGGCAGGGGTTAAAGTGGTGGGAGAATGGGGTGGAACTGTGTTCCACCACCTGTAATTGTAAGGGGAACTCAGTTCCAACTCCACCGCAGTCATGAACAGTAACTTCAAAGGAAAAGCCTGTGCAGCAGCTTCCTTTTCAAGCATGGTGTATGTGATGTCATGCCGTCACATCCATTGAAGTAAAGAAGAGCCACTAATACCCCTTTTACACCAGAGCCGCAACCCGGATTATTGCCGCTCCAGTCCGGGCCGGGGCTTGGTGTAAAAGGGCAAAAAAATAAATAACCCGGGTCCTGTTACCGGTAAAATGTTTAGGGTCGGAACACGGGGCTTCCCTGGAGTCAGGGTCCGTGTAAATGGGTAACCCGGGTCATCCGGCCAAGGGACCCATTTCCTCCAATCAGGGAGCCCCAACCTCCGGACCGCAGCGCCCTGAGGTCAGTCCAGATGTTGGGCAGGGGCTGTGTACAGCCTCCGCTGATGTCTGCGGAGGCAAACGTACGGAGGAGGTACTATGCAAACAGCAGAAGAGGTGAATGGATGCCTGTGTGCGGCATCCATTCACCTCATGGGCGGAGGCTGGGGGCGCACGGAGACTGGGGGCAGCCCAGCAGATTACCTGGGTGCTGGGCTTGCTCCCAGCGCGTCGGACGGCGTTGCGGGGGTGTCAGGCGGCGTTGCGGTAGTGACTGTCGGCGGGTTTCCCGGCGCTTGGAGATGATGTCATCTCCAATACCAGCTCAGGGCCGGAATTTACCGGTGTCCCCTACCCGGCATAATGACGGGGGACGCCGGTGTAAAAGGGAACAACTGCTGGGTCGCATCCGGGTCCAAAAACCCGGCAGTTTTGGTGTAAAAGTGGTATAAGAGGAACAGACTTTGTGTACGCTGGAGACAAATTGAGGGGGCTGGAGGGACACAGAGAGGAGGGGAAGCTGCTTGAGGGAAATACGTAGTCAGCTGCTCGAGGGACAGAGACAGATATGTGCTTAAGGGGCACTTACGGGAAATTTTGTGAAAAGGGTACTACTGCTGTGGGCATTATCTGTAAGCAACACTACACTGTAGTACTCCTTACACGTGTATAAGGAGTACTACTGTGTAGCGTAACTTTGATAATGGGCACTACTGTGTTTGTGTCATAAAATGAATAAGGGGCACTACTAAGTTGTGTAATATGAATCAGGGGCACTACATGCAGTGTAATGTGAGAATGATTGGGCTCAGGGATTAAAGTGAGGGGAACGGGCTGGAAGTGAGTTCCACCACCTCTAATGCTGAGGTGGAACATTTTAACCTCCATGTTGGCCCTGCACAGTTATTCTCACTGAAAAGCATTCTACAGTACTTTGCAGGGGGATGCCAAACTCCCTACCACTTGCCCTGTCTCTGCCTAATGGGGGGATAGAAGGGGGGGCATAGAGAAATGAGGGTACTTGTGTAGTTTCACGGCGTGCCGCTCTAGCTATAATGTAATGTAACGTAGCGCTGCGCGTGCCACTCTAGCTGTAATGTAATGAAATGAAATGTACCATGTAAACAGGACAAAACGGGGCTTCTAAACCGCACACCCCGGCATACCGCTACCAAAGGGGGTGTCCCCAATGTAGACGCTAACATTTTAGGCGCTTTTCAGACTCTTTTAGCCTCTGAATTCACATGTCTGCTGCTTAGCCCCGCGTGGACAGCGTAACGTAGTCAGTCAGAGCGCTACGCAGTTAGCATAGTCAGTCAGTAGTAGCACTGTGTGAGAGATGGAGGTGCATGATGGTAGTGGCGAACCTGACTATGGCAATGGAGCGTCTGGCGCTGTTCAGTCTGCCGCAGATGGAGGAGGAGGCGGTGGCTTTCTTGCAGGCCCACCAGTTCTTGCCGCAGACCCAGACCTGCCCCAATGGCCACCCCATGAGGCGCTGCCACATTCGCAGCTGCCGCAAGAAGGTGAGCGTAAGGTCCACGCAGTGGTTTCGGGGGTCTCACCTCAGCTTTGTGACCCTCATCCGCTTCCTGTATTGCTGGGCAGAAGAGCTGACCAGCATCAAGTTCTGTGATAGACAGCTGAACATTTCACAGAAAACTGCAGTGCAGTATAACAACCTGATGAGGGAGGCCTGCACGGTGGACCTGCTGGCGCAGCCTCAGCGGCGAATCGGAGGCCCTGGTCATATCGTCGAGGTCGACGAGAGCCTCTATGTCAAGAGGAAAAGCAATGTGGGACGGCTCCTCCTACAGCAGTGGGTGTTCGGGGGCATATCCAGGGAGACCGGGCAGTGCTTCATGACTGCGGCGGGATGCGGCCACCCTTATTGAGGCCCATGTTGAGCCGGGCACCACCGTCTACACGGACTGTTGGCAGGCCTACAACACCCAGCAGCTCGAGCAGGCCGGTTACGTTCATGGCAAGGTCAATCACAAGTACAACTTTGTTGACCCGGACACTGGGGTGCACACCCAGACCATAGAGCGCCTGTGGGGAAGCTGCAAATGGCGCAATAAGCGCCAAAGGGGGACCGCGCGCCATCACCTGGACTCCTACCTCCAGGAGTTTATGTGCCCAGGACCCCTTCCAACGCATCCTGCATGCTCTGACCCTGCTCCCCCTGGTCGAAAAGGACGATGAGAGCGCCGAGCCGGCCGAATCCTCTGCACGTGTTGGCGGTGACTTCGACGCACAAGCTCCTTCCTGTTCTACCGACCAATCATGACTTTTTAATTAATGTTGGACTGTTCTTTATGCTGATTACCTACATGTTGTATTATTTGAATCATTAATATCCTCAAGTTCAATTTCAACTAAAAAAAAGTTAACAGTTGCCGAAAATGTCTTCATTACTGTCTCAGGTGTGTGAGTGTGCAGGTGTGAATGTGTTCCTGAAATAGCACCACTATCCACGTCAACCCGAAGCATGGCGAGGGGCGGCGGTACGCGTCCTACGACCTTTTCATACCCCCACTATCCACGTAGGCGTGGAGTTGAGAATAGAAAGTGTGGCGAGCGCAGCGAGCCATCGAGCCGAAGCGTGGCGAGTGCAGCGAGCCCCGCGAGGGGACGCGGACACCTGTGAAGCCCGCGGGGCACGGTGCGCTCGCCACGCTTCGGGCTTGGTGGCTCGCTGCATTAGCCACACTTTCTATTCTCAACTCCACACCGACGTGGATAGTGGGGGTATGAAAAGGTCATAGGACGCGTACCGCCGCCGCTCGCCACACTTCGGGTTGGCGTGGATAGTGGGATTTACAAGGTCGACACCTGTTGCGTCGACCATTGGCACTGTGGGCAGGTTTTAATAGTGTACACCTAGACCCAGCCAAATTTAGATGCTTTAGCGTCTGGATTTAAGCGTCTAAATCCAGAAACCCCCGGCTTCTTAGCGGACTGCAGGGGGCCGCCTGGATTTAGACGGTTTTGCGTCTAAATCTAGGCACCCCCTCCTTCATAGCGGCTTGCAGGGAGTGTTAATCCAGGGGCTTAAGCGCCTAGATCCAGACTCCCCCTTCTTAGCGGCTTGCAGGCAAGGCTGGATTCAGACTGTTTTGCGTCTGAATTTAGCGTGTACATGGGGGACAGAACGGTGTGCCGGGGTGTGTAGTTTAGAAGCCCCGGCACGTCAGCGTTGTGCCGGGGCGTCTCCACTTGCCCCCGTTGTCAGCGGTGCCCAGGCGCTGCCTATTTTGCTGTGGAACTACAAGTACCACAGTGACCTGTCAGCGCCTGGGCAGCGCGCTGCTGCTGCCGCCCAGCCGCTACACTGATAACGTGGCTGTCAATACGTAGCTTACAGCTAGAGCGGCACGAGCACAGTCAGACAGAGCTAGAGCGGCACGCGCACAGTTAAACAGAGCCTCTGGCAGGCTGCCAAGTTTCAGAGACAGACTGTGCACGCGGCGGCACCGTGAAACTACACAAGTACCGAAATGAGTTCCCCCACCTCTGCATGACCACTTTACTCCCTGATTGTGCTACTGTGTGGCATAGTTTGAATTGGGGGTTCTTTTGTGTGGCCACATCCCTCCCTTTTGAGACCACTGTCCCATTATAAAGTATGGCAGGTAGGGCACAAATCTGCAGTTTGTTCGGGGAGCTGAAGCACCTGGCACTGGCCCGGGCTCTGCCTAATGGGAGGGTGTCTGTGGGATGGGGAAGGACCACTTTAAGCCCTGGTTCTATGGAACATGATTGGCACCTAGCAACAGCTAGTACAGATGGAATGCCTCTCATGTTTGCTTGGCTCTCGCCAGAACGTCCCCGCTGTCAGACTGGGATTGTCTCATGCGCGTGCATCCCAGTCTCTCGGCGGTTGTGCACCGGGTCCCTGTATATTACTGACTATCATCCTCAGGGCCAACCAATGTCTCCTCTGTTTGGGAAATACCACTTTGGAGGGAATAAAAAATTAATTCAATGAAAAAATAAATGGAATATATTTCAAAGAAGCACTACGCCACCATCCTGCTGTTAATTAGCCTTCCTTATGCACTTGTGTGTGGGCTGGGGGGGTGGGGCAACTCCTTGACAAACTTATCATAGAACTATGATTGCTCAGCTGTACTTGGTCTATATTGCAGTGACATTAGAACAGGCTGTACACTGCATAGGGTGATATTAGAATAGACGGGGGATTATCACAGTTTTTCACCAGTCTTGTTGAGTTGCATTTGTCCTTCCGTTCATTAATAAACGTTAGAATCTAGAATGGTGCCGCTGCATGTACTCCAGCCCTCGGAGACCTTCTTAGCTGTAGAGGTTATTCTCTATTATACGGGTGTAAAATCATATATCTGTGTAATGTGGTTTAATCTATAAACCATTAATTATTTATTGGAAAGGAATAGTATAGGGGTTAAGCACTGAGCTAGAAATCAATGGAAAAGTGCTATATGTGAAGTATGTAAAGGGCCAGATTGTCTTCTGTCCCTGCTGTACAACCAGTCATCTCACAGTGTAATATGAATTTTTATGAGTGTTGGAGTTGGTTTTACGATCATGTTAATGTTCTTATGGGTATATACATTAACAAACTGTAAAGGTGATACATATTTCATTCAGCATTAGGAATTCTACCTTTGTAAGACGGCACTTCCAGCTAATCAATATTTACATTAACCTTTCGTCTTCCCTTGCAGAATCCAGTTCTTTTCTTTTGTCACTTTATAAAATGGCAAAACAAAGAGGTGTGGGCAAAACAACCAATCAAAAGACACAGCCTCTTGATGGTGGCTGGGATTGGTCATTCCTTAAACATCCGCCCCCACCTCAGAATGTCTCCAAGTTTGAACTGGGTACACATTACACGACGCTGCCAACAATTTCCTTAAACTGCCTGGAACTCCCTGTCAAACAATATAGCGGCAGTTCAGACAGAGCTTTCTTAGGGCATTAGAGCAAAAGGTTGACAGGTCATCGGTCGACATGTGAAAATGGTTAACGTCGTTGCTTTCGGAATTTTTTTTTTTATTTTGTTTGGGCTTTATCAAACATCACCATCCACGTGGACATTGAATGGAAATGTTGAAGTGTGTCAAGCACAGCGGGGCATGTTGCTGGAAGCACGGCAAGGGAACCGGTACACTAATTTGGAGCCCGTGTCATGAAATTTACAGATTGACGGTTAACGGTAGCACAAAATAGCATAGCTTTACCATAGTACAACCTGTATGTATGTTGCATGTGCAAAAGTGGTTTCCATTCCTGATGGCTCTTTTTCACAGACGGGCTGGCCCCCACCCCGTTGACACGTGAAAAGGGCCTAATTCAGACCTGATTGCATGACAAATTTGTTTTGAAAATGGGCAAATGTAAAGGGTCCAATCCACTAGTGCGATATGTGCACTTTTCATGCAATTCTGATGCATTGCTTACATGATTATTTATTGCAGCCCATAGTGTTCCAAATACCTGGTCGGATCCAGGATTTGGGTGTAAAATGGGTATAAATTAATTATAATATATACTAATTTGTAAGATGATGTTCAGCAGAAGACACTTGTGCTTGATACAATATGCATGTAAAATGTTCACTTTAACAGTAATTCCCGGGATGAAATACATAACTCTGTGCTATAGATATATAACAAGGCTGTCACACTGGAGGAACTCCAAGACCTTCCGGCTGCCTTCTCTCTGACAACCTCAATAGACTCTGACAGGATCTTAATAATATTCAGCCTCCTGGACAAACTTCTATAAAAGATTTTATTCAGGCACTGTAGTAATTACATCAGGATAATTAGGAAAAGAGTGTATTAATGTGACCAAGATTAATCTTTAAATCTGATTGATAATACACTTTCCAGCTAATCACTGGGTACAAGAAAACCATCGATTAACGCTCACGGGCCTTTTTTTATGTTACTTATGTTCGATTGTTTAATTTAAGATGGTTAATTCTACAGACAATCATTTGGTTATTTCTCTGCCCAAAGAGCCTTAATGATTGAAACTGATTGACTACTAAGTATCATATTTGCAATAACTCAGGTGTCAGCAGGCCGCTAGCACGCCTAGGTACCAGGAGAAGCTGGCGCAGGGCGTGGGCATCTCGGCCAGCGGAGCTGAGCAATGTCCCGTAACCGCCTGCACAGAGAGCAACACCCGGAAGAGCGGGCGCACAGTCACCGTGTGGGAGAGGCTCCTGTCACCCAGTCTCCGCGCCCACACAGCCTACAACTCGCCGTTTCATTGGCCGCAGCTCACGTCACTCTTCCCATCATACTCTTCACATCTCATTGGTCAAGGTGATCGCATCTTCATTGGCTCACTGTAGCATCAATCACATAGCTTGAAACTTGCTCTATCTTCACTCTGATTGCATGACCATTTCCAAAACTACAACTCCCAGAGTTGGAGGCGCTGGCTACAAAAAAACAGTACATTCAGAACAGTTAGATTTAGCCGGTACAGACCATTAAAAATGTGACTGTACCGGCTACATCGGTACAATTGGAGGCTATGTATTGGCCACATTTTAAGATCATACTTGTACCACGGAAATTGTAATCATATACTGTATTGAGCAATTTACAGTTCTGGGCTCATCGATATACCCTGATAATCCACCATTATAAGCCAAGCACTATGGGTTTGATAAAATTAGACATGAATAGGTTGAAATTCCATTATAAACTGGCGCTCCTTTGCAAGACTCATGGATTTCTATACAAAGCCCATTCTCATTGAATTAACCACTTCATGTAGACAAGGGAACACCTTTTACTTTACCACTTTTGGTAAAGTCAAACTTTTCTGGCTCAGCACCGTTTCCGTCTCCCCCAGCCCCACAATTCCGACGTGGCTCCTTTCTAAACACCTTCCGGTTCCAATTCCTGCCCTGGCACCTATTGCTCCTCACCTAAGGCTGTCCCATCTCCCTCACAGTGGGGGAGATTCTCTAAGAATCTCCGCCCCCCTTCGCTGCCCATCGCATATTTAATTATCGCATATGCTGTAACATATGCGATAATTAAGGCAAAGGACAGCTCTTGCGTTAAGAGCTGTCCTTTGCGGTGAGAGTCGCCGGGTCCCAGCAGGTCCCGGCGGCTCTCCCCTCCCTCCCACACCCGGCGCTGCTGCTGCTGCGCCGGGCTCTCCTCCTCCCTGCACCCGGAAGAGGATCAGTGCAGGGAGGAGGTCACAGGTTCGGGCAGCACTGCGCTGTGCTGCCCGGACACAGGTGAGGGGGCGATGCGGGGCGGCGGGGGGTCGGCGCGGGGCGGCAGAGGGTTGCGATAGAAGCCCATTGGCTTCTATGGGGCATCGCCAGATTTTTCTGGCGATGCCCCCCGCCGCGGTAACCCGATAACAGGGTTTTTACCGCATTTTTAGCTTAGAGAATCTCCCCCAGTGGGAGATGTTGCGGCTTGCGCATTGAGGAAACATAACAGCCCTTCCCGACATATGACGTAAATGTACGTCATATGCCGGTTGCGGGGGAATCAAGCCAGCTCACGGAGTGAGCTGGCTTGAAAGAGAGCAGGTAATGGCTGTATATTACAGCCAGGTACCTGCTCTCACGGCCACGAGCGGCGAGTTCGCCGATCGTGGCCGTTTAACCCTTTAAGCACCGCGGGCAAAGCGCCCGCAGTGCTTAAATAGCTGATCGGAGGGGGGGCGCCCCCCTCCGGCGCCGATCGGGGCCCCCCGCGGCGAGATCGGAGGGTGCCATGGTAGCCAGGGGTCTAATGTAGACCCCTGTGCTGGCCATGTCAGCATTCCTATTACATCCTGCCTGAGGCAGGATGTAATAGGAAGTGCTGAAAATCACTATGTTCAGCCATAGAGCTCTATGGCTGAACCTAGTACAGGCGATCGCGCCCCCTAGTGGTCAAGTACACTAGGGGGCCTTGTAGTAAAAGTAAAAAAAAAAAAAAAAAAAGTAAAAAAAAAAAAAAAATATTAAAAGTTCAAATCACCCCCCTTTCCCCATTTCACAAATAAAAATAATGAAAAAATAAAAAAATAAACATATTTGGTATCGCCGCGTTCCTAAAAGTCCGATCTATTAAAATATAACATTAGTTATCCCGCACGGTTAAAGGCGTAAACGGAAAATAATTCCCAACGCCAAAACTACGTTTTTTGGTCGCATCGCCTACCCAAAAAAATGTAACTAAAAGAGATCAGAAAGTCGCACATATCCCATAATGGTATTAATTAAAAAGTACACTTCAGCCCGCAAAAAATGAGCCCTCACCCAGGTCCGTAGGTGGAAAAATAAAAAAGTTATAAGCCGCAGAACATGGCGACGCGACGCAAATTAGAAAAACCGTAAAATTTTCTATTTTTTTTTTAGTGGTAAAACGTAACGAAAACTATATAAGTTTGGTATCACCAGAATCGTAACGACCCATAGAATAAAGATAACCCATCATTTTAAACGAACTATGAACTCCAAAAAAACCGTAACCAGCGCAAAATTGTGGAATGGCGTTTTTTTTTTTTTTACCCCACATTGAATTATTTCCTGATTCCCCAGAATATTATACGGTATAGTAAATGGTACCATTAAAAAGTACAACTTGTCCCGCAAAAAAAAAGCCCTCATGTGTCTATATAGCCGGAAAATTAAAAAAGTTACGCTTATTTGAACGCGAGGAGGAAAAAAAAAAAAAAGTTAACAAAAAAGGCCTCGTCGGGAAGGGGTTAAACAATTGACTAGTAAGCCCGCTCGAAGCAAAAGCTTAGATAGCTAGTCTGCTACCTTCTGTGTTTATGCATGTGTGAGAAAGAGATGTAGTTTCACTCTCTGCCAGCAGATGGCAGTGTTTCGAAGTCTCACGGACATTAGACATATATATAGATGATTATTAACATGATTTATGTAGTGATAACATACCCTGTAGCTAATAAGAACAGACACCGTAATAAAACACTGCAACATGAGTGTTCTAGAGAGGTTTCTTAGATGAATATCCGTACCTTATCATACTGCGACGCGACGCAAATTAGAAAAACCGTAAAAAAAAATTATTTTTTTTTTTAGTGGTAAAACGTAACGAAAACTATATAAGTGTGGTATCACCGGAATCGTAACGACCCATAGAATAAAGATAACCCATCATTTTAAACGAACTATGAACTCCAAAAAAAACGTAACCAGCGCAAAATTGTGGAATGGCGTTTTTTTTTTTTTTACCCCACATTCAATTATTTCCTGATTCCCCAGAATATTATACGGTATAGTAAATGGTACCATTAAAAAGTACAACTTGTCCCGCAAAAAAAAAGCCCTCATGTGTCTATATAGCCGGAAAATTAAAAAAGTTACGCTTATTTGAACGCGAGGAGGAAAAAAAAAAAAAGTTAACAAAAAAGGCCTCGTCGGGAAGGGGTTAAACAATTGACTAGTAAGCCCAGTCGAAGCAAAAGCTTAGATAGCTAGTCTGCTACCTTCTGTGTTTATGCATGTGTGAGAAAGAGATGTAGTTTCACTCTCTGCCAGCAGATGGCAGTGTTTCGAAGTCTCACGGACATTAGACATATATATAGATGATTATTAACATGATTTATGTAGTGATAACATACCCTGTAGCTAATAAGAACAGACACCGTAATAAAACACTGCAACATGAGTGTTCTAGAGAGGTTTCTTAGATGAATATCCGTACCTTATCATACTGCATGCATTCTTAATGGGAATAGTGTCTTGCAGGTAGAACAATTAATCAGAATAATGCCTATAAGGCAGGCAGATTGAAGGGAGAAGTGGAGAACTGTTGCACTATTAAAAAATGAATCACTTGATTATAGCACAATTATGCCTGTAACAATGTGGTCCATTAATTTATATGGGCAAAATTAAGTTATTAATTAGAGTCTGGTTATACACACAGGATAGCTGTATTTAGAATTCTGAGTATATAATTTGCTGTTGTCACATTTCTAGAAATAGGATGTCAGTAGAATTTTGAACAAACTGCAATTAATTAATATATTTCTTTGGAGCAAAAACATATTTGACTGTAATAAGGATAAGGATCATTGATACAATTAGTAGAGCCTTTGAAACTCATATTTGCCCTATACATACAACACTGTGGGGTGTATTCAATGCGGCCGGCGATGGGGGTTAAACAGCGGGGATCGCCGTAAACAAGTGAACTTCTCCGTTTAACCCCCCCCCCACGACGGCCACTCATCGCATACAATGTTCCAGGGGAATCCTCACTGTCAGAGGACAGCGAGGTTTCCCTCAGACAGTGCGGCTCGCTGCTAATGCATGGAGCCCGCTGCATTTAGCCGCGAGTCTCGCTGTTTTAGCGGATGCACAGTCCGTTTTCCCCTCTCTCCAAAAACCTAGCGAGGGGGAAAATTGCGTGTGCAGGGGGTCAGTTGAATACTGACCCTGCGAGCTGTGACAGTGAGCAGGCAGCACTGCTCACTGTCACATCTCACAGAAAGCATTGCATACACCCCTATTAGTTTCCTACATTTGCTGCTGTTCCTCTGGGAGAATTTCTGGGGTAAATGTGCATTAACCTGCTGAGGAGGATGTGGGTGAAACGCGTCATCAGGCCCCAATGACACATTATAGAAAATTCACTGAGAATTCGGTCACCACCCCTTCATTCTGCCATTTCACTGGGAAGTGTGTGGGGTGTACGTGTGTGATATACTTGCATGTCCGACCTCTAATTCGAACAGCCCCCCGGAAGTAGGGAATGGGATTGCATGCAAGCGATATATCAAAGCGATCCGGCCGCCCGGGAAGGTCTCAATAATGTAAGGGGCCTTAAGACTCCTCAAAAATGTGGGAGTCCTCTGTAGCATAAACAAGAAAAGTATGCAATAAATAGAATTTTGACAGCAAATAACACCCACTTGGCGCATCTCGGCTGCCCATATACACAATGCACACAGGGGTAATTTTAGTTTAAAGCTAACTAAACTACCAGTAGGAAACCCATACAAGCATGGAGAGAATATACAAACTCCACACAGTTTCCATGGTGGGAATCAAACCCATGACCTCAGTGCTGAGAGGCTGTAGTGTGACTTGCTTGCCAGTATGGAAGCCTCTTTTGTTGGTGTATTACTACATCAGGTTAGGGATGCCCATCGGTGCTATCGCCATCTATGGTTACCATTCATGGCAATAGTGCAGCTTAAAAATCTAATGGATGACCATCGATGTTTTTGACTATACTGTAGATGGTCATCTAATTTTTTTGATTGACTGGCCCATGAGCCAAACAGAACCTGGCTGCGGGGCTTTACAGGTGCCATGGGTGGAGCTCTGCTCCGTGTCCCTGCACCTTTGGGAGAAAAAAGGAAACAGTTTGGTTATGGTTCTCACCCATTGATGACAAAACTATTCTACATCAGGGTTGCCTACCCTCGGGTCAATTTAGCAATGCATAAAATACCGGCATTGCACAGTGGGGGTGGGACTAAAATGAAGTGATCACTCTAGCCACACCTCCAAACAGGTCAGACAGGCAGAGGCTCCGCCCCTGCACCACCCCTTTGTGCTCCCAGCAATGGCCCCTTACCGAGCTGGCTGCCCTCTCCAGAAAGTCAGCAACCTTGTTCTACATCGGTCTTAAACCATCGATGATTTTGAATCATTGAGGGTCGATGGCCATCCCTATATCGTATTGGGAGTGTGGCTTCACCCTCACCTCCTTTTGGTGCCCCAGCCTCAAATACGAGGACAAGTGTGTGTTAGATCGCTGCTCACTGACATTTAACACAACACCAGTGGGGTGTAAAACAGAACTGCACCTTTTTGTATGAGTCACCGCAGGAAATTTAATGTTACTGTTAAAAAAAAGAAGAGCCAGAATTTTACACCTCCGGAGATTTGGGACTGGTGCACAGATTACATTTAGCATAACTCAGCACAAAGCAATGTGTAAGGTAAGGGGAACATCTATTGAGGCAAAACAGGCAAAATAGTCCTCGCTATATATTAAGCCTCTCGTTGACAATTCACGATGGATCCATAGAAGAGAGATTATTTATATATCTGCATTTTAGAGAAAATGAAAGTGTATTTATAGATACAGCTCATAGGCATTTTAGCACTCAAGGGTTTTTGGATGCAATTGTAAAGTAAAATGAGTGTGTTCTCAAAATGATGCACCTCATTGAATTTTATTAGTTTGGCAGATTACTTGTAAATGTTGAAGAATAATATGCAAATTTCCCCAAACCTGGAAGATCTACGCTAGAACAGATATGCGGTGGCAGAGCGTCTCTCACTTCTTATGTTTCATTGACCCAAGCGGCTGCAATTGAAGCATAAATTATACAGTATTTCCAACCATTATGTGAAATGTACAATATATTGGATGTGCGCCTTAGAACCTTCCTAGTGAATAATGCTGACAAGACGATTGTTCAAGAGAAATCCCAAGACACAAAGGAGAAACTTTAAATGCTGTCTCTTAAATCTAGAACAACGAGGAAAAAGCTTTGGCCCTCCAGCTCTTGTTGAATTACACATCCCAGCATGCCCTACAACAGTTTTAGCATGGTCAAATAGCAAACCTGTAGCAGGGCATGCTGGGATGTGTAGTTCAACAACAGCTGGAGGGCCAACTGTTCACCATCGCTGATCTAGATAAAGAGACTCAACAAAGATTTGGTTTATGAAATAATCCTTTTGAATCCTGTGACTTTTGTATGCTAAAGCCATGGCCGATGGGACGCCGTACTAAGACAACCGCCGGCTGAGCGGTACCAGGCAGCATCCATGCTGTCCCCTATTACAGGTGTTAGCAGGATTCCTGGTATAGAGTTGCACTGCAGAGCTCCATTGCAAGAGCAGTGGTCACATTTGGATCCAGCTGTGAACCTCACAAGTGCTGCTTTACATGCAGGTGCCCCTTTAGGGCTTGGAGCCCGGAGGCTGGAGCCTCCATTGCCTCTGGGAGTTACGCCCCTGAATCAGATACTATCTATTATCTCCTAAAAGGTATTAAATAAATAAGTAGATTCCAATTGGTTGCCCATAGCAACATCCCATGTGAAATAGAGTTCTCGTGTAAGTAAATTCCCCCCATAATGGGGCAGATGTATTAAGCCTGGTGAAGAGATAAACTGGAGATAAAGTGGAAGGAGATAACACACCAGCCAATCAGATCCCAACTGTCATATTTCAAACACAGCTGATTGGCTGGTGCGTTAACTCTTCCAAGTTATCTCCACTTTATCTCCAGTTTATCTCTTCTCCAGGCTTAATACATCTGCCCCATTGTCTCCTGGGAAGATTAATGCATTGGCCTTTTTAGCACAGGTCATATACTCCAGACTCCGGGGTAGATTTATCAATTCTTCCCTAACGTTCCTTATGGGCGCAGGTTCGCTTCACCACTTTATCGTGGTGAAGCTCCCCTGCAATTCGCCCAAATTTACCATTAGAGTGTGCTTCGTTATGGGAGTGCGTTATCCCCTGCTGCCGGGGATACGCTGCCTCCCATAACGTTTCCTGCGCTGCCGTCCGCCTGTTATGTGCGCATGCGCAGGATACCTTTTTCTTGCAATACGTACCCAGCGCATGCGCAGTTTTTCTTGTTAGGTGCCACTTGTTGGTCTCCGGCGTCTTCAGTTTAATACTGCGCATGCGCCGGGTAATGTTTGCCGGGGATGTTGTGTACCCGGCGCATGCGCAGTTTGAATTTGCAAACGCCGAACACCAGTAAGCGGCAGGAGAGACCTGCAGCGCCAGACATTTATGGCGATAAGGACAGCGCCTCAGAGGCGCATAAAGAACTTTCATAAATGAGGTATGCAATAAGCGCCCTGTACTGAAAAAAGTACATGCGCTATCTCTCCGCCCTCGCACCGCCGCCGATATTTTACTAGTCAAGCAGGTTTGATAAATGAGGGGAAGCGCTATCCCCTGCTTTAGCGCAGGGGGATAGCGCAAAAACCCCTCTGCGCACAGTCGTAAATCTACCCCTCAATCTCCAGATTTCTACTTCCGCATCTCAGGGTATATCACACATGACTGCAGCAGAGGTGGGCAGCCTGTGGTTCTCCATCTGCTGCGGGTATGGGGTGAATAAGCCTTCCATGCGCTATAAATAGGAAGTGTACAATAAAGTACCTACTTAAAATGGATAGAAATAATGGAATTTCTGCTATTGATTTTATTTGCCGTTTCATGCAAATAAAACCGGCAAACAGATTGCCTCTACTTAATAAGGACGCATGGAAACCGTTTCCGCATAATTAGGTAAGGTCGTTACTTTCCTCTGCATAAATAAACCTCGGTAATTTCCCAAAGGTGTAAAGTCAGAATTTAAGTAAATCAAATAAAAAACCGAATTCTATACAATAAAACCACAACGCCGCTCCTAACCTCTATGGGGTTTATTTACTAAGATGGGAGTTGCCCATAGCAACCAATCAGAATCTACCGCCTATGTATTTTGCACCTTCTAGAAGATTATAGACTCTAATTGGTTGCCCATAGCGACATCCCATATTCAATACAACTCCCATCTTAGTAAATAAACCCCAATTGGGGGGGGGGGGGGGGGGATTCAAGAGTGGTGCATGCTGGTAGCCTCTAGATTGCGCCCAACAAAGCAATTCAAATGTTGCATCGTTCGGCCTCACACAGCCACCGGCGCTGAGGTTACTGTCATGTTGTTCTGCCAATATGATGGGCTGGAAACTAGTGAAAATATAACTAACTTTCTACGGAGAACAGAGACTTACATCAGGGCTGCAATTATGGGGGAGCTAAGGGAGCATGCGACCCGGGTGCCAGTTTTGAAGGCATGCCGAGAGCACATGTCGACCTTAACCCATGTTGACCCTGCTGCATGTCGACCTAGTGGTGTCGACCCAATGCTTGTCAACCTAGTTGTTGTAGATCTATGGCCGTATCCCGTATTTATATTCTTCTGGAGATATGGCCTCCAGAACTGAACAAAGTATTCTAGATGAGGTCGTACCAATGACCTATACAGTGGCATTATTACTTCTTTATTTCTACTGCTGATACCACTCCCTATGCAACCAAACATCTGACTTGCCTTCTTCATTGCTTTGTTACATTGCCTACCTGCCATTGTCCCCTGAAATAGTGACACCTAGATCCCTCTCTACCTCAGTAGTTTCCATTATAGTGCCATTTATACTATATTTAGTTTTTACATTTTTGCGACCCAAGTGCATGACTTAGCATTTTTTGGCATTAAGTTGCCATGTTCTTGACCATTTCTCTAATCTACCTAGATCAGCGGGAGGCAACTGGGGGACCGCGGTCCGACTCCGGACCGCAAAGGACAGGAAACCGGACCGGCTCTAGAATATAGATTAGTGCTCCGGCGCTATAGTAGCCATAGGCGAATCTTGGCATTAGACCGCCGCACACAATTTAAACTTTAAATTTTAGTTTTCAGTCCCCGTTAGTATGCATTTTCTTCTGAAGCCGCTCAAGGCTTCAGCGTTCCCAGTAGTGCACTGCGCCGGTGACGTCATCACGCACCGACGCAGTGCAGGACTGAGAACGCTGCGTCGGACCTTGATCAAAATAATTCCAAATATCCGAACTCCATTAAAATTTACTTGCGTACACCTGACCTAGATCATCAATCATTTGTTTTACCTCTCCCTCGTGGTGTGTCTACCCTGTTGCATACCTTTGTGTCAGCTGCATAAAGGCAGATTTTACCCTCAACTCCATTTGCAATGTCTCCAAGGGATTGATATGAAATCCCGGCGTTCAAAATCCCGACTGCCGAAACCCCGACCGCCGAAATCCCCACAAGGGGAGGACGTGGTACGCCCCCCATTGTGGGCTCCCTGCGCTCGCCACGCTAATTTAGTCTCCCTCTATGGGTGTCGTGGACACCGACGGAGGGAGAAAGTGTCAGGATTTCGGCGGTCGAGATTCCGGCATCAGGATTTTGAACTCCGGGATTCCGACTGCCGGGATTTGAACTGCATCCCGTCTTCAATAAAGATATTAAAAAGCACTGGTCCAAGTACAGATACCTGGGGTCCACTGGTAACCTTTCCCTCTTTTGACTGCACTCCATTTACTACAACTCTCTGTGTTAGGGTCTCGGATGCTCGGCTGCAGGGGGCTGGAGCGCAGAGGGCGCACACAGCGCTTCCGCCCGGCTCAGCTGAGCGTCCGTCCGTCAATTCCGCCCGGAGGAGTGACAGTACTTCTGCCCGGCACGGGGCTCTCTGCGTTCCCCTGCAGCCGCTCAGCGGTTGCCTGGCAACAGGGGACGCCGAGGGACTCGTGCTCGGTCATCCTGATATTCATCTCTTCCGGAGGCCGGATGTGTGGCGGTGCCATTGATTTGCTGCACCATCCTTCTTAAGGGATGGGCGCAGGCAACATGGCGCCGGTTATAGCTTTTCACTAGCTGTTCCTGGTCGCTCTTCCAGATCCCGGTCATTGTCTCCCAGAGTCTCTGGTTCAGGAGTCCAGGTGCCTAGATCCTTTTTTGTCAAGCTCCCTCTCCAAGGGTCACGCAAGTGGAGCCTGGTTGTTTTTTCATTATCTTTCAGTGGCAGATTGCCCTTATTTCTGTTATTATCCTTCTGGCTGCCTAGCCCATTTCCTTTGTTTAGGCTTAGGTCCTATCCTTCTCCGTCAGCCCTGCTAGCAGTGAGGCTGGTTTAGTATTTCTGTTATACTTGTATTGTCAGGTAGGGCACTCTTCCTGTTCTTATACCTGTCATTTTGGGGATTGCATTATTTTGTTACCAGTCTTTGTTAGTGGTGATTCCCGTATTCTTCCACTTGTGTTTGCGACTGGGTCGCATCCCCATCCTTGGCCTGGTGCCGGTAGACAGGGTGTCATCTCCAGTTAGGCCCAGTAGTTAGATTTACCTCTTGAGCATACCTCTGACGATCGCTAGCCCCTTGTCCCCACTTAAGACCTAGCTGCATCGGGTTTGGAGCGGGCCTAACTCGCTCCTTCGAACGCGGAGGCCACAGGTGAACACTAGCGCTCGCAGGGGCTTGACATCTGCCAGAGGTACTCAACAGAGTGAGTGTAGGGTTCGCCGTGGCCGTCCTAACCAGCGGTCCCGGCTACGGGCTCACGTCTGGCGTCCTGTACCTAGCCTCCTGGCATAACACTCTGGGCAGTATTCAGTGATGATTTTCAGCATGTGCAGCAAATCCTGTTTAGGAATCCTGCACAGTTGCCGTGTTCCGGAGGGCTTAAGCATTCGCTGCCAGCCCTCCCTGTCGCCCTATTCAACTCCGCAGGGTCTCGCTGCCCCTGACGGCAAATTTTAACCGCCGCAGGGAGCCGGGGGACGGTGACAGGCAGGGAGATGGAAGTCTCCCTGCCTGCACCGGAATGTATGGGGGGCAAGGAGAGCTCCCCGGGACACAGGCAGCACAAGCTTTCCCCTGGGAGAGCTGGCAGGGGACGCGGGTAGGGAGCCGCTGCACTGCTCCTGCTTGTGCATGTGTAATGAGCGGGAGCAGTGATTATATGAATATGTAATGAGCAGCTCCTGTGTTATGGCTGTTATGGCTGTTATGTGTGTAAAAAAAAAAAAATTAGGCTCTTGTCAAGTTCCTCTTCCTGGCCTGGTGGTATACTGTAGTAAAGTGCTGTACATAAAACAAACAGGATGTAAACACATAAATAAAATACATTAATTGTGCAAAGATTATGTGAAGCATATACAATAAGCCCCAGGCTTACTGCGTTAGAATAGCATTGAGCTTTAGCACCCAAAGTTATTACATTTTCAAACAAATTCCTCCTGCGGTAAACCCGCGGCTAATGTGCATTTACCTATAGGTACTGGGTTAAGTGCCCAGGGCTATGTGTTGACACATTGGCTGCAGTAAGAGCAAGAACTACTTACATGTTTGGTAAAACCCCAGAAGGTTAAAAACAGAAACCGTCAGCAACTGAATAGCTACGGTCTTAAACCTCAAACTAAATATTAAGACAATAAAAAATAAATCTAGTACAGAAACCAGATTTTCTTTCTTTTTTTCTTTCGTTTTATTTATTTCTTGTTAATTTTTTTCTAGTGTCTCTTCTTATTGTCGTTTTTTCCCCACTTTTTCTTTAGCTTTGTTTTTCTTTGCTTCTGTCTTTATTTTTTTTGTTTGTCTTTTTGTTTTTTCTTTCTTTTTTTCTTTCTTTCAGAAAGTTTCAGATGTCTTGTCCCCATTGGTGACATACCCTTTTTTTGCTGATAGCAGCAAGAAATGTGAAACTCCACCATTAGTGGATTCTTCTGTGTCCCGTTTATCAAACAGGACGGCCACCACCTTAAAAGAAGTTTCTGACAGAATGTTAGGTAATATTTAGAGATGAGCGGGTCCGGATCCCCGAGATCCGACAGATCCGAATATCGGGGATCCGGGCCAGATCCGAGCCGGCTCGGGTGTTCCCGCCTGAATTCCGGACCAATAACGAGGCCGAACGTCATCATCGCGCTGTCGGATTCTCGCGGGAGCGGGATCTTATAAAAGACGCACGCGCGCCCCGCCATCTTCACTCCAATCTTGGAGAGGGAAGAGGGTGGTTGGGAAGCTCCGTGTGCTCCGTGCTGTGCTCTGTGCCATGTGCTCCGTGACCTGACCTGTGCCCTCACTGCCCTGTGCTGTGCTCCGTGCCATGTGCTCCGTGCTGTGCTCCGTGACCTGCCCTCACTGCCCTGTGCTGTGCTCCGTGCCATGTGCTCCGTGCTGTGCTGTGCCCTGTGTTGTAGACTTGTGGCCTGAGCCCTGTAGTGTGATTTAACTAACTAGGTGCTGCAGTGCTCACACGCAGGGGCTGCAGTGTCCACTGTCCAGGGGCTGTCCTGTGGCCAGTGCCCTGATGTGATTTATTTAGCCCTAAGCCCTGTGTTGTGATTTATTTTATTTAGCCCTGAACCCTGTGTTTTTTTTTGTGATTTAACTAACTCAGTGCTGCAGTGCTCACACACAGGGGCTGCAGTACTGCTGAGTAGTACACTGTGTACAGGGGCAGCATTAATACAAGGGGCTGTGTCCAGTGTGACGGCCTATATCTTATCCATTGTCCAGTGTCACAAGTCACTCACGACATATATCCTGTGTCCTGTCCTGTGTGACGACTGACGACATATCCTGTGTCCAGTGTGACGACATATATCCTGTGTCGTGCTGCAGTGCTCACACGCAGGGGCTGCAGTGCTGCTGAGTAGTACACTGTGTACAGGGGCAGCATTAATACAAGGGGCTGTGTCCAGTGTGACGGCCTATATCTTATCCAGTGTCACAAGTCACTCACGACATATATCCTGTGTCCTGTCCTGTGTGACGACTGACGCCATATCCTGTGTCCAGTGTGACGACATATATCCTGTGTCCAGTGTGAAGACATATATCCTGTGTCGTGCTGCAGTGCTCACACGCAGGGGCTGCAGTGTCCACTGTCCAGGGGCTGTCCTGTGGCCCGTGCCCTGATGTGATTTATTTAGCCCTAAGCCCTGTGTTGTGATTTATTTTATTTAGCCCTGAACCCTGTGTTTTTTTTTGTGATTTAACTAACTCAGTGCTGCAGTGCTCACACACAGGGGCTGCAGTGCTGCTGAGTAGTACACTGTGTACAGGGGCAGCATTAATACAAGGGGCTGTGTCCAGTGTGACGGCCTATATCTTATCCAGTGTCACAAGTCACTCACGACATATATCCTGTGTCCTGTCCTGTGTGACGACTGACGCCATATCCTGTGTCCAGTGTGACGACATATATCCTGTGTCCAGTGTGAAGACATATATCCTGTGTCGTGCTGCAGTGCTCACACGCAGGGGCTGCAGTGTCCACTGTCCAGGGGCTGTCCTGTGGCCCGTGCCCTGATGTGATTTATTTAGCCCTAAGCCCTGTGTTGTGATTTATTTTATTTAGCCCTGAACCCTGTGTTTTTTTTTGTGATTTAACTAACTCAGTGCTGCAGTGCTCACACACAGGGGCTGCAGTGCTGCTGAGTAGTACACTGTGTACAGGGGCAGCATTAATACAAGGGGCTGTGTCCAGTGTGACGGCCTATATCTTATCCATTGTCCAGTGTCACAAGTCACTCACGACATATATCCTGTGTCCTGTCCTGTGTGACGACTGACGACATATCCTGTGTCCAGTGTGACGACATATATCCTGTGTCGTGCTGCAGTGCTCACACGCAGGGGCTGCAGTGCTGCTGAGTAGTACACTGTGTACAGGGGCAGCATTAATACAAGGGGCTGTGTCCAGTGTGACGGCCTATATCTTATCCAGTGTCACAAGTCACTCACGACATATATCCTGTGTCCTGTCCTGTGTGACGACTGACGACATATCCTGTGTCCAGTGTGACGACATATATCCTGTGTCCAGTGTGACGACATATATCCTGTGTCGTGCTGCAGTGCTCACACGCAGGGGCTGCAGTGCTGCTGAGTAGTACACTGTGTACAGGGGCAGCATTAATACAAGGGGCTGTGTCCAGTGTGACGGCCTATATCTTATCCAGTGTCACAAGTCACTCACGACATATATCCTGTGTCCTGTCCTGTGTGACGACTGACGACATATCCTGTGTCCAGTGTGACGACATATATCCTGTGTCCAGTGTGAAGACCATAGGCGAATCTAGGGGGTGGTCCGGGGGTGCACAGGACCACCCATTAGCCCATTTAGTAGCTGAGGGACGGGGCTTTCCAACGAGCCCAGCCCCGTGTCTCTAGCCCCCTGGGAACCGGAGATACGGCCAGGCAAAGCTGGAACGTTTTCCCTATAGGATAACATGGGACCCGCTAATTCCGACCCCCACCCAGTTCAACGGCTGCCAGTTCCCCCTTTGGCATCACTGAAGCTCGAGGTTGATCTCAGTCTAACCCAAATCGCTGGGCCTTCAATCTGATACCAGGCTGGATCTATATGGGTTAAGTGGTTCCAGGGATATTGAGGTTAAACCGATTTTTTTATTTCTTAAACGTAATTTCATGACTGTTTATGTTCTTTGAGGGCAGATTTCTCTGGAACCAAACAGCCCACTTTCACGGGACCAAAATCATTCGAAGCCAACTCAAAAGTTCTTCAATATGATACTGGTGTCATGTAAATGGGTCGGTTGGTTCCCAAGATATAGCTGGTTGGTTAAAAGGGGGTAGGGAGAGGGGAGTGGTTGTCTCTCCCCCTCACACCAGAAAATGCAGGGACTAGGCTGGTGTGGGTCAGCCTGGAAATGTCCCTGCATGATCCTGGGACCATATTCCCCGGTAAATCCCTGCATTTTCTGTTATGAAAGGGGTATTATTTCAAACAGCCATGACCTGCAGTGCTCTGAATTCAGCCGCCCTTAATCATGTGGTGCCGGTGCCCAGCGTGCTCCCCCGACGTCACGCACAACAACAGCGCGCACAATATTTCAAATGTCCACTCCGCTAGAGGGGGCACCAGGAGGGGAGTGGGAGCATGCTCTGCGCTGCGCTCCTCTCCCCATAGAAGCAGCTGCACCGCTCTCCATCTCTCCCTGCAGCAGCAGCAAAGGCTCATATAAAAATTTACAGTAAGTGGCACTTTTGGGGGCATTGCTTAAGGGACGCTACAAGTGGCGGTATGTATGCATTACGCATAATGTGTGGCTTCATGTGTAAGGGGCATTACGGTGTGCAGCATCATGTGTAAGCGGCATTATGTGTGCAGCATCATGTGTAAGCGGCATTATGTGTGCAGCATCATGTGTAAGGGACATTATGTGTGCAGCATCATATGTAAGAGACCTTATGTGTGCAGCATCATGTGTAATGGGTACTATGGTGCGCGGCATCATGTGTAATGGGTACTATGGTGTGCGGCATCATGTGTAATGGGTACTATGGTGTGCGGCATCATGTGTAATGGGCACTATGGTGCCATCAAGCAAGTACCCCCTAGCAATGAGCACGAAGGTAAGCAGCACTTATGTGGCAAATATGTAATGGGTATTACGGTTTGTTATATAGAATGTAATGGGCATCATGATGTGTGGCACAATGTGTAATGGGCATTATGGTGTGTGGCCTTATGTGTAATTGGCATTACGGTGTGTGGATTTATGTCTAATGGGTATTACGGATTTTGCTAAAATGTGTAATGGGCATTACTGTGTATGGTCTAACGTGTAATACCACACCCCTTTTTGTGATGCCACGCCTCCTTCCCATGAGGCCACACCCCTTTTTGCCGCGCGGCTACGCCGCGCAAAGGTCACCCTTCTATTGCGTCTAGATCTGGGACCACCCATTACCATAATTCTAGATTCGCCTATGGTGAAGACATATATCCTGTGTCGTGCTGCAGTGCTCACACGCAGGGGCTGCAGTGTCCACTGTCCAGGGGCAGTCCTGTGGCCCGTGCCCTGATGTGATTTATTTAGCCCTAAGCCCTGTGTTGTGATTTATTTTATTTAGCCCTGAACCCTGTGGTTTTTTTTTGTGATTTAACTAACTCAGTGCTGCAGTGCTCACACACAGGGGCTGCAGTGCTGCTGAGTAGTACACTGTGTACAGGGGCAGCATTAATACAAGGGGCTGTGTCCAGTGTGACGGCCTATATCTTATCCATTGTCCAGTGTCACAAGTCACTCACGACATATATCCTGTGTCCTGTCCTGTGTGACGACTGACGACATATCCTGTGTCCAGTGTGACGACATATATCCTGTGTCCAGTGTGAAGACATATATCCTGTGTCGTGCTGCAGTGCTCACACGCAGGGGCTGCAGTGTCCACTGTCCAGGGGCTGTCCTGTGGCCCGTGCCCTGATGTGATTTATTTAGCCCTAAGCCCTGTGTTTAGCCCTGAACCCTTTGTTTTTTTTGTGATTTAACTAACTAACTCAGTGCTGCAGTGCTCACACACAGGGGCTGCAGTGCTGCTGAGTAGTACACTGTGTACAGGGGCAGCATTAATACAAGGGGCTGTGTCCAGTGTGACGGCCTATATCTTATCCAGTGTCACAAGTCACTCACGACATATATCCTGTGTCCTGTCCTGTGTGACGACTGACGACATATCCTGTGTCCAGTGTGACGACATATATCCTGTGTCCACTGTGACGACATATATCCATTGTCCAGTGTGACGACATATATCCTGTGTCCAGTGTGACGACATATATCCTGTGTCCAGTGTGACGACATATATCCTGTGTCCAGCATGACATATATCCATTGTCCAGTGTGACGACATATATCCAGTGTCCAGTGTGCCGACATATATCCAGTGTCCAGTGTGACGACATATATCCAGTGTCCAGTGTGACGACATATATCCTGTGTCCAGTGTGACGACATATATCCTGTGTCCAGTGTGACGACATATATCCTGTGTCCAGTGTGACGACATATATCCTGTGTCCAGTGTGACGACATATATCCTGTGTCCAGTGTGACGACATATATCCTGTGTCCAGCGTGACATATATCCATTGTCCAGTGTGACGACATATATCCTGTGTCCAGTGTGACGACATATATCCTGTGTCCAGTGTGTTGACATATATCCTGTGTCCAGTGTGACGACATATATCCTGTGTCCAGTGTGACGACATATATCCTGTGTCCAGTGTGACGACATATATCCTGTGTCCAGTGTGACGACATATATCCTGTGTCCAGTGTGACGACATATATCCTGTGTCCAGTGTGACGACATATATCCTGTGTCCAGCGTGACATATATCCATTGTCCAGTGTGACGACATATATCCTGTGTCCAGTGTGACGACATATATCCAGTGTCCAGTGTGACGACATATATCCTGTGTCCAGTGTGACGACATATATCCTGTGTCCAGTGTGACGACATATATCCTGTGTCCAGCGTGACATATATCCATTGTCCAGTGTGACGACACATAGCCTGTGTCCAGTGTGACGACATATATCCTGTGTCCAGTGTGACGACATATATCCTGTGTCCAGTGTGACGACATATATCCTGTGTCCAGCGTGACATATATCCATTGTCCAGTGTGACGACATATATCCTGTATCCAGTGTGACGACATATATCCAGTGTCCAGTGTGACGACATATATCCTGTGTCCAGTGTGACGACATATATCCTGTGTCGTGCTGCAGTGCTCACACGCAGGGGCTGCAGTGCTGCTGAGTAGTACACTGTGTACAGGGGCAGCATTAATACAAGGGGCTGTGTCCAGTGTGACGGCCTATATCTTATCCAGTGTCACAAGTCACTCACGACATATATCCTGTGTCCTGTCCTGTGTGACGACTGACGACATATCTTGTGTCCAGTGTGACGACATATCCTGTGTCCAGTGTGACGACATATATCCTGTGTCCAGTGTGACGACATATATCCTGTGTCCAGTGTGACGACATATATCCAGTGTCCAGTGTGACGACATAAATCCAGTGTCCAGTGTGACGACATATATCCTGTGTAACAGGCTGTGTCGTGCTGCAGTGTCCAGTGACCAGGGGCAGTGTCCAGTGTCACAGGCTGTGTCCAGTGTAAAAAATCAGAAAAATAAAAAAAAGTATTAAAAAATTTTTTTGGGGGGAGGATGATGGAGGAGGAAATAGTGGGAGATCAGCAACCTGATAGAACTTCTGAAGCTGCTACCACCAGTCAGATTCATGATGGCAAGGCCGATGGTCAAAGGCCTAGAGGCCATGTAAAAGCAAAGCAGAAATCAAATTTTACAATGGTCCATAAAAAAAAAATTAAGTCACGTGCGGAGAAAAATAAAATTGGCAATATGCCGTTCACCACACGCAGTGGGAAGGAAAGGCTACGGCCTTGGCCTTTGTTTCTGACTGATGGTACAGCGTCTCAGAAGAATGATGGTAGCCCTTCTGCTACTACAAAAAAAAGAATGAAAGTTTTTAAGACAAAGGCGAGTTCACAAATGTCACAAATCCCAGAGGAGAGTCTAAGTGTGTCCGTGGATGCCATATGTGAGCCGGACCTTTCAAATACTGTTTGTGAAGAGGAGGTTCATTCCACCATTTGCATGCCCTCTGCAAGTGTGTGCAAGAGCATCCCCAGTCAAGATTTTGACCTGGTTATTGAGGATGCTTCTGAGGAATTGGATGTGGATTCTGTTGGTGAAGCTGGCACACAGAGGGATGCGGATGATGACGATGTTGGGGATGATGTTGTTTGTTTTAAGGCACCGACGGAGACAGTTGTTGTCCGGGGTGTGGAAAAGCCCATTGTCATGCCAGGGCAAAAGACCAAAAAATCCACCTCGTATGTATGGAATTATTTCTACCCAAATCCGGACAACAACTGTCAAGCCGTGTGTAGCGTTTGCAAAGCTATTGTAAGTAGAGGTAAGGACGTGCAGCACCTTGGGACCTCCTCACTGTTACGGCATTTGCAGCGCATCCATCAGAAGTTTTTGTCAAAAGAAACTGTGAACAAACATGTAGCAGCCCGCCCAGCGTCACCGTCCTGCTCCCCTTTCTCTGTTAAATCCAAGGCCCTGCAATCTCCTCAAACAACTGCATCATCCCCATCCTCAGAGATTATGGGATTGGGAAGTAGTCCTGCACCCAATGTCATGATCCTGACTGAATCCTCTCCTATCCTGGATTCCTCAGAAGCATCCTTATCAGGTACACCTGTTGCTTCTGCTGCTGCTGCTGGTGCTGCTGCTGCTGCTTCAAGGAAAGGGACCAGGAATGCTAGTCCTGATCATTTAGCCAAGCAACTGACTGTAAGTCAATCCTTTGAAAGGGGGATGAAGTATGCCAGCAGTCACCCCGTTGCACAGCGTATTACTGACGCCATAACAACTATGTTGGTAATAGACGTGCGTCCAGTATCCGCAATTAATTCTGTGGGTTTTACCCAGTTGCTAGAGATCCTGTGTCCCCGTTACCAAATTCCATCTAGGTTCCACTTCTCCAGGAAGGCAATACCCAGGCTGTACACGGACATTAAAAAAAGCGTTGTTACTGTCCTTAAAAATGCCTCTGTACCCACTGTCCACTTAACCACGGATATGTGGACAAGCGGAACAGGGCAAACAAAAGACTACATGTCTGTGACTGCTCACTGGGTGGATGTATTGCCTTCAGCAGCAGCACCAACAGCAGCAGCAGCAACATCATCTCCCATTGCTATTCAGAGGCAGGCTACACTGTGTATCACCGGTTTCAGTAAAAGGCACACAGCGGAAAACCTCCTAGAAAAACTACGGGAATTCATTGCGCAATGGCTTACCCCACTTGGACTCTCCTCGGGATTTGTGGTATCCGACAATGCCACCAATATTGTGAGTGCATTACATGTGGGCGAATTCCAACATGTCCCATGTTTTGCTCACACAGTAAATTTGGTGGTGCACCATTTCTTGAAAAAGGACAGGGGTGTTCAAGAGATGTTGTCCGTTGTTCGGAAAATTTGTGGACATTTTCGCCATTCTGCAAGTGCGTGCAGGAGATTGCAAGACTTGCAAGAAAAGCTAAATTTGCCCTGCCATCAGCTGAAGCAAGAGGTGGTCACGAGGTGGAATTCCACCCTCTATATGCTTCAGCGGATGGAGGAGCAGCAAAAGGCCATCCAAAGCTACACCTCGACCTATGACATAGGGAGAGGAACGGGAATGCACCTGAGCCAAGCTCAGTGGAGAATAATTTCCGTGGTGTGCAAGATCCTGCAGCCCTTTGAGGCTGCTACACGCGAAGTTAGTTCTGACACTGCCAGCTTGAGCCAGGTCATTCCCTTGATAGGTCTTTTGCAGAAGCAGTTGGAGAAATTGAAGGAGGAGTTGAAGTACACTGATTCTGCTAGATATGTTGGGCTAGTGGATCACGCCATTAGTTCCCTTTGCAACGATCCAAGGGTCGCGGATGTCTTACAATCAGATCTTTACATTTTGGGGACAATGCTGGATCCTAGGTTTAAGTCTTACATCGTGTCTTTGTTACCAATGGGAACAAATCTGCAGAGGTGCAAAGACCTCTTGGTCCAAAAATTGTCAGCTGAAGCGGAACGTGGCAGGCGCACAACTTCTCCTTCAATTTCTACCACAGGGGTTGCGAGGAAAAAGCTCAATTTTCCTAGAAGACCGACTGCTATTCAGTCCGGAAATCTATTTGACATCTGGTCCGGACTGAAGGAGCTTCCTAGCATCATGGACACGTCGACTGCCACAGACTATGATGCTATCACCATTGAAAGAATGGTGGATGACTACTTTGCTGATAGCATCAATATAGGTATGTCAGACTGTCCATTCCATTACTGGCAGGAAAAAAAGGCAATGTGGCATCCTTTGCACAAACTGGCTTTGCTTTATTTAAGTTGTCCACCCTCCAGTGTCTATTCTGAGAGAGTCTTCAGCGCAGCTGGGAACCTTGTTAGCGATCGGCGTAGGAGGTTACTTCCACAAAACGTGGAGAAGATGCTCTTCATAAAAATGAATTTCAAATTCCACGAACTGGACCTCCTTCGCCAACACTTACGTCCTCCTACTGCACACAGTCCTCCTGTATTGGTTGATTCCAGCGACGACGAATTAATTGTGTGTCAAGAAGAGGATGAGGCTGAGGAATCTGACGCTGAGGATGACCTCTTGTAAAGCCAATTTGTGCAATGCCCATTGCCTTTTATTTTACGTGGGGGCCCAAACAAACCAATCATTTCAGCCACAGTTGACAGTCCCTCCCGCTGCAGTCCCTGTCGCTGAAATGATTGGTTTGTTAAACTGTGCATGTCCTGTATTCAACATAAGGGTGGGTGGGAGGGCCCAAGGACAATGTCATCTTGCACCTCTTTCTGCGTCGTTTTGTTGGCTGTTGTAGCGTCCTAATTTTTTTACCTCTTTGGTGGATGAATGTTGGGGAGATGGGTGATTTCTCTCTCCACATCATCTATTATGGATGAAAATATGTCCTCATGGACATCCATGGTCTCATCCATTCCTATCGTACTTCTTTTTTGGATGGGATGTCCCGGATGGATGGATGGCTGGGTGGCAGGGCCCCAGCAAATCTTTTTCTTGCACCTCTTTCTGCGTCATTTGTTGGCTCTTTGTAGCGTCCTAAATTTTTAAATCTTTGATGGATGAATGGTGGGGAGATGGGTGGTGTCTTTCTCCACATCATCTATTATGGATGAAAATATGTCCTCATGGACATCCATGGTCTTATCCCTTCCTATCGTACTTCTTTTTGGATAGGATGTCCCGGATGGATGGATGGCTGGGTGGGTGGCAGGGCCCCAGCAAATCTTTTTCTTGCACCTCTTTCTGCGTCATTTGTTGGCTCTTTGTAGCGTCCTAAATTTTTAAATCTTTGATGGATGAATGGTGGGGAGATGGGTGGTGTCTTTCTCCACATCATCTATTATGGATGAAAATATGTCCTCATGGACATCCATGGTCTTATCCCTTCCTATCGTACTTCTTTTTGGATAGGATGTCCCGGATGGATGGATGGCTGGGTGGGTGGCAGGGCCCCAGCAAATCTTTTTCTTGCACCTCTTTCTGCGTCATTTGTTGGCTCTTTGTAGCGTCCTAAATTTTTAAATCTTTGATGGATGAATGGTGGGGAGATGGGTGGTGTCTTTCTCCACATCATCTATTATGGATGAAAATATGTCCTCATGGACATCCATGGTCTTATCCCTTCCTATCGTACTTCTTTTTGGATAGGATGTCCCGGATGGATGGATGGCTGGGTGGCAGGGCCCCAGCAAATCTTTTTCTTGCACCTCTTTCTGCGTCATTTGTTGGCTCTTTGTAGCGTCCTAAATTTTTAAATCTTTGATGGATGAATGGTGGGGAGATGGGTGGTGTCTTTCTCCACATCATCTATTATGGATAAAAATATGTCCTCATGGACATCCATGGTCTTATCCCTTCCTATCGTACTTTTTGGATAGGATGTCCCGGATGGATGGATGGCTGGGTGGCAGGGCCCCAGCAAATCTTTTTCTTGCACCTCTTTCTGCGTCATTTGTTGGCTCTTTGTAGCGTCATAAATTTTTAAATCTTTGATGGATGAATGGTGGGGAGATGGGTGATTCGCTCTCCACCCCATCCATAATGGATGAAAACATGTCCTCAGGGACATCCATGGTCTTATTCATTCCTAGACCGAGTGCGTGGCTTCGGGAGGAACACACGTGATTTGGTGAAGTGGTGAGGGAGGTAAGGGAAAACACACCTAGCCAGCCAGCTCAAACAAATTAACCTTAGCGGTGAATTGGGTGACAGATGTAGCAGACTAATTTAATTGACCCTACTACATAGATAGCGGTCTATAAGGGTAGACCTATATAGGGATCTCCTAACCTGGGGTCCTAGAGAGGTGGAGGCCACCAATTACCCAACCCCTGCCACCAATTACCCCACCCCCCTCCACCCATTAGGTGATGGATGAGGAGGCAACTGGTAATGCTCCCAGCGTTCAGAAACCACGTGACCTCACGCCAGATAGGGGTCTTGTTAGATATTAAACTGATATAATCAGATACTACCTTGCAGACTAAATAAGTGCTGCACGAAACGCCCACTGCTCCTTGGCTGAACATGAGGAAGAGTGCTCAATCAAGCCAAACAGGGGTTTTGGTACTTGATTGGATCTTCTACCAGAGGAGCGCAGCTACTAGTATAGCTTTGAACGAAGATCGGTCCTTCTCTATTGGGGAAGAATAGATGTCATCAGTGACATCCAGAGTATATCCTCCTTTTGGGATAGTATGGATGGATTGATAAATGTTTGGGAAGAAGTAGTCCCAACAGCTGCTGATGGTCAGTGTACTAGACCAAGTGCGTGCCTTCGGGAGGAACACATGTAATGTGGTGAAGTGGTGAGGGAGGAAATGGAAAACGTACGCCTAGCCTGTCTGATCAAGTTTGATAAGGAGGTATCTTCACAAACCACGTGACCTCACGCCAGATAGGGGTCTTGTTAGATATTAAACTGATAAAATCAGATACTACCTTGCAGACTAAATAAGTGCTGCACGAAACGCCCACTGCTCCTTGGCTGAACATGAGGAAGAGTGCTCAATCAAGCCAAACAGGGGTTTTGGTACTTGATTGGATCTTCTACCAGAGGAGCGCAGCTACTAGTATAGCTTTGAACGAAGATCGGTCCTTCTCTATTGGGGAAGAATAGATGTCATCAGTGACATCCAGAGTATATCCTCCTTTTGGGATAGTATGGATGGATTGATAAATGTTTGGGAAGAAGTAGTCCCAACAGCTGCTGATGGTCAGTGTACTAGACCAAGTGCGTGCCTTCGGGAGGAACACATGTAATGTGGTGAAGTGGTGAGGGAGGAAATGGAAAACGTACGCCTAGCCTGTCTGATCAAGTTTGATAAGGAGGTATCTTCACAAACCACGTGACCTCACGCCAGATAGGGGTCTTGTTAGATATTAAACTAATCAAATGTTCTCTTCTCTTGCTAATGGTGTGGAGGTTCTAAAAGAGGAGTGCAGCTACAAGGGGGGGGGGGGTTATTAAACTGCCACAATGTCTGCCCCTGTAGTGCTGCTCTGCTTCCGACATGTGCCAGGTTGGAAGTGTAAGGTCCACATGTATGTGATGCCCACTGCTGTCGCCTAGCTTAGTCATCCAGCTACATCGGGATAACCTTATGGCCCTACTACAGTAAATGAAAACGGTTTTGTGAGCTGTGAAGTGATCAAAATTGTCTAGAAATGAGTGGAAACTAATGTTATTGAGCTCAATAACACTTTAGGGGCAAAAACAGGCCTGAAAACTATTATTTTAGCAATTTTTAGCATTTTTCCAAATAAATCCAGATCCAAAACCAAAACCAAAACCCGCAAGGGTGGTTTTGCCAAAACCAATCCAGATCCAAAACACGAAGGGAGATCCAGATCCAAAACCAAAACCAAAACCCGAAAAAGTGGCCGCCGCACATCTCTAGTAATATTTTAAAATCTATTTACACAGTGGCTGGTGTCACACTGTGACCAGCTATAGGGTGGGATTCACCAATAACCCCCGCAGCACATCGCCGTCACTCGCATTGTTAATAATCGCATATGCAGTAACATATGCGAATATTAACGCAAAGGCGATGACCGGCGATGTGCTGCGAGTCCCCCCTTTTTCCCTGAACCCTCAGCTGTGAGAGGGCTCCTCTTGCTCCTGTCTGCACCCAGAAGCCATGCAGGCAGGAGGAGATCACTGGTCCGGGCAGCACAGCAGGAGGCTGCCCGGACACAGGTGAGGGGGGATGCGGCGCAAATCGGCGGGGGCACGCGGAGCGGCGGGGGACTCGAAGGGAAGCCCATAGGCTTCCATGGGCTTACTCCATCTAGAACTGGCGTAACCCCCTGCAGGGAAGCCCCGGTGGTGGGGCTTTGCTGCATATGAAAATGCGGTAACCCCCCCCCCCCCCCAGAAAACAGGGTTTTGTGTTTGGTGAATCTCGCCCATAGTTGGTTGTTGGTTGAACAAGGCTATTGCGTGTTGGCCATCTCAGATAACTGAGGGCCTCCAATCCTGAAAACTGTGTTAATAGATTATTTCCTTGGCAGAACATATCCAGGAATCAGCGGCCTATTTAGGGGAAGCCTTGAAAGAGGTATAGATGGGGCCACTCTCATATAAGCGGCTCCTGGTGATTGTATTGCCATGCGTCATCCCCCGCCAGCTGCCAGAGTCCAAAAGAATGGGACACGCGCGCACACGAGACACTCGCCCATCCCATTCTGTCTAAAGCCCATACAGCCAGCTCCCGCCGCTGCCTGTCTTGCCCGCCCCCCCCCCCCCCCCGCACACTGCCTGCCTGTCTCCCTTAAGCGGAGATGGGTGGGAAGCACCTTGTCCCTGCTCCCCACCACCTTGTCTGCCGTGCGCCAGCCTGCATCAGCAGATGAAATCTGAATATCGGGCGGGCTGGCTGAAAATATGACCCCAGTTTGAGTGCTGGCAAATGGGCGTCGGGTGGGCGGGCTCTTTACATTGGAGGCGTGTACGGACTGAGGAATTGCATAGGCTGCACAAGCAGGGGGGCTACCATAAAAATGCGAGTTTTTACAATCGCTTTGCGTGGAGGGACAGGCTTGGGGGAGATTGGGGGAAGGGTTAAGAACAGTCGCACAGGATTAGGTATGACAGATGTACATGAATTTACCCTCATATATTTATTTCTTTATAATATATACTTTATTATATATATGAAACAAGTGGAGGGTGTGCTACCACTGGACACAAATTTATATAGTAACAAGGAAAGGAAAGGATGTCACTGTGTGGTGCACAGAGAAAAATGGTTGATCTAAAATGTAACTTTTATTACATTTATTTAAAAATAGTAGCGAAGTATAGACACAAACATTAGAAAACATGAAACATAAATGTGATTTAAAAAGGATAATATATCCTAGTCGATGTGACTGCAATACTGTATCCCAATTGACAAAATTATTTGTAAGTGTGTCTGTCTCCACGTATCTAAGAATAAATTCTGTTATTGGAGACTGATTTGTTTATCCAGCTTTGCCTATGCACTAATTTATTACAGGTTATAATAACTGTGATATGTGTGAGCCCGCTTGTGAGTCAGTGGCGGGTCCCGGGTCTAGGGTTGCGCTTCTGATGCCTTGCGTGGACGGTGTCTGATGTGAGCTGCCACTTTCACAGTCAGACCACCGTGCCAACACAGTCAGTGACACAGATTCGCAAACACCTCCCGCTGAGATACGGGGTAAGTCGCGGCGTCTCTGAGTAGTGCGCCGGAGGCTTGGAGCCCGTCTGAGCGTCAAACACTGCGTCTCTGACCTGGCGTGCCCATTGGCGACTGGCGCACGCTTGTAAGGCAAAGCTCTACTGGTTACAATTCACAAATTATTAAACATCGGTATGTGGGGAGTCACAACAAATAGCTGACGGGTCAGCGTACGCTTCGCTTATGGGAGCTTCATCAGCTGTGGAGGGACACAGCATGCATGGCGGCCTTGTCCTGTGCTGGGCTGCCCCTCACTGTCAGAGAGTACAGTTATAGTTTTGTGATTTTTGGCAAAACTACAACTGAAGCTGAATAACCCCCATTGTTTGTTTAAAAGCCAATGTAATTAAGTACTAGATCATAAAAAGCTGCAGTATACTGGTGTAAATTTCCCCAGCAATTATTACACACGCGGAAGAAAGAGAATACGGAGTAGAAGTTCGGCTATGGGCCCAGGACAGTAGACTTGGTTCTGGAGTAAAACTGGAACCCGAGCAAACCATTTCCCCTCTTCCCCAAATCCCTCATGTGCTGCAGCGCCCGGCGGAGGCTTCTCTCTTCCAAAACCAGCTGACGGCTTAGTTCATTTAATGCCTTTCCGTTTAACAATTGGCTGCTGGTCGGTGCTTTCTTCAATCCAGCTACTAGTATATAACGAAGCAAACGTCTATATTCACATCGCTCTGTGCATACGTGGAAACGCTGAGCCGGTCGGGAGATACTGTAGAAATATGCTCTGCAAAGTAGTCTGCCTGGCAAACCCCACACTTCACACTACCCAGCCCTCCCTGGCTTCTGTTTCATGTGGGTTCTTTGCACACAGTAACCAACTGATCCGCTCCGTCTGTTCCACGCTCTTGCCAAATATTTCCAGAAGAGTGCAATTAACATATTTCCTTTGCTGGGAGCTCTGCAGTGTTCTTACACAGGAGGCTTATGTAACAGTGCATCATTGGCACGCCTTATTCCTACAGAGAGTCTAAACGCTAATGTCTCTACCCCAGAGATGACATCATGGCATACCCCCCAGCATGACCCATTCCAGGAGGGATAAAATGCTCTGCTCCTGGACTTCCTTGCCAGTGGCAGTTGTAGAGGTGAGACTGCACCACTGTCAAAAATTCAAATAGGGGAGCCACAACTGCCAGTGAGTCCTGGACTATGGTGTTTGGGGTGGCAGTTGTTGGGACTCCCCTATTTGAAATTTGGACTGTGCTGCAGCCCTGCAACTGCCACTGGCATGGAAGTCCAGGAACAGAGCATCTTGTCCCTCCTGGAATGGGTCATGTTGGGAGGTATGATCATGGTGCAGGCAAGGAGGATAGGCACAGCGCTGGGCTAGTGTCACTATGGGCCTGATTCAGACCTGGTCGGGAGGCAGCGCATATTCGCTGCCTCGCGAGCATGTAAACACCGCCCACCCGAATACACTAGCATGCGATTGGATGTGCACGCTCACACCTCCCCTCGCATGCGCAGAGGAAGAGTCATTAGATGGTCGCTCATCATCGAATGATTTTTGCTCCGTTCATGGATAAAAGTAAGCCTATACTTCTTTCATCCTGGACGGAGATGGTCGAAAAAGGGGGCGGGCACTGGCATCATGTGATGTCAGCCACCCGCCCCCAAACAGGCATGGGCTTGCCATTGAGCCTGCAAGGGAGAAACTCGCTGAAGGGTTAGCACATGCGCATATTCGTGCATGCGCCAACCCGTCCGTCGGACGCGGGAGCGAATTGGGCCCGCAACGAGGGATTCTGAATCGCCCGCCTATGGCCATACCCTTATTACGCAATGCTGCAATTACTGGATTTGGAGGGGGGATGACTGCAATGACGTTATCCAACTCAAAACGCATCACCAGTCCCCCCGGCTCACTTTGGGGGTTATTCCAGTTCACTCACAAAGGCACAATCACTCTCTAATGGACAAAACCATGTGCACTGCAGGTGGGGCAGATGTAACATGTGCAGAGAGAGTTAGATTTTGGTGTTTTATTGTTTCTGTGCAGGGTAAATACTGGCTGCTTTATTTTTACACTGCAATACAGATATCAGTTTGAAGTACAAACCCCACCCAAATCTAACTCTCTCTGCACATGTTACATCAGCCCCACCTGCAGTGCACATGGTTTTGTCCATTAGAGAGTGATTGTGCCTTTGCGAGTGAAGCAGAATAACCCCCTTTGTACCTTGAGTTGCCCTGTTGTTTCGGGCGACTTGGCAATAATGCATAGGATACACAAAGGTTCTCATTCTGATCAGTTCGCTACGATGTGAATATGAAATGGCGACTGATGCTCACTGCCTGCGCAAACTTCCTTAGCGTCTCCATGCGAACGGGGGTGGCTACCAGCCCTCTGTGGGTGGGCAGCTGATGTCACCCTGTTCATGGAGCAGGGCCCCGCTAATCTAAGGCGCTTCAGTAATCATTCCACGGGCACCCACGCGAAGCTGAGAGTGGCAAGCGTTCAGGCGCACGATGGGCGGTGCTACAAATCTCACAAAGCAGCGAGCTAACGCTGCTTTGCGAGCCAACCAGAATGAGGCCCAATATACAGAGCTACATGGTGTAATAGCATGAAATCTAATAGAAAATGAACTAGTGTTCTGTGGATGAGATAAAAATATATATATCAGGGTTGCCGACTTGCAAAAAATCCTCTCCGGGAGAATCCCAGAGAGGAATCTTTCATTACGAGTTTGGGGGGCGGGGCTAAACAGTGATTTCATTAAGCCCCACCCCCATTATGACAAATAGCCAAAATAACTGATGTCCATGGAGGGGACGGGGCTAAAATGACACGATTGTGCCATTTTAGCTCTGCCCCCCTCCTCTGAGACCCACGGATTGCAGCATTTAAATGCCGCGATCGGGGGGCTCAGTGGGGGTCCCCCTGATTCCGGGAGGGGGACCGGATTTTCAGGAGATTTCTCTTAGAGATTACAGGGCCCCCCCCCCTCACCATCCCAGAGATGAGAAACCAAAGGACAGCAAGTATGGTTTAGAGGTGATGAGGGCTCATACACCTGTGCATCTCTTTCAGTGAATGCGTATCTGCATTTGTCTGCATTCATGCAATGTGGGTGTGATTACAGCTGACTTGTACTGTACACTGCATCTAACCCAGAATGGTCTTGGAAATCGAGCGCTGAAGCTAACTTATAAGAATACAAATTGGCTTATGGCTCGGGTGTATTGACTTGTCAATGGGCTTAGTAGAGAGACAAGGGCAGAGATACGAGAGAATCCTACTGCCGCACGTCACCAGTTCTCCTCCTCGCTGCCAGAGAAGATGCAATCCATGATTTGCCATAATGTTTCTCATCTATGACTGCGGAGCAGAGAATACGACAGTCCTGCCATAGTAAAGCCATCTGGTCGCAGTCTTGTACCGAAGAAATGTTGTCTTTGTAGTGTGCCAGTTTCTCATGATAATCTGTGTGTGCGTCTAGGTACCAATATGTGCCATGTTACTAGGGGTATGGATCATTATGTCACCAACATTATGGTCAACAAGCATTAGGTCGACATGCATTTAGGTCAACAGGGTCATTAGGTCGACATGGGTAAGGTCGACATTGAAAGAGTCAACATTTTTTTTTTTATTGTACCCCGAATGTCAACACAGTCAATATAAACATTAAAACTAGAGATGTGCAGGCTCTGATTTAGGGCGGGATGTTCTAACACCCGCTGCCCTGTATCGCCGGGCACCGCATTATTAATAACCACATATGCTCTAACATATGTGGTCATTAACGCCAGGGATAGCTCTTGCGATAAGAGCTGTCCCTTGCGATGCGGCACCGGTGCTGGACTTCGGGGTCTGTGATGCACCGGCCGCAGGGCAGGCTGGGAGGGATCCGTGACGGATCCCTCACACAACGCTGCGGTAAGAAGCCCATAGGCTTCTGCAGGGAATCGCCAGCGATTCCCTCCGCAGTGGTGACACTACGGAGGGGGGACAGAACATACAGAAATGCGGTAAAAACCCAGATAACGGTGTTAGAGAATCGCCCCCTTACTCTGATTTACTCTGATTTCAAAGCAGGATTTTATTGGCTATCCCAAATCACATGACAGTTGATAGCCAATAAGATCCTGCTTTGACATCAGAGCCTGCACATCTCTAACTAAATCATAGCACAGTGCTCACCATGTTTCGGGCACGGTGCCTCGCTGCACTCAGCACACTATTTTATTCTCCCACCATGCCCTAGTGGATGTAGGTCATGAAATACCGCCTGTCGGCTAATTTTGACAATTCGAATGGCCCAAAAGTCAATTTTTAATCTTGATTTTTAAACAAACAATACAATGTGCAATAAACAAGTCGTCAGAAGAGGAGAACTTAATCCTTATAATGGTTCCTCATTTATTGATTTTGGTTAAGTATGAAGGGAGAAAAAGGGGTCATCACCAAAAACCATCTTCTAGAAATAAGATATACAGTATGATTATCTAACAGTGGTAGAGGTAGGAGTTAAGAAGTGTTAGTAGGGTAAAGTAACCTGAATGGCCTGGGACCCTAACCTTTCTAAGGAATTTTCAAAGGTTTCCGTAAATGTCACCATAGTTTATATATTTTTAATGATGAATAAAAACAAAATTATAGCATTTAATGTGCCAATATGTTTTAAGATATCCTGTTAAAAAGCATCTAAAACTGGGTCCCCCACCTCTCCCGTGTCACTAATACACAAAGGACCAATAGCTACACATATATAGAACACACAGGCACACACATCTGACAGAAACACACATGGGACACACATTTTCCAGGTTTGTTCTAGATGCTGAGGAGATGTTAACAGTCAGGGGGTGAGCCGAGAGAAACATTGGTACTTATGTATTATCTGGGCTGCCGATTTTTTGATTGTATGCCTTAACTTAAGGCATACAATCAGATGCGATGCGATATCGCATCGCATCGCATACGACCATATCGCATGCGATGCGATGACCCGATTTTTCCATATGATTCAATGTTAAAATGGACTGAGTCCATTTTAACATGGAATTCAATGGGAAAAAGGGGTCCTTTTCATACCCCTACTATCCAAGTGGGCATGTAGATGCTTATAAACCTGTGGCGAGCGTAGCGAGCCACCGAGCCCGAAGCGTGGCGAGCGAAGCGAGCCCCGCGAGGGGACGGTATTCTGTGTCCCCTCGCGGGGCTCGCTACGCTCGCCACGCTTCGGGCTCGGTGGCTCGCTACGCTCGCCACAGGTTTATATCCAACTCCATGCCCACTTGGATAGTAGGGGTATGAAAAGGACCCCTTTTCCCATTGAATTCCATGTTAAAATGGACTCAGTCCATTTTAACATTGAATCCTATGGAAAAATCGGGTCCATCGCATCGCATGCGATATGGTCGGATGCGATGCGATGGACCCGATTTCAAAATCGGCAGCCCAGTTAGTACATAAGTACCGAAACATTAATTGCTGCCTTGGGGGCTGCTTGAGGATTGATCTTGGGACTGTAATTGAATAGCTCAGGGCACTTTACCTGCGGGAACAGACTGCGCATCTCAACTCAAGGCTAATTGAATCTGAGTGTGGAACTAGAGACAGAGAGAAATGATACAATATGTCTCTTTCTCTCTCTCTCTCTCTCTCTCTCTCTCTCTCTCTCTCTCTCTCTCTCTCTCTCTCTCTCTCTCTCTCTCTCTCTCTCTCTCTCTCTCTCTCTCTATATATATATAGTGACTGTCCTAAATTAGATTAGACCCTGATTGCTGGAAATGTACTGGTAAGGATATTTTAAGATAGACCATTGAGTTGACCAGTATTAAGGCCCCCAAACACTATGAAATCAGCACAAATCACACATGTAGACATCCCGTCCGACCCGATGCACAGTCCAGTGCGTGTGACCCCTCCCTGGGATAATCAGGTTCGACTTTAGGACTAACCCAATTTTTGCGGACAGTTCCATTTTTGGGACTGTCCCTCAGTCCCATCAATGAGCTGCAGTGTCCCATGGTGGGGTGGGGCAGTGTGGAGGGGCATGCCAACAGCTTGCATAGTTCTGGCTATAACTCCATAGTAATGAAAACAGGAGGTGTGGCTTGTGACTGCTACAGTCCCACAAAGCCACGCCCCTTGTATCAATGCCAGGCCCTGAATCACTCATTCTAAATGTTTGGGGGTATGCATATGGTTGACATGCAAGGGGTTGTCATGGTCAATAGATCAATATGTAAATGGTAGACACTTGAAAAAGTCCACTGGTACAAAAGGTGAACACAGTGAAAAGGTCAACATCTAAATGTTCAGCACAAAATTGGTCAACACAAGTTTTGGGGTTTTTTTGGGTGTCAATTTCAGTATTAGACCACATGTGACCCCAATTAGTGTACTGCTTCCCTCACCATGCTTCATGCAAGCTCTTGAAGAAGTGCCCTGGGTTGGTGGGTAAATCAAATGTTAGTGGCTGCCATCCATAAAACATTTGGACATAGGGATGGCCATCGACCATCGATGATTATAAATCCTTGATGATTCATGGCCGATGTTGAATAGTTTTGCCATCGATAGGGGAGAACCAGATGGTTTCCCACCATCGATGTCAAGCTTAATCAAATAGTTTCGTTTTTGCTTTTTCCCCAAGGTGCCGGGACACAGAACATAGCTCCGCCCCCGGCCCAACATTTTGATTGTCCCACAGACCAATCAATCCATGCAAATGGTTGACCATTGATATGTAAAAACATTGATGGTCATCCATTGCATATTTCTGCACTATCGATGGTCAGTTGCACTTTTGTCATCGATGGCAACCATCGATGGCAAAGGCAACGATGGCCATCCCTATTTGGACAATCAGAAGCACAACAGTGCACCACCGCATAACTGATGGCAGCTTTGCACAATTTACATAATTTCATATTTTCTGCCAAATTTATCCATAAAATTATTTTTTTCCTAGGAGTGACGTGAACAAAATGCTCACAAAGTTCTCAAGGAGAACGTGGTTCAAAAATGTTTGGGAACTACTCAGTAAAGGGAAAGTTTTGCCTAAGAACTTAATTAGAGCGAACGTTTTTATTGGAGGTATGGATTCACCTACCCGAATATGCCTTTAGGCTCATACATAAGTCATATAAACTTTTCCATTTCATTTGCATTAAGCGGCACATTCAATCAATCCAAGTACTTGAAGAAAAATCCATTGCAAAAAAAAAAATTACATCACTCTGAAGTCAATATTGAAATATAAGCAATCATGTCATGTAAAATGAAAACTGTATTTTTAGATATTAAATTAACCTCTTCCTCTCGTGTGACCTCACGCCATGTTCTGGAGGTTTTCCAGTGTTGTTGCTGTGGCATCTCTCCAGGCCGGCATTAAGAAAATGAAAAGTGAAAGTATTTTATGTGCTACTATGTTTGTGTACTGTTTTGTTCATGTGCAGCGCAGTTCATAAGTCCGTTTTTAACTAGTGGGGGGAAGTTTTTGACCCCGGAGTGAACTGTAGAACATAGTTTAACATAGTTTGATTTTTTTAATCCATTGATACATTTATTCCTGAAATGTGTAGGTACAGTGTAAAAATGCGCCTCATTGTCTAATCCTGCTGCTGGCTCCGGGCTGCTCACAAGATCTTGCGATAAAAGCGAGATCTCGCACATTGGCAGTAAGCCAGCCGCGGGGAGACAGGGACTTTTTGTTAAAATGCGCAGGCCTGAGGGGGCGCCCATAAGGGGAGCCGTTAACGCTGGGCATAATGGCTCTCCTTATCGGCGAGGGGGGTGGTGTTAATACATGAGGCAGTAACGGGTGCCCGCTTCTCCACGTTATGCAGGCAGCTGGGGCACTAAACAGGTGTCCACATCCTCAGCCCATCAGCTGCAGCACTAGCATAGGTTTACAAGAGAGGCCGTGCTACAGCTATAGCGTGCACATCTGAATCACCTCCATATCATAGCTACAGTGAGTTTAATTAAATGATCAATTCATAACAGTTCCTGTTTGACCTTTTCCTCTATGGGCTTCCTGTTATCCGCGCTCATTATCTGCATACTGTCCAAAAGATTAATACAGGTTGCGTATACGTTATCCGGATATCCCATATCCGAAATATTCCAAAAACTGTAGGTTTTCAGAATTCTTCTTTGTCACCCGCCGCACCTTTATTTGTACTTACCTCGTCCCCTGGTGTCCATGGAAGCCATCGGACTCCTCTTCACCTCTGAAGAGGAATCCGAAGGCCGCCGTTGATGCTAGGGGACACCGTGGATATTGGGGACCTTCGGGACACCACCAGGGGACCAGGTGAGTATAAAAAAAAAAATATTCCGAAATAATCCTTTATCCAAAATGCTCGAGGTCCCGAGCATTTTGGACAAGGGATATGCAACCTGTTCTCTCTCTTCATTTTATTTGCTTATAACGGTTATCTTCTGGTCAGTATCAGTACACGTCTTCTCTATTACTGCACAGAAATGGAGTGATACACAATAATACTACATCTGTATAACAATTCCCACAGATATACTGTATTTCTTCTGTAAAACAAACAACAAATGTCTGTCCGCCTGCAGCTCTTTAACAAAAAAAAAAAGAAATCTGTAAAAACCTGGATCCTTTGTAATTGTTCTTCTTTCCTCTTACGCATCTCCTGCCCGCTTCTAGGTCTGGCTTTTAAATCTAGAGAAATATCGTTCTTGAACAAACATCCACATTTTAACTTTCAAACCAGATTCAAATACTTGTAGCCTTTCCTGCAAATATTTAAATACACACATTCATTTTTTTCGGTACTTTTTTCTTCACTGGTGAATATTTTTGTTTAAGCATTTGCAATGTGGGAGATATAAGGGTACCCACCGCACAAGAGACTGACAGGGGCACTTTAGGGTGGCGGGGTCTGATCTCGATGTCGTCAAGCCCCACTCTCAGTACAGTAAATACTGCAATTTACCCGTCTACGAGTAGACGCCGGGGCTAAAATTATGTGGTTCGCGTAATCTTAGCCCCGCCCCCTACCTGAAGAGCCATACGTCTCGGTATTAACGGTAAGTAAGGGAGATGCTGGGGGGAGGGCGGGGCATGCAGGAGGGACCCGTTTTTGGCCGGTGCTGGTTGCAGAAATACAGGGGAAAAAAGTCATGGTGTCCCCCTGTATTTTGGAAACCAGCATCGGGCTCAAACAGCCATCAGGTTATTTCCACAGCTAGGGGAAACTTATTATATAAGGTCCTGTGGCCAAAGCATTACCTATGTGGCTGGTCAGCCATGACCGGGTGGTCCACTCACCCCGGTGTCTCCCAATAAAAGGGTTCCTCCAGGGCACCCCCGGCCTGGGCTGAAGCTCGTGGCTATCCCCATTGTCCCTGAGCAGTGGGCGCCAGGCTGCTAGTGTAAAATGAAAGGGTTAAACAAAGAGTAAACATAACTATTAAGTTTTGTACCAATACCGCAAAGAATGGACACCGACACTGAATAGTACAATTTTACCCACACTTCATACATACATACATACATACATACATACATACCTATCTATTTTGAGCCTGTAGGTTTGCTCCACCTGTCCAATAGAAAGTCCAAAAGGGCACCTGTGAAAAAATTATACTTACCATCCATCCGGTGTAGATCTGTCCTCTTCTGCCCATGTAGGCATCCAGGGGGTTATAAATTAAAAAAAAATGCAAGAACCTGGTCTTTATGAACTGAAGTAAGCCCATGGGCTTCTTTCCCCTGAATCCCGGTCCCCGCATGACTCCTGTCACTGCAGGACCTAAGAACAATCATGGAGCACCACATCAGCAGCACTCCCCTGATTGGCTGAGCTCCACTGACCTGTCAGCTCTCTCTATTTAGAACAGGGAGGGATTCCCCACTCTAAATAGCCATGGGAATTTTGTGGTTTCCCGAAACCACCATGGTTATTTAGGTCAAATGTATGGTCTGACCTGATTAACATTTGTGGTTTAGGAACCACTGATCTGTTCAGGCTTCAGGCTCATTCGTATGTGGCAGCCAATTTTGAATCACTTCACCATCGAAAAATACAAATCCTGAGAATACGGCAGCTTAGTAAATTCTTCATAGGCGTTCATACACAGTAATGTTAGTAAATTTCCCAAAGTCTATCCACACCCATCAGTATCAGCAACAGTTCAGATATACAGATAATGAATGTCAGAAGCTGCTTAGTACCCCGGTAATTGCACAAATCAGTGTTGTCTGTTGATAGCTGGAATAATGATCTTCACGCAGAACATGCCTAAGGTTAGTTACTCATTGGTACATCATTTGTCCTCCTGAGCATGCCTTGGGTGCTAGCTGAAATCCTTGAAGATCCTGACTATGATGTTGTAGCAACTGCCATTGATCCAAAGATATTAATTCTGCAAATGTCTCTGTATTTATTGTACTCGGTGTTCCAAACCTTGCCAGGCCTTTCTCATGCATCACAGTAAGCAATAATGCATTATGGGTATTTACTGGTTTACAAAGTGTCTTGATGAATTATGATGAACTCATGCTACTGTACATTGTGATCCTATTGTTCCTATTGACCACTGGGACCGCTAGGAAGTCACATGATTTGTGCTTGATGCATCCAATTGATCTGCTTAGTCACACGGCCATAGCGATATTTACTGACCCTGTACTGCTCTCACAATGCGGTAAATGTTAGACAAACTGTCTCAGCGTACAGCTCTGGGGAAAGAGACAGCTTAGTTTATTTCGAGAAAATAAAATTCAGCATAAGCGCATTTAGGGCCTGACACATGAGCACCTGCAGCTGTGTCTATTGGCGGTATTCCATCTGTGGCTTTATGTAAAAGTTGCTACAAAGACCCCCTAATGTAGATCCAAGTGTCCAAATGTGCAAAATTTGGAAAGCCCCACACCTAGCAGATAATGTGAGACCAGCACATTGGCTTCTGTTACTTACAGTCACACACAGAGCCCATGGTGCTTTACCTTGTACGGCTTCCGCTGTGCAGCCCCATTGGATGACCCTCTGTCTCAGGACAGGCAGTGGGACTCAGAAGCCTTATTTGTCTGATGCATATGTGGCACCCCAGGGGGTACCCCTTTTATTCCTGTACCCCCAGATTGTTAACATTGCAGCCAATGCTGCCAGAACAGGTCCTTTCCCCTGTCAGCAGGGCTGTGAGGGGTTAACAGAGTCAGCTAGTCCCAGCTCCCCTGCACATGTGACAGGAAGCTGGGAGGTCAGAGGGGATCCCAGCAGCAGTGTGTGAGAGAGGACATGTGGAGAGAGGGAAAAGCTTTGTGAAGAAGCTCTGCAACAACCCCAGTGTCAGAGAGAAGAGGACAGTGCTGCCTAAAGACAGGGGGAACAAGTGCACTGAGGCATGTGAAAGGAAGATAAAGGAGGTTGCTGTCCCAAGTATGAGCAGAAGGAAGAGATAGAGAGAGCACACTGCAGCACCCAGAAGAGGGGCCAGACAGCATGCAGCAGTATAGCCAGAGATTCATGTGGCAGAAGCCAGCAACACCCAAGGTACTGATTCAGTCCCCCTGAGACAGCATCTGCACCCTTGTAAGGGGATATCAGGAAATAGAGCCACCTCATAGACTCCCACTACAAAGGCTAGTACCCTATTGAGCTCTACAGACAGGACAATGTCTGCCTAACCCCAGTAAAAGGATACAGAAGCAGGGCAGAGAAGTGCCTGCTAGATTCACCCTGTCCAGGACAGCTCTATATTGAGGCTACCCCTGCAGCCTGTTTTACAGTTACAAACAGGAGGTTACCCCTGAGCCGGGAATCTGCCTGCCCCTCAGTGAGGATTGTTTTTGTCATTCACCCTTCCCTGTGAATCATAAATAAGTGTGCACACTATCATAGGGACATACCCTTATATGCTTGAGGACCTGTCGACGAGGGACCATTGGTTTGAGCCAGAGACTGGTATTCTGTGGCAGTGTATGTTAATTGATTTGTTAGAGTATATTTAGATTTTTGAATCATTTAAATTGATGGCTGAAGTAGAGAGTGATTATTGTTTGATTTTATGCTTTACTATAAATGCCTGTTTATTGAGTATTTGTTACATCGTTTGCAACTTATTGAAATATTGCAGCGGCCAGTCAGTGTAGTGGTAAATAAAATTACTGTCGCTGCTAATTGTGGTACTGTTGCTTTTGTGGGTCCTCCTTGGGTTATGCCATTCCCTGCCACAGGCATAACCCATCTTCACGGCCTCCAAGAAGAGGCCGTGAAGATCTGAAGCCGGCAAGTCCAGAGTCCAGGTGCTCATCACACCACCCCGCGGCAGTGAGGCTGTCACACTTGGCGTCACGAACAGGATCGGACATGGAAGTGCATAAAGGCAACCCCACCACATATGACCAGTCCATCAGTGAAATGTCTGTCGCACTGGATGGAATCATCAAGATGATGACGGAGATGAGGAAAACCCTAGCTGACCAGAGAATAGAACAGGAGGAATATGAGCATAGAAGATGGCGACGCGAATGCGACAGAAGGCGCAGACAGCAGTGGAATCCCCCATTGAGGTCAGAACGACTACCCTCTGACCGAGTCATCGTATGCCCACAGACTGCGAGAAGACACGTGAGAGGAGGTCCACCGGCAGTGTTTCAGAACGGTGTGATACAGTCAAGGGATAGACCGCGAACCGGCCCAAGAAGAATGTCAGGTCGTGTCCTGTGGTTCAACGTACCACGCGGGTATGGCTTCATTCAACGCACAGATACCGGGCGAAGCGTGTATGTGCATTACACCGCCATTCAGCATGCCGACCCTGAACACAACTTCCGGAGCCTGAGAAATGGCGAAGCCGTAGAGTTTGAACTGGTGAACGGGAGGAGAGGCACCAAGGCCGCCAACGTGACCGGTCCAAATGGAATCCAGGTGCACAGCAACAGACACGTTCCAGAGCAACATTGGCGCAACCCGCACCATAAAGAGCCTCCACAGTACCATCAGCAAGGCTACCAGCACAACAGGACAACAAATGGCAAGAGTGACAGATTTACCGCCAACCCTCCTGCACCGGAACAGATGCCCCGCCCACCGGAACCTGACGTCACGAGGCAACGTGAACCGCTGAGAGAAAGCGAGAAACCGTTTGTGCTGAGTGAGGCAGTCCACCAGAACTGCCAAGAAGTGACCAGGCCTCACCTTCCCCCTGAGCCTACGCGGGAGTGCATACCCAGGATGAACAATGCCGACTACCGGGTGGCAAACCTAAGGCAGACAAATGCCAGGGTGATCGACCTGCAGAGAAGCCCTGAGATGGTGGTCCACATGGCTGCGACACAGACAGTGGAGCCATCAGAAGAAGAACGAGCAGAACCAGCTATGCCACCACCCGAACCCAAGGCTGAGATAGAAACGCAGAAGAGAGATGAGAAGGCCGAGACCTGTTCCATCAATGGGAAGCCTATAACGAACAGAGAATATACAACCATATCAGGAGAAGAATTTGCCTTCAGGGTCCAGCAGGCGATACTGAGATCTAAGAAGCAAGACCGAGAGGCGAGATGTGCTTAGAGCCGATCGCACACCATGAGAGTGGGCACCATCCATGGACGACAGTGACGCACCTGGACCGCAGAGGGATGGGAGTCCTGTGGCGGAGGGATGGTTGACCCAGGGAGCCCACATTGGATAATCAGGTGACAGAGAGGTAGCGATGTATATTTGTTGAATGTGTGTATGTTCACCGTTTTCTGTTGTCATTCAAATAGTTTGTCATGGACATTGAAAGACTTTACTCAGGATTTAATGCCCCTGGTTGGTTGCCTGGGGACAGGCAAGTTTCTAGCATGGAGGTATGTGGCACCCCAGGGGGTACCCCTTTTATTCCTGTACCCCCAGATTGTTAACATTGCAGCCAATGCTGCCAGAACAGGTCCTTTCCCCTGTCAGCAGGGCTGTGAGGGGTTAACAGAGTCAGCTAGTCCCAGCTCCCCTGCACATGTGACAGGAAGCTGGGAGGTCAGAGGGGATCCCAGCAGCAGTGTGTGAGAGAGGACATGTGGAGAGAGGGAAAAGCTTTGTGAAGAAGCTCTGCAACAACCCCAGTGTCAGAGAGAAGAGGACAGTGCTGCCTAAAGACAGGGGGAACAAGTGCACTGAGGCATGTGAAAGGAAGATAAAGGAGGTTGCTGTCCCAAGTATGAGCAGAAGGAAGAGATAGAGAGAGCACACTGCAGCACCCAGAAGAGGGGCCAGACAGCATGCAGCAGTATAGCCAGAGATTCATGTGACAGAAGCCAGCAACACCCAAGGTACTGATTCAGTCCCCCTGAGACAGCATCTGCACCCTTGTAAGGGGATATCAGGAAATAGAGCCACCTCATAGACTCCCACTACAAAGGCTAGTACCCTATTGAGCTCTACAGACAGGACAATGTCTGCCTAACCCCAGTAAAAGGATACAGAAGCAGGGCAGAGAAGTGCCTGCTAGATTCACCCTGTCCAGGACAGCTCTATATTGAGGCTACCCCTGCAGCCTGTTTTACAGTTACAAACAGGAGGTTACCCCTGAGCCGGGAATCTGCCTGCCCCTCAGTGAGGATTGTTTTTGTCATTCACCCTTCCCTGTGAATCATAAATAAGTGTGCACACTATCATAGGGACATACCCTTATATGCTTGAGGACCTGTCGACGAGGGACCATTGGTTTGAGCCAGAGACTGGTATTCTGTGGCAGTGTATGTTAATTGATTTGTTAGAGTATATTTAGATTTTTGAATCATTTAAATTGATGGCTGAAGTAGAGAGTGATTATTGTTTGATTTTATGCTTTACTATAAATGCCTGTTTATTGAGTATTTGTTACATCGTTTGCAACTTATTGAAATATTGCAGCGGCCAGTCAGTGTAGTGGTAAATAAAATTACTGTCGCTGCTAATTGTGGTACTGTTGCTTTTGTGGGTCCTCCTTGGGTTATGCCATTCCCTGCCACAGGTTCATCCAAGAAGAGGCCGTGAAGATCTGAAGCCGGCAAGTCCAGAGTCCAGGTGCTCATCACACCACCCCGCGGCAGTGAGGCTGTCACACATGACTATGTGAGGGGTGGAAGTTGGGCCCGTGAGAGAGTCCTTGCTCCATAGCTTCCTCCACTGCACTAAAGTTAGCTCTTCCTTTGGTGACAGGCATCAGCAGGTTGTGTTGTCTCTACCTGTCACTTAATCAGGCCCTAAACCCTGGGATCAATGTGGTGCCAATTGTGCCACAGTCTGTCCTGTCTGTATAAGTGATACAAGTGTTATACCCGGGCAGCACTGGGTATGGGAGCGGAAGTAAGAATGATACAACAGGCCGTCTCATCACAAACAGCAAGAAGTTTATTTAAAATTCCAGACAGGGTTATCACGAAAATCAACTTTCCTTGTTTTCCTCTCTCCAGCACACTATTCATATGTGTTACCTCAGGCTACATCAGTCGAGCATTCCTTTAATTTGTTCAATGGCAACAGCAGCATAAACAAATAAACAATGATGGGACAGAATTACATAACATATCCAAGCATTCTCTGGGACTCAGTTTTGCAGCAGTCACAAACAGATTCTTTTTGGTGTGTTCGCCATCTATTTGAAGGGGGATCTCTGCAGTCTATCTAAGTGGGATATCCCCAGGAGTCATCACTGGTGGACTTTCATGCCTCACGTGGTTTCCTACCACTCACCCAGACTGTCATCTCCTTAAGATCACTCCTCCCATCCTGCTGTTTGGGTATCCCTAAAGGTGGGTATCCCCCTTGTTCCTTCCACTGTTTTCTTATGCTGTTACTGCTCTCACACTGCAGATCTGGATATCTCTTACTCTTCTTTGCAGCACCCACATGTTGCACTGTAATGCCAGGGACCATGGAGTCTACACGGTGTACTGTCTCCGGGGTTCCCGCTAATGCCTGTAGGATTAATTGTGTTGCTTCTTCCACTGATGTCAGCACTGGGCAGATGAACGCTGATATCTGAGGGCAGTTCCCAGTGGATTGCTGGTCAGGCAAAAGCACGAGGAGACGCTGATGATGCTGCAGCCGGAACCAGAAGTGACGCAACGTTGTTCATCTCTATGGAAGCCTCTTCTTCCGTCATTACTAGTATTATTTTCAAGTACCCACAACCGGTCTGCAGCGTACCCCCCAGGGGGAGTAATAACAACAATGCACTGTACCATAGTCCTGTGCAGAATAAGGTGACATAATGTATATATAATGTATAATTCAACTGCACAGTTTGTAACCTGATTCCTAGAGGAGGAGTTGGACCCCAAGGCAGTGGGGCCCAATTGGGGGTTTCCACTGTTCCCCAGTCCTACCTATAGTCATAATACCCAATGTGATGTAGTTGTTCCAAGGATTGTAATCATTAAGAATAAATATATACGTTCAAATTAGTAGTTCCTATTCTATCCAAGCCTAATCAAAGCTTAATTAATTCTATGCCAGAAACAGGTGTGGTATATTTGGTCGACATTGTCTTAAGGTGGCCATACATCTACAGATCGATTGTCAGATTGGGCTGGTTGGAACAAAAACCTGGTAATGGATGAGTGTGTTTTTGGCAGTTTTCCAGCATTTCAAAGCAAATGGTCAACTGTCATTTACTCTCATCCATTACCAGGTTTTTGTTGCAACCAGCCCAATCTGACAATCGATCTGTAGATGTATGGCCAGCTTTAGTTGATACTGGAAAAAGGTCAGTGTGGAAAACGTCAACAAATGAAAATATCGACATGAGGTTTTCACTGTTTTGGTGTCAATGTCACCACCTGAACACGTGAACCCCAATTAGTGTACCGTGTTTCCTGGCATGGCTCCCAAAAAGAGTACACATGCATGGGGCTGTGTGAATAAGTAATAAAAAATAAAAATCCTTAAAAACATATGTTGACCTTGTCATGCATTGACTATAGTCATTTTGACCTATTGTGTCGACATTTTGTATGTCGTGTTGACTTTCGATCTAGACATTGTCTACCTCAGAATCACGGGCAAATTAACTAAGATGGGATTTTTATTGAAGATGGGATGCTGCCGGAGGAAGATCCAAAGTTGGCGCTGCAGACCAGTTTAAAATTCAAATAGGGGATCCACGCCAACTGCCATTCAAAACTGGCTCACTGGCAGTGGGTGTGGCTCTTCTATTTGAATTTTAAACTGTGCTGCAGCCCATTCCTCTGGAGCCGCCACGGCATGTTTCCCATAGCAACCAATCAGATTGTATCTCATTATCTTCTAGATCAGGGGCGTCAAACTAAAATTCATCGGGGGCCGCATCAGCAGTTTGGTCACCCTCAAAGGGCCGGTTGTATCTGTAGGACTATGTGTCCTCTCTTTATTATCATAAATTATTGTCACTGCATTCAATTATTACTGTTTTTTGTAATAATGTAAGTAATAACTAGCAGGGAGATTGGCTGGGGGCCTGGGACAGGGCACAGTGACGTGACGTCAGATCGCCCAGCAGGTGACCTGGGCCTCTGGGTTCGCAGGACTCTCGCTAGAGTTCTGGACTGGTGGTGACAGTGGGACAGATAATGATAATGACCCTGGACACAGGCAGCCGCACTGCAGATTTGTGGGCTCAGGCTGCGGCTGTGTGCTGCCCGGCCACGGACTCTGGACTGGACAGACTGGTCTGGACAACAAGAGACAACACAACTGTGCCCACCCCACTGCCGAACTTACAGTAAATATACTGAACCAACTGATGCCACTGCTGCGCAGCGCGGCACCACAGGCAGGAGGCAGCTCACCGCCGGGCCGGCGTCCAAGTCCGACAGGCAGCCGCAGCAGCATGCACGTCACGGTGTCACTGGCACTGCTGTCAGGCGGGCGTGTGTCACACATGGCAGCGCCGTAGCCAGGGAGGAGTCGGGCACGTCACACAGTGACACTAACAAGTCTGTGTCCACTGTCCTGCCTCACTCCTCCTCCCAGCGAGCGCCGCGGCGGAGTGACTGTGTCACCCGGCTTCCTCACGTTGTTAGGTATGTCTCTCAGTCTCGAGTCGTCATGTGAGTGTCACTGAATGTGATGTGACACTCACACTGTGATGGCTTCCCGCAGTAGTGCTTAAAAAAAAAAACACACTCAAGTATATGTATATACAGTACATTAATCTGAGACATTTTAAGTGATTTTTACAGACCTCGTAGAAGTTTTTTTGGACCAGATAGCAAGTGATTATTATGAGTTTATATTATTGGAAATATGTTAATTACATTTTTGATTCCAGTCATCCTAACTCGGATGAACACAACCACTGTGTATCAGTGAGTAGGCATGACACGTCCCATTCTCCCCCACTGGGTATACCAGCAGGTGCATTGGCAGACTATGCACCTTGAAACTCTGCTCTTTTCCAATTAATTTGCTGACAGAATGTTTTATTGCTGGCGTGCGCTGTAAAACTCATATTAAGTATCTGTCAGTGTGCGGTAATGAATGTTTTTCTGAGCAATAACGAACCTCCTCCGTTGCTCTGTGTACTGCAGCTTGGAGGAGTGATATTTCTGGATAGAAGTGTTGTCTATGAGTAGCACACTTGATGGATGATGCCTCATTCGGCGTTATAGTAATTCAAATTAATGGTATTATTTCTATGGATGACCCGTATATAGCAAAAAATACAGCTGGACCGATCTCTCAGATTTGCCCTGGAACATGGAATACACCAACTCACATTTATTTGCGTACCTGGAGCCCCAGAATGGTTTTACATTCATAATGATGACATTCAGAATGTTCACACACACGAACATTGACGTTGAGAGAATGTCGGCGATCTTGACAATGAGAGAATGTCTACAAGACATAATGTAGACACTTTGAATGTTAGCAAGGGACTGTTAATAGGCTTTAATTATGATTTCAGGGTTATGCTGTGGTTAAGGCTAGGCTGACTTAACTTGGCACTGCAAATATGGACGAATCGGGCAGTGGCCCTTATTCTGGTTCACTCGCAAAGGCAAATTCCTTCTCAAATGGACAAAACCATGTGCACGGCAGGTATACATTTAGCTTTCAGTGGGTTATTTTGTTTCTGTGCAGGGTAAATACTGGCTGCTTTATTTTTACACTGCAATATAGATCTCACTTTGAAGTAAAACCCCACCCAAATCTAATTATATCTGCACAAGTAACACCTGCTCCCTCTGATTGGTACTTATGTAGTATCTGGGCGCCCGATTTTGTGATTGTGTGCCTTACCTTAAGGCATACAATCAGATGCGATTCGACACGATTTTCGGAAAAATCGCTCGAATCGCATCCGATATCCCATGCGATGCGAATTTGCATAGGATTCAATGTTAACAAGGTCCTGTTCATTTCCCCTCTATCCAAGTGGGCATAGAGTTGATTTTATAAAGCGTGGCGAGCGCAGCGAGCCCCGCGAGGGGACACGAAAACATTTTAAGTAATCCGCTGCGCTCGCCACGCTTCGGGCTCGGGCTCGGTGGCTCGCTGCGCTCGCCACGCTTTAGAAAATCAACTCTATGCCCACTTGGATAGTGGGGAAATGAACAGGACTATGTTAACATTGAATCCTATGGAAAATCGCATCGGATCGCATGCGATATCGCATTCGATTCGATGCGATTTTTCCGACCCGATTATAAAATCGGGCGCCCAGATACTACATAAGTACCCTCTGATTTTTACTGACTGGTCACTCAAGGTGCCGTCTTAGTAACTGACTTATGTAGCAAGATATTTTAGGGGTTCTATAATGGTGCATACACACAGGGCAGTTACAGTCCCATTTGATGGCTTAGAAATGAAGCACGGATCACTCCGCTCGTGGTCCCGCGTGTCGCCATTGCCTGACTAGATTTATCCTGCATGCCATCATTAAGCCCCACCCCCATTAAGCTCCATTCATGCAAATGCTGTGATTTATGGCTCTAAAGACGCGATTCCCATCATTTTAGCCCCGCCTCCTCCCCAAAGAGCAGTGAAAGAAGGTATTTGACCGGCAGAGGGAGGCCCTGCTAAATTCTGTCTATTATTTTCTAGGATGCTATAGAGAAATTACATTTTATAGATATTGTACCACTTGACTTTCCTGTCCAGAGGTCAGCAACCCATAGTTCAGTCATGCTGCTACCCAGTGGTATAATGGGTGCAGTGTGCGTGGTGCATATAATTACCCTCCAGAAGCACCGCAGCGGAAACGGGGCTGGACCATGGGAACGTAGGTAGGCCGAGGGCTGCCGGGGCTGGACAGCCGACGTCACAGGACATCGATGCCCGCCCCCTCTTTAGCAGACACCTAAAGAAATAAAAGTCAGTTCTGACAGACTTTTATTTCCGAAGTCATTCGATGGTGGGGACCATCGAATGTTTTCTCTTCCCTTCAGCCGCATGCGAGGGGATGTGTTCCTGGATGTGCGGATGTGTTCTCGTTAAGCAGCGAATTACCGCACCTGAACGAGCGGTACGGAATCACCCCCTTAATATGCCCCTGATGCTCGCATTTAAAAATCAACTGGCCATGTGATAGCTTCTTCATAGCTCGGGCATTTATATGTTCTAGGTTTATTGGGCCAGAAGTATCAAGCTTCAAAAAGTGATAAAGTGGAGAGTGGCAAACAACCGGCCAATCAGCTCCTACCTGTCATTTTTAAAACCCAGCTTGTAACATGTCAGCTGGGAGCTGATTGGCTGGTTGTTTATCACTCACCATTTTATCACTTTTTGAGGCTTGATACATCTGGCCCATTATCCCATAGCTCAGGCTACCGATAAAATCAGATGAATGTATTAGCAGTAATGTCATACTGTAGGATCTCTGCATTATAACCATTCCCTATGTGTCTTCTCTTTGGCCTAGGTTTGTATTGTGCAGAAGAAGGACACTGAAACCATGTATGCCATGAAGTACATGAACAAGCAGCAGTGCATTGAGCGGGACGAAGTACGGAACGTCTTCAGGGAGTTGGAAATCATGCAGGAAATTGAACATATTTTTTTAGTCAACCTTTGGTAAGCAGATTTATTATTTGTTTCATTCTGTAGCTTTCTATAAGCATCATTTTTCTTTGCTTTTCCTATTTTTGTGGCTTTCTTATTAGCACTGTATACCTGGCAGCACTATGGATGTAGTGGTCAGTGTCTGCCTCACAGCACTGGAGTGGGGTCTTGGCTTTGATTCCCTCCAAGGTACTAACCAGTGGTGGCTCCAGAGGTGGCACTGCAGGACAGTTCAAATTCAAATAGGCGAGTAACACCAACTGCCAGTGAGTCAGTTTGGAATGGCAGTTGGTGGCAGTGGGTGTGGCTTCCCTATTTGAATTTTGATCTGTGCTGCAACCCCCCCGGTGCTAACTGATTGGGGTTTGTTTGTTCCCTTCTCTTCTCCAGATGTTTTTGCGATTTTAATCCATTAATCTATAACCATACTGACAGGTTAATTAGATGTTGATAGAAATGTACACTACTAGCATATGTCTGTCTGTCTGTGTCAGCACCGTATCTGGGTGCCAGCTCACCCTATGCTGTCATTGCCCACCCCTCTGAAGCATACCATCAGAAGGCTGCACCCGTTATGGTGGATGGGTGGTTCCGCCATCTCAGTTTTACTAAAGACGCTCACAGAGGATGTACAGCCTGCAGTGTACACTCCTTCTGTTACCCTGCTAGCCAGAAACACAGGCTTTAAACGTGATGTCCCCAGAGCACGCCACCATGTGCAACAACACCAGCTGCGCTGCCTACCTTTCGGCCCTTGTCCTAGGGACTATAGATTGAAAGCTGTGTTTTTAGTCACCGTCGGCTTATGCAGCGAGCGTAGCTTGCGGAAAGTCCAGCACTGCAACTTAGCACTGCACCCCTTCTAAAAAATCCATTCATTGCCAAGTACATAGAATGTGCAGATGGCATCTGCTTCACCTATGTGGAGTAAATGGGACACACACACACCTGCCAACTTTTTCTCCATCAGACAGCACCCTCAGCTGGGTACTGTTGAGTGGTACCAGTGGCATAAGTTCGTCCCAGAGGCAAGATAAATATTGGTGCCCCCCGACACACACCGCCCTTTATAAATATATGTTATGTAGGTACTTATGTAGTATCTGGGCTGCCGATTTTTTGATTGTATGCCTTAAGTTAAGGCATACAATCAGATGCGATGCGATATCGCATCGCATCGCATACGACCATGCGATGCGATGCGATGCGATGACCCGATTTTTCCATAGGATTCAATGTTAAAATGGACTGAGTCCATTTTAACATGGAATTCAATGGGAAAAAGGGGTCCTTTTCATACCCCTACTATCCAAGTGGGCATGGAGTTGGATATTAACCTGTGGCGAGCGTAGCGAGCCACCGAGCCCGAAGCGTGGCGAGCGAAGCGAGCCCCGCGAGGGGACGGTATTCTGTGTCCCCTCGCGGGGCTCGCTACGCTCGCCACGCTTCGGGCTCGGTGGCTCGCTACGCTCGCCACAGGTTTGTATCCAACTCCATGCCCACTTGGATAGTAGGGGTATGAAAAGGATCCCTTTTCCCATTGAATTCTATGTTAAAATGGACTCAGTCCATTTTAACATTGAATCCTATGGAAAAATCGGGTCCATCGCATCGCATCGCATCGCATCGCATGCGATATGGTCGGGTGCGATGCGATGCGATGGACCCGATTTCAAAATCGGCAGCCCAGTTACTACATAAGTACCGTTATGTATAGTCAGCCACAGAACCGTTATCGACGGCTTGTAATTAACTGATTTAAACTTGCAGGGGAGGAGAGGTGCCCCCTTAGGAGCAGGAGCCCAGTGGCAGGTGACTCCATTGCTTCTCAAAGTTCCACCTCTGGGTGGTATAATGTTGTGATTACAGTATTTCAGCTGCCTACAAACAGGGAACTGAAGCAGTAGCCTCATGCCTCAGTGATGTTACTAGTTTCAGGGGACATCATTGGCAGGTCTGCCATGAATATTAGATTGGCCTACAAAATGGCCGCCACTTGTGTATTTAGACCGCATATACGTTAAGTACTTTTATTATATTATCATAATGGGAAGTTTGGCTATTTTATATAGACATAATGACCTTTACTGGCCTTTAATCTCTGGAGTAAAAGAGGAATGTATCATGGTTACGGCAATAGAGAAACAACTCAATAAATCTAAAACCTTGAATTAAATGCCGGGCACATCTTCCTACATTGATTAAATGCCAAAAAAATAAATATTCCCTGAACTCCGTCTCCTGTAAACTGTGCCGCACGGAGTAAGAATGGCAAATTAGTTGTGCCATTTGCATGGCTATTCCCCGCCTTCCAGATCAATGTTATGTACACATTAAATAAAGCTGTGAATTTCAATTGAAAGATGTCACACAAAACTGTTACTAGAAATATAAACTGTCTACCTCTGATTAATGGAACATTTATCTCTTATTTTCATTTTTATGTTACTACATTCCGTTTTATCGCTTGTTTTATGTTTCTGCTTCACAGTTTTACGAGTCTGAGAATCCTCATGGATACATAACCTTGGAAATGATGGCCCAGACTCCGTTGTCTGTTTAAATAAAATGTATTTTGTCACAGGCTTGATCTATATAGATGTATCCTCATACACTGTTTGTCAAGACGCAGCAAATTGCACGTCTCAGCGCACAGGTCCCAGGTGACTTTGCTAGATTACACCGATCAACTTAAAGTGTGGCATTATTTATTTATTAACAATTTCTATAGCGCCAGCATATTCTGTTGCACTTTACTATTAGAACAAAACTGGCAGAGGTAGAGGAAAGAAGGCATTGCTCGCAAGCTTACAGGACCAGATGTACTAAGCTTGAAAAGTGATAAAAGGGAGAGTGATAAACCACCAGCCAATCAGCTCGCAACTGCCGTGTCACAGACTGTGTTTGAAAAATGACAGGTAGGAGCTGATTGGTTGGTTGTTTATCACTCTCCATTAGGCATTGATACACAAGAATAGGTGTTATCAGTGCTATTTTTCAGAAGGAACCAGCAGGAACATAGGACCTTATTCAGGCCAATTTGCTGTGGCCACTGGTTGGCACAGGGTGCGGCCACGGCGAACGTGCAAGCACCGAACCTTGCGTCGCTGGGTGGGGAGGTCGGCATGTGGCTGCACCATTAGCATATGGAAAAAGAGGAGGTCACCCTGAATGGCGCTTACACTATATCAGTGGATATGTTTGTTTTCTGGACCCAAATGAGGGAGTAATATGTAATGTAAACCAGAAAAATTTATTAAACACTTAAAACTTCAAAAAACTTCAAAAAACAAAGATCACTTTACATACAAAGATAAAGTGCAAATGCAGTGGGTTGTTAAATATTGTTATACAACCATAATGTGACGGGGGCAATACAGGCTCAATCTCACCATTCCAAGGTGGTGCGGTGGGCTGTGGTGCTATGGATGGTATGTCCCGGGATATAGCATAAGGTGCGCACCACCGCACAGGCTTAGATGGAGACCCAGATCTTTAAAAGTTGTCCTCCCTTCAGCGTGTTGGCATCCTCATAACATGTTTCGGATCTAACGTCCTTCTTCAGATGTGGATGCCAACATGCTGAAGCTCTGTCTATTTATGGTGGATCTATTATAGCTAATAGCCGACACCTGTGTGGCAATCAGAATCCGGAAGTGGTAATCATTTCTGGGGGGAAGTCTAACAGTCCATCCATTTAGACAGTTCCCTCCCAGCACAAAAACACATTAACCAAAGTTCCAGGCACAGTGGATGCGCTTTCAGAACGGGGCTTGCTTCGGCAAACCCGGTGATGACGTCAGCGGATGTGACGCTGTGCGTTTCATTCACCCGATATTGTGAGTTCCACTCGTTTGGCTGACGCCGGCGGATGTGACGCTGTGCGTTCCATTTGTCCGGTATTCTGCGTTCCATTTCTCTTCATTCTAATTGCTTGACTTTATGGGACATCTGGATTGTCTGAAAAGTGATTGCATTATGTCCCCATTTTTGGGCTGCGAGTTTCACATGTTTTCTCTCCTTTTATTCATCTTTTCTTATGGCCCCATAATTCGAAGGTTCCCAGTTCACCATCTTGGAAACTGGCAAAATTACCTTCTTTCCTTCCACTGTATGTGTATAGGGTAAAATACATGGCCAACATCTATACCTAAGCCCTACTTCATTCAGGCTGAGTCCATCCCTGATGTGGCCATGCATCAACCCCATATTTGGCATTCGAAGGGACATATGGAGACAAAATAAATAAATATATATCAATAACATGATAATTTGCACTCACAGATTTTTTTTTAAAAACATGCTAAGAACAGTGAAAAATTTATAAAAGTGCATATAATATTAAAACATTTTTATAATATGACAGTAATAGATTACTCTAAAAACCATTAATTAATCTAAAAACCATTTTAACTCAAAATCAATGTTGAGTCCTAAGGGAGTGAGGGTATCTAAGTTAAAAATCCATTTCATCTCACTTTGTGCAAGTCTTTTTTCTACATTGCGGTCCCTCCAGTTGGTTTTAATGGCTTGAATTCCTAAAAATCTTTTAATGCATTTTTCATTACTGTTATGTTTGTTTTTAAAATGTTCAGACACAGAGTGACTCATCAGGCCTTTTCTGATATTAAAAATATGCTCGGCGAGTCTGACTTTAAGATTTCTAGATGTCTTACCGATATATATAAGGCCACAGGTACATTCCAGCAGGTAGACTACATTTCTTGTGTGGCAAGTTATAAAATCATTTATTTTATAGGTCTTGCCCTTAATGGTAAAATCACAATATTTCCTTTCTATGTGTGGTTTGGTGGTAGCTTTGCACATGGTGCAGTCTCCGCATCTGTGAAAGCCTAAATTCCTGACACTAGGAGGTTTTTCTGAGAGTGCACTCTTGACCAGTTGATTTTTCAAGGAATTTGCTCGTCTGTATATGAAGGTTGGTTTTACTGGAATAATGTCCCCTATAACAGGGTCATCTTTCAGAATTCTCCAATTATTTTGCACAATTTTTTCCAGTTTTTTGTAATGACTGCCATACTGACTAATGAAAGACCAGTCAGTATTTGTTTTTTTCGTTATATTTTTGTTCTTTTCAATTAATAACGTATTTCTATCAACTTTTTCTAATTGATTCAAAGCTTTTTCCAGGATAGGTTCTTGATATCCTTTTTGTTTAAAACGATTGGTCATATCATTGATCTCCTCTTGCAGTATGGCTGGATCCGCACAATTTCTCTTGAGTCTTTTAAATTGACCTAGCGGGATATTTTCCAGCCACCTCCTGTGATGTTCACTTTGTATATCTATATAGGAGTTGGAGTCAGATGGTTTTTTATATGTCCTTGTGCAAATTGCATTATCCTTAACATAAATGGTTAAATCTAAAAAATGTATTTCTGGTACTTGTGAGTTATCCGGGCGCCCGATTTTTGGTCGTATACGCATCGCGTCGCATCGCATGGCATCGTACGTTAACCAAATGGCATGCGATGCGACGCGACGAGATGACCACCCGAACCCGATTTTACATCGGGTGCCATGTAAAGTGATCACGTCGCATCGCATGTTAACCACATGGCATGCGATGCGATGCGACACCACCCGATTTTTGCAGTGTAAAACCCCCCAGAAAGTGTCCCAAAAAGTGACACAATGTCAGTCCCATCCCCATTGTTAACGCCACTCCACTATCAACGTGAACCCGAAGCGTGGCGAGCGCAGCGAGCCCGCGAGGGGCGGCGGTACGCGTCCTCCGACCTTTTCATGCCCTACTATCCACTAGGGCGTGGAGTGAGAATATAATAGTGTGGCGAGCGCAGCGAGCCACCGAGCCCGAAGCGTGGCGAGCGCAGCGAGCCCCGCGAGGGGACACGGATACCTTCACAGGTAAGCGCGTCCCTTCGCGGGCTTCACAGGTGTCCACGTCACCATGGACACCTGTGAAGCCCGCGAAGGGACGCGCTTACCTGTGAAGGTATCCGTGTCCCCTCGCGGGGCTCGCTGCGCTCGCCACGCTTCGGGCTCGGTGGCTCGCTGCGCTCGCCACACTATTATATTCTCACTCCACGCCCTAGTGGATAGTAGGGCATGAAAAGGTCGGAGGACGCGTACCGCCGCCCCTCGCGGGCTCGCTGCGCTCGCCACGCTTCGGGTTCACGTTGATAGTGGAGTGGCTGTGAGCATCCAATATCATTCATCAATATCATGCATATCTGACACATTAAGGACAACTGAATTAAAGGTAATAACTGTGTAATTAACATATGAATGAAATAAATTAGAATAACAAACAATCACAAAGCACACAATAATCAATCAACATCATGATTTATCAAGTAACGTGAGCGCATGCAGAATGCGCTCAAATGCGTTGTCTCCCGCCAGGCACTTTCGCCACACGAACTCCTGCATGTACGAATCTAGATGATGGCGGGCTGTGCCCCGCTGGCGTTTGTTGCGCCATTTTGCACAACCCCATAGTCTCTCAATGTTCTGGGTGTGTGCACCAGTCTCTGGGTCGACGAAATTAAAGCGATGATTTACCCGCAAATGGCTGTAACCAGCCCGCTCCAGTTCACTTGTTTGGTAGGCGCGCCAGCAATCACTGACGATGGTGCTGCCAGGTGCCACGTGCTCCACAATTGCACCGAGGAGAGTGGGTGCATCTCGCTTGGGAACTGCGACCATGAAACAGTCCCCTGTCTCCCGGCACACTCCTCCGAACACCCACTGCTGTGGGAGTACTCTGCCAACATTGGCCTTGCGCTTTACAAACAGGGTTTCGTCAACCTCCACCATTTGCCCTGGGCCTCCAATCTGCCGTTGAGGCTGTGCCATTAAGTCACATTGGCATGCCTCCCGCATCAAGGCGTTATAGAAAATGGTGCTTTTATTGCATAGTTTTAAATTCTTAGCACAGAACTCGATTGACGTCAGTTCATCGCACCAGCACCAGATGAAGCGCAGGATAGTCATGAATGGGAGCCTGCACCCAGGATAGAATAGGGAGGCCCGCAGACCCTGTTTTTTGCTGCAACTTTTAATATAGCAGCGCCATTTGCGCTCTGTCAGGGACAGGCGCATAGGGTGGCCATTTGGGCATGTGGCAGTCAATGGGAGCAGCCCTTTCTCCTGCAGGAATACGACTGTCTCTTCCTCAGTTTTTGGGAGGCTGAAGATGCCATCAACCAAAGCCATTTTGGCAATAATGGTGTAAGGGCCGAAATGGGGCAGGTGTAAGGGGCCAAATGGGGCAATATTGGGGTAAATGTCCAAAAATTCACCTCACAAATATAGAAGAACGCTGTAAATCAATATCTCTCTCTGTAAAACACTTGCTCTCTCCTCTGGAAACTACCTCACACTGATATTCTGCCAGATGTGCCAGAGGGCGGGTTTAAAAATGGGCGGGAAGTGTAAACATCGCGTCGCGTCGCATCGCATCCCATTGTATACCATACAATAAGCATACGATGCGACGAGATACGACGCGATGGAAAATCGCGTCGCATCGTATGCTTATTATAATGGCATGCGATGACCACATCGGGCGCCCGGATAACTCACAAGTACCGTATTTCTTCCTGGCTAATGGTAAAAGTTAAATTAATATTAAAAGTATTAATATTAAGACCTCCACAAAAATCATTCAATTCAGTTTCTTCACCTCCCCAAATAAAAAAGATATCATCTATGATATTGCATTTAACAGAGCCCCCAGGGCGTCCAATAATCACTGGAACCAACAGTCTCACATCAAATTTCTCAGAGATTATAGACTTTTACCTTCAGCCCATTGTAACAGAAACTCCATCTCATCTCAAAGATACTGGGGATGTATTGAGAAAACTAGAAAAACACAAATGGGAATCCAACCAGTATTTGGTAACCGCTGATGTAAGTACTCTGTACACCATAAATGAAAGTGAAATAGGCCTCCAAGCCATTTCATGGTTCTTGGACAAAAGTACTTATTCGCCCGAGTTAAAGGAATTTTTGTTGGAGAGTATCAAATTTATTTTAACCAACAACTATTTTTATTTTAATGGGGTTTTTTATCTTCAAATCAGAGGAACCGCCATGGGCACCAGGTTCGCCCCAAGTTATGCTAATTTATTTATGGCATATTGGGAACTAAGAAATATTGATGACCTAAGAACTGAAGGGGCGAACCTGGTATGCTGGTGGCGGTTCATAGATGATATCTTTTTTATCTGGGGAGGTGAACAAACTGAATTGAATGATTTTTGTGGAGGTCTTAATATTAATACTTTTAATATTAATTTAACTTTTACCATTAGCCAGGAAGAAATACATTTTTTAGATTTAACCATTTATGTTAAGGATAATGCAATTTGCACAAGGACATATAAAAAACCAACTGACTCCAACTCTTATATAGATATACAAAGTGAACATCACAGGAGGTGGCTGGAAAATATCCCGCTAGGTCAATTTAAAAGACTCAAGAGAAATTGTGCGGATCCAGCCATACTGCAAGAGGAGATCAATGATATGACCAATCGTTTTAAACAAAAAGGATATCAAGAACCTATCCTGGAAAAAGCTTTGAATCAATTAGAAAAAGTTGATAGAAATACGTTATTAATTGAAAAGAACAAAAATATAACGAAAAAAACAAATACTGACTGGTCTTTCATTAGTCAGTATGGCAGTCATTACAAAAAACTGGAAAAATTTGTGCAAAATAATTGGAGAATTCTGAAAGATGACCCTGTTATAGGGGACATTATTCCAGTAAAACCAACCTTCATATACAGACGAGCAAATTCCTTGAAAAATCAACTGGTCAAGAGTGCACTCTCAGAAAAACCTCCTAGTGTCAGGAATTTAGGCTTTCACAGATGCGGAGACTGCACCATGTGCAAAGCTACCACCAAACCACACATAGAAAGGAAATATTGTGATTTTACCATTAAGGGCAAGACCTATAAAATAAATGATTTTATAACTTGCCACACAAGAAATGTAGTCTACCTGCTGGAATGTACCTGTGGCCTTATATATATCGGTAAGACATCTAGAAATCTTAAAGTCAGACTCGCCGAGCATATTTTTAATATCAGAAAAGGCCTGATGAGTCACTCTGTGTCTGAACATTTTAAAAACAAACATAACAGTAATGAAAAATGCATTAAAAGATTTTTAGGAATTCAAGCCATTAAAACCAACTGGAGGGACCGCAATGTAGAAAAAAGACTTGCACAAAGTGAGATGAAATGGATTTTTAACTTAGATACCCTCACTCCCTTAGGACTCAACATTGATTTTGAGTTAAAATGGTTTTTAGATTAATTAATAGTTTTTAGAGTAATCTATTACTGTCATATTATAAAAATGTTTTAATATTATATATACTTTTATAAATTTTTCACTGTTCTTAGCATGTTTTTAAAAAAAATATCTGTGAGTGCAAATTATCATGTTATTGATATATATTTATTTATTTTGTCTCCATATGTCCCTTCGAATGCCAAATATGGGGTTGATGCATGGCCACATCAGGGATGGACTCAGCCTGAATGAAGTAGGGCTTAGGTATAGATGTTGGCCATGTATTTTACCCTATACACATACAGTGGAAGGAAAGAAGGTAATTTTGCCAGTTTCCAAGATGGTGAACTGGGAACCTTCGAATTATGGGGCCATAAGAAAAGATGAATAAAAGGAGAGAAAACATGTGAAACTCGCAGCCCAAAAATGGGGACATAATGCAATCACTTTTCAGACAATCCAGATGTCCCATAAAGTCAAGCAATTAGAATGAAGAGAAATGGAACGCAGAATACCGGACAAATGGAACGCATAGCGTCACATCCGCCGGCGTCAGCCAAACGAGTGGAACTCACAATATCGGGTGAATGAAACGCACAGCGTCACATCCGCTGACGTCATCACCGGGTTTGCCGGAGCAAGCCCCGTTCTGAAAGCGCATCCACTGTGCCTGGAACTTTGGTTAATGTGTTTTTGTGCTGGGAGGGAACTGTCTAAATGGATGGACTGTTAGACTTCCCCCCAGCAATGATTACCACTTCCGGATTCTGATTGCCACACAGGTGTCGGCTATTAGCTATAATAGATCCACCATAAATAGACAGAGCTTCAGCATGTTGGCATCCACATCTGAAGAAGGATGTTAGATCCGAAACATGTTATGAGGATGCCAACACGCTGACGGGAGGACAACTTTTAAAGATCTGGGTCTCCATCTAAGCCTGTGCGGTGGTGCGCACCTTATGCTATATCCCGGGACATACCATCCATAGCACCACAGCCCACCGCACCACCTTGGAATGGTGAGATTGAGCCTGTATTGCCCCCGTCACATTATGGTTGTATAACAATATTTAACAACCCACTGCATTTGCACTTTATCTTTGTATGTAAAGTGATCTTTGTTTTTGAAGTTTTTTGAAGTTTTAAGTGTTTAATAAATTTTTCTGGTTTACATTACATATTACTCCCTCATTTGGGTCCAGAAAACAAACATATCCACTGATATAGTGTAAGCGCCATTCAGGGTGACCTCCTCTTTTTCCATTGTATTGACTTTGAAGAGTGGGTGTGTACTCTTTTCTGGCCACCAGGAGGCTGCTACACTAAAATCAGGCTAAATAGTGCGCACAGACCCCTTACACCCTTTTTCTTGACCATTAGCATATGGTAACACCCAGCGTTTCATGGGCTAGTAGCCGATGACGCGGGTGCGGGGGGGCGGGCAGCTGACATCACCAGATTTCAACTGCCTGCCCATTTCCCCCGGACCGTCCACGCATATATTAAGTGACTTTAGAGTCACTTTTATATTGCGTGCGCCTTTGCCATCATTCGATGGTCACCAGCCATCGAATGATGGGGCGGATACCACAAGGATGCGAGTGGATGTAACTGTGTAACATCCGTTCGCAATCCCTACATGCTAATCCACTTTACCAATGGGTGGTGGCCGGCCACCATTCCCAAGACGGGGTTTGGTTGACTCACAAGGGTGCAAATTTGCATCCGAACCAGTCAACCAGAAAAACCCCCTTAGTTCCTGAACCTCTAATTAAATATTTAATCACCAGGAACTGGGTTCCTGAACCTGTTCTGGGCCTAAATACTTTCTATAGTGGTGGCCAGGAAACGATATGTGTTGCTACAAATTATTATCTGTGTTATTGTTTGCGCCTGATTTTTGCAGAGCGGAGATTTTTGCAGAGCGGAGATGTACGGCTGGAAGATATTTTGAGATAAGAGAAGAGATGTATGTTGGCATACCTCCTAACATTTGAATGCCCCTTGGCAGGAGGGAAGGGGGTGTGGCCTCCCAAAAAGGGGCATAGCTTTGCGACTGCCTCGATCATGAGACCACACCACCATTCTCGGTACTGTGGGGGCATGGACAGTGCTGTGTGGGGCCACGCCCCCAGTCCCTCTGTCTCCCTGAACAGATTCTGTGTGCATACATACAGCGTCCATTGACTGCTGCGCTGTTAGGTAGAACAGCACTGACAAAGGGGTATTTTCCATCATCGCGTCAGCATTATGTGTCATAGTGGCTGTGCCTTATTCTGACTTTCAGGTATTCATTCCAAGACGAGGAGGACATGTTCATGGTCGTAGACTTACTCTTGGGCGGAGATCTTCGGTATCACCTACAGCAGAACGTCCAGTTTACGGAGGAGACGGTGAAGCTGTACATCTGTGAAATGGGTTTAGCTTTAGATTACCTAAGAAGTCAGCATATAATCCACAGGTACTGTTCTCAGGACATTACCATACTGTATATTGGGCATCGCTAATCATTTCAAAGTGTAATTATAATATCCACTTATTTTCTTATTGCCTGTAAGTCCATGTACAATTGCCCTGAATATGGGAGGATTTCCACCATAAGGGTATTTTAATTTACTACTTTGTACATTCCTCCCGACGGTGTATTCATTTGTCTTTCTCATTTCCCTTGGTATAGTCACATTAACAGGGAGAATGGTAGCTGTGTGGTTAGCCTTGTATCACATTCAGAGAATACATCTGAGCTGCGCCCCTTACATTGTCAATATACAACAGCAGGAAGACACAACATGATTACATTAAAGTCACATGATGGTGGAAAGCACAAGAACCTGCACAAAACTGATTCAGACCTGTTCTTTTGGGTCCAAATTCGACCCTTATCCAATGGTCGGAATATGTCCATGTGCGAACACAGTCGGCGACCATCGAAAGATTTATCGGTACTTGTTTCCTAGCACGGCCACAATCGCGGGCATCGGGTGTCATTTTTAGTGGTCTGCGACGCGACCGACGCGATGCCCCCGATTTTCCCATTGAAATGCATTGAAAACAGTCAATATCGCGTCGGTCGCGTCGTATGCGGCTAAAAAAGGCTTAAATGGTCCAGACGCGATGCCCCCGATTTCCCCATAGAGAACAATGTTAAATGCCTCAATGTACCCGCGATGCCCCCGATTTCCCATAGGAATCAATGTTAAATGGCTCAATTTAACCAAATCATCATAGGGAACAATGGTAAATGGGCCAGAAAACCCAAAAAAACACCCCTGAACCGTGAAATGTCCCCCCAAAAGTAGTTGACGCCACCCCACGATCAACGCGAACCCAAAGCGTGGCGAGCGCAGCGAGCCCGCGAGGGGCTAAGGTACGCGTCCTCCGACCTTTTCATACCCCCACTATCCACGTCGGCGTGGAGTTGAGATTAGAATAGTGTGGCGAGCGCAGCGAGCCACCGAGCCCGTAGCGTGGCGAGCGTAGCGAGCCCCGCGAGGGGACGCGGATACCTTCACAGGTAAACGTGTCCCTTCGCGGGCTTTACAGGTATCCGCGTCCCCTCGTGGGGCTCGCTGCGCTCGCCACGCTTCGGGTTCGCGTTGATCGTGGGGTGGCGTAAACTACTTTTGGGGGGACATTTCACTGTTCAGGGGTGTTTTTGTGGTTTTCTGGCCCATTTACCATTGTTCCCTATGATGATTTGGGTAAATTGAGCCATTTAACATTGATTCCTATGGGAAATCGGGGGCATCGCGGGTAAATTGAGGCATTTAACATTGTTCCCTATGGGGAAATCGTCGGTACCATCGCACCCGATTTTTTAGTGCATGCGATGGCCGCGATGCCCCCGATTTTTCCTTACGATGCCCACGATCATGATCGTTGTGGCCGTGCTAGGAAACAAGTACCGATTTATCTCCCCTTTGGCTGCATGCGAGGGGATGTGTCTTCAAACACATCCCCTCGCATGCTAGCAGGGCCACCAATAGGGGGTGCTCTGGGTACAGCTGTCCCAGCCCCCGGCCTCTGGAAGGGCGCGGACAGCTCATTTTGCCCCCTTGGCTGCCTCCGCTGCGCTGAACAAAGCAGGTCCCGGAGCTCAGGCTTATTCAACCTAGGACGCCGGCGGCCAATTAAAATGCTGCACTGGCTTTTGAGCCAATCAGAGCTGGCGTACCGGCAGCCAATCAGAGCAGCTGCTGGTACGCTAGCTCTGATTGGCTCATCAGCCGGTACATCATTTTAATTGGCCGCTGGTATCCTGAGTTGAAGAAGCCTGCTCTCCGGGACCTCCGGGCTGGAGCTCAGTTGAAGAGGAGATGTGGGAGCAGGAGCCGAGTTACGGTAAGTCAAGTGTGGATGGGGGAAGGGGGGGGGGGGGGCGGCAGACTGGAAATTACTCCTGGGCCCCAAAATTCCTGATCAAGCGTAAAAGCTGAAGCTTCTAAAAAGGAGATCTATCATTTCCCTATTGCATCCTAGAAAATGATAAACACAATCTGATTGGTTGCTATGGGCAACATTACCTCTTTTCATTTTTAGAAGCTTTAGTAAATTTACCACTGGGAATGGTGAGAAGCCACCTTTCCCTGATTGCACAGCCAGCCAGCCAATCAATTGTAGCTACTCTAGCAACGACACACATTTGTAATGGCCGGTGGTGGCGGGTCCGTGTTAAACCCTGCAGTGGTTTACTTTTTTTTTTAGATTTCGTTTAGATTTTCTTTAGATGTCCTTTAGATTGTGCCTATTCAACTTATTTACAATATTTTATGGGGGTACACACAGTTTGATTTTGACTAACTTTCCATTTGATTTTGCGGTACTTATGTAGTATCTGGGCTGCCGATTTTTTGATTGTATGCCTTAAGTTAAGGCATACAATCAGATGCGATGCGATGCGATATCGCATCGCATCGCATACGACCATGCGATGCGATGCGATGCGATGACCCGATTTTTCCATAGGATTCAATGTTAAAATGGACTGAGTCCATTTTAACATGGAATTCAATGGGACAAAGGGGTCCTTTTCATACCCCTACTATCCAAGTGGGCATGGAGTTGGATATAAACCTGTGGCGAGCGTAGCGAGCCACCGAGCCCGAAGCGTGGCGAGCGAAGCGAGCCCCGCGAGGGGACGGTATTCTGTGTCCCCTCGCGGGGCTCGCTACGCTCGCCACGCTTCGGGCTCGGTGGCTCGCTACGCTCGCCACAGGTTTATATCCAACTCCATGCCCACTTGGATAGTAGGGGTATGAAAAGGACCCCTTTTCCCATTGAATTCCATGTTAAAATGGACTCAGTCCATTTTAACATTGAATCCTATGGAAAAATCGGGTCCATCGCATCGCATCGCATGCGATATGGTCGGGTGCGATGCGATGCGATGGACCCGATTTCAAAATCGGCAGCCCAGTTACTACATAAGTACCGATTTTGCTTATATAGTCAGAATCGAAATCAAATCGAATTCGAACGGCCGTGTTCGATCTTGATTCCATGCACGCTCCCATTTTGTCTGTATCGAATAGAAAAAATAGGTAAAATCTAAAGGAAATCTAAAGGAAAATCTAATCGAAATCTTATAGAAAGTCTATATCGAATAGGCTGCAGGCAAGACTATATCGAATAGGGAAAATCTGAAGGACAGCTAATTGAAATCTGATAGAAAGGAAATTGAACAGTATGTAGACCCCTTTAGATTCGATTCGATATCCTTTAGATGTCCTTTAGATTTGGCCTAATCAACTTCCTATCGATATAGTCTTGCCTGCACAGTCTATCTTTCGATTCGATATAGACAAAATGGGAACGCGCATCAGCATCGAATGAAGATCGAATTCGGCTGGTGACCATTCCATTTCTTTTCGATTTTGACTACAATCATTTCCTGTTTTTTGTTTTTGTCAAACACAGTGCAGGATTTAATATGCCAGCAAAATGCAACCAAAACTCTTGGGCTGGCCACATTTCCATATGTACCAAGCTGGTGGGTAAGGCCATCTTTAGATGGCCTTACTCAACAGAAGCTTCTTTTTTGCGTTCCTACTGAAAGGGATCCAATTGGATCCCTCCCAGCATCCCCTGCAGGGTTGTGCGTCATTCTGCACATGCGAAGAAAGGAGTCAAGGTCCTAACCCCAAAAGTTCTTCTATCGCGAAGGACAGCTCCTATTAAGAGAGCTGTCCTTTGGATTCTAAAAACATTTCTAGGTGCATACTTTGTGTTATTAATGCTGGTATGTATCTGATCAGAGGAGCAATGTATTCCATCATGGATGTGATGCATGGTCTGTAACACGACCGATGCTGATTGGTTCTTGATGGGACTTGTGACTTTGTCTTAATTAAAAATCCCGGGGATAAGGAAAGAATAAGAAAGCATCAATAGAAACACTTAGTGCAGTCATTTACAATAAAACAGATTGTTCTGATAACCCAGCTGCGCGTTAAATACAAGATTATGATCTTAATGTGAGTAAGTTGCTGTTTAATGATCTTTACAGTTAATGTAGTGGAATAAGAGTATGTTGCTTGCACACAGGGTGCTAATGAGACAGTGGCCATGTGATATGTTAAACACTAACGGATCACATTTATTTTAATATGTTGCAGAGACGTGAAACCAGACAACATCCTTCTTGATGAACAAGGTCAGCAGACAAAAGCCCCCGTCTTGTTTTACATGCTCTCCGGTGATACTGCGAGGCATCTTATTACCGCATGCATATTAATTATGAGGAGTCTTGCTTGTGTCTCTAATTGTTTTATTTAAATGAGGGAATGAATCGATGCGCTTGGCCTGCAATCATGTTTTCAGTCATTTTCGAGTTGACTATTGGGACACTGCGGGACAGAAATGCCCCATGCTGTAAGATAAAATCAGGACTAACTGATGAAAATTGGGACAGTGGGTGTGAATGAAGGGTAACTTGGGCTAATGACTTCTCTCAAAAATTCACAAAGATGATATAAGTACAGGGGATATGGTCACTAGGGCGACACCACTAGGTCGACATGCATGAAGTTTGACACGACTGAAGGTCGCCATGTAGGAAGGTTGATATGACTGAATGTCGACAGGGCATTAGGTCGACACAAACATTAGGTCGACATGGGGAAAGTCGGCAGACAAAAGGTCAACATTGGGTTTGCCAACAGGCGGTATTTCATGCCCTACAGTCCTCTAGGGCAGGGATGGGGAACCTTCAGCCCTCCAGCTGTTGTTGAACTACACATCTATAGCAGGGCATGCTGGGATGTGCAGTTCAACAACAGCTGTAGGACCAAAGGTTCCCCATCCCTGCACTAGGGTGTGGTTGGAGAATAAAATAATGTGCCGAGCATAGCGAGGCACCGTGCCCGAAGCATGGCGAGCGCAGTGGGCCATGCGAGGGGGCGTGGTGTTACGTTTCAGTGTCCATGTCGATTGTGTCGACATTCGGGACAAAAAAAAGTAAAAAGCCCCATGTCGAACTAATGACCCTGTCAACCTAACCCATGTCAACATTCAGTCATGTCCACCTTCAAGCATGTCGGCGTAGTGGTGTCAATCTAATGCTTATTGACCTAGTTCATGTCTATCCAATGATCCATTAGATAGACATGAGGCCGCGGCAGTGGGTTAGGTACTTAGAGGGGGGTTAGGTTTAGCCTGCGTGTAGGAGTGTTTGGGTGGGCAGGGGGATTCCCAACCACTGGTCATCTGCATGTATCCCACATAGACAGCTGTATCAATGTACAGCTGAAGCAGCCTTTATTGTACATACAGTTGATCTGAATATAATGGGTAACAGTAAGGCAATAGTGTGGGTCTGAAGCCCAGCTCCGATTCACATCACAGAGTTACACACAGCAACACTATTTGTATATAAGAAACACATTGTAAATGTCTGATCTGTTTATCTGAGGAGCACATTCATTCCGCTTTTCTTTTTTCCAATTGAATGGATTCCCTGGACGCCTTTCCGGTTTGCTTTCATTTAGTCTTGCATCAATCAGCATTTCTATGGCATTACCCTGTAGCTCGTGCGAGGGCGCCATGAATAGTGAATTGGGTGTTTGCATAGCGAGAGTCCTTCTTTCTTGGCTGAGAACTTATTCTTCTTTCCTGTTCCTCAGGCCACACTCATCTCACCGACTTCAACGTTGCCACGATAATCAAAGACGGTGAAAGAGCTACTGCACTTGCCGGAACCAAACCATACATGGGTAAGTACGGCACATTGTAGCCATTGTGCAAATGTCCCAAATCTCTTTTACTACGGTTCTTCTAACATATTCCTGCAGGTATATTAAATGAAATGATAGCATCTGCTACCTAGGGTATACTTACTGTACTTAGGCCGGTATTAAATTACCCCAGCACTGGCCCATGCTCTAATAGGAGGGGGAATGAGTCCCACCACTTCTCCGGGACCACTTATATCTCTGGCTGGAACATTGCTGCTAATTGTATCTCCCACTTAATGTATTGTAAGTTATTACTGAGATTAATGGTCATTTGTGGCCCTCGTGAAGGCTATAGGACCTCATTTAAGCCCCTCTCTGCGGGGGATTATAAAGCCTTCTAAAGAGTGGGTACATGAAAAAGTTGCCCTTAGCAACCAACCAGATTAATTTATCATTATATAGAACTAGTTCAAGGCCAATCAAAAGGACGGCATACTGTACGGCTCACCTGCTGTTGCTGGGAACAGGAGCCTGGGAGGTGCTGTGCGCGCATGCGCAGCAGCCCTCCCGCGGCCATTTTGGAGTTGGGCAAAGTGCTGCGCCGCTGCCCGCGTCACAGCCAGCCCATGGGGGAGCACGGCCGGCCCCTTTTAATGACTTTTTGGGCCGGCCCACCGGGAAATTACCTGGTTTCCCAGTGGGCCAATCCGCCCCTGATGTCAGTTATGAGCTGATTGGCTGGTATCCCTCTCCACTGTATGAAGCTTAGTGCATCTGACCCTATATCTTTTCACTGCATCAGTGATATACAGCAATATTGTATATGACTGATGGAGCTGTTGTATAACCATCAGTTGGATGATAGTATATTGTAAGGAGAAATTCCAGTACAAACATCAAGTATCATCTGGACTATAACATTGCATTAATATTTTTTATATGTTATTTTAATGTGAAGTGTTAATATTACAGAACTTCAGTAATATCTGTTAAATACATTTCAATACAAATTGAAGAACTTTATCGATCATTGATTGACACCTCAGAAAGACCATCTGTAAAGGTTGTTAAAGGTCCGTACACACTGAATGATATGCGGCACCGTCGATATCATTAATGGACGACCCGCAGATGAACACTGAACAACATCGTTAGCGATATCGCTCAGTGCCGTCACAAGGGCCCCTGCTGAGTATGCAGTCACTGATGATATCGTCAGATTGCACTGCATGTTCAAACGATCGGGCATATCATTAACGATTCACGGGAGGGCGCATCGTTGACGATCTACTCGGTACACACTGAACGATACGCATGATGATATCATTAACAATATTATGATCGTCCATGTCGTTTAGAAAAATCGGATAGTGTGCACCCAGCTTTAGGTCAGTGGTTAATTTGCCATTCAGTTTGTTGCTCACGTCATAGATGCTGGCACTGGAGTCTCTATGACAGTAGCGTTGTCTCCGATGTGATATAATCATATCATTATAAATAATAATGATATCCCATGTACAGTACAAAGCTGCGATAATAACACATATATATATATTGAGAGAGAGAGAGAGAGAGAGAGGGAGAGAGATAGAGACAAAGAAGGAGGCACTCCAGGGACTTGGAAAAATGAAAAAAAAAAGTGTATAACACTGCAAAATACATGCAGTGTAATACACTTTTTTTCATTTTTCCAAGTCCCTGGAGTGCCTCCTTCTTTGTCTCTCTATCCACTGCCTTGGTAAGGCACCAGGGCCGCTGCATCAGAAGGGAGAGTGCCGGTCCGTTCACCTCTATATATATATATATACGATACCACTTGTAGGTGTCACTCAGGCCAATAAACAGACAGAAACGGTAGTAGCGTTATCAACGTTTCATTTGCGGAACGCAAATTTCATCAGGATACAAATGAAACGTTGATAACGCTACTACCGTTTCTGTCTGTTTATTGGCCTGAGTGACACCTACAAGTGGTATCGTATACAGCTCCCCTGTCTTGGTCACCGGGGAATCGGTGGGCACCGGGTCTATTATTGGAAGAGTGCCGGCTAGATGGTTTTCTATATATATATATATATATATATATATATATATATATATTGCCGCTGGCTGTAGACTTTTTCTTGCACTCAAAGTTAATTTGACAATGTTACATCTATTACAATTACCAGAACGGAATCAGTAACCACTTCCTCCCATTCATGTGGAACTACACAGTGAGCCCCCCTAGGGAATAGTTAGTTTCAGTCCAGACGTAGAGTTCGCTGTATATAATCATCTCGCTCTGTGGGGTGTGGAAATATTATCACACTATCTGAATAATTATTCCCATATTATTCCCCGGGTGGCTCTTACATGGGATATTATTCCTAATTATACAATTACATCACGGGGGAGATGCCGCTACTCTCGAGGTGATTGTAGCTTTTAACATCTAAGTGAGACATAACCTCAATGACAAATAACTACTGACCTTAATAATAATAATAATAATGTTACTTATACTGTATAGCACTTTTCTCCTAATAGGACTCAAACATTTGCATTTACAGCACAAAATACAAAACAAACTAACAGTGAGAAGTAAATAAGTCTTGAGCCTATTTTTGAAAAGAGTTCTATAGAGTTGGAGTCATAAAACTGAAAGCTCGGCCGAGCATGAGTTCAGATAGAGTAGACTCAGCAGCACTTTAAGAGAGGAGGAGGCCCGTATGTAGTCTCTTCCGGCCCCCTCCTCTCTGCTGGGAGCAGCGTCCTGCTGCCCAGCGCAATAGGATCTGAGTGGCGGATTAAGCATGGGGCGACAGGGGTGGTCGCCCCTGGGCCCCCACACATAAGGGGCCCCCACACAGGCACTGCTGCCGGTGTGGGGCTCCTGTCGCTCCAGTCTTGGGCAGTGGGATCGGCGGGCTGGCGCAGCGCAGACGGTCAGGGGGTCCCTGCAGCGGTCTGGGCGGTCAGCGACAGGGTCCCTGCCACAGATGGGAAGTCAGCGGCAGGGTCCCTGCAGCGGATGGGAAATAGTAGCCAATACCGCTACTAGTTCCCATCTGCTGCCGGAACCCCGCCGCTAACTTCCCATACACTGCAGGCACCACGGCGCTAACTGCTCAGACCACTGCAGGGACCCACAGTGCTGTGCAGGTACCAAGGGGGGATGTGTCTGCGGGGGGGGGGGGTCTGGTTCCGGGCTGCTGGGTGTGGTATGGGTGACGTGGGGTCTGGTGCCCGGCAGGGGTATGGGTGATGTGGGGTCTGGTGCCCGGCAGGGGTATGGGTGATGTGGGGTCTGGTTCCGGGGGGGAATGGGGGGAGGAAATGTGTCTGCGGGGGGGAAGGGGGGGTGGTGTCTGTGGGGGCCTCCATAATTTTGTTGTCCAGGGCCCCCACAGACCTTAATCCGCCCCTGTGCGCAGACCTTTAGAATTTTTCAGGCAATTCGGCAGCGCTGCCTTCATTGTGGGACTCCGGAGAGTAAGTATGCAGTGTGTGTGGTGTGGGCCCCCATAGGACTCAGGGCCCCATATGCACTACATACATTGCACCCATTATAAAGATGCCACTGGGTAGTCTGTAAGTACTGCCACAAGTCTTTCATGTACAGATCACAGTAAGGAATCAAAGCTGCTTCAGATACCTTGGGCCCGACTCACTTGAATCTGCAAAAATCGCAGATCTTGACTTCTGCAGATCTGCGTCGAGGCGGTGGCGGACCATTGTGAGGGCTTCAACTGTATGGACCATTGTGTGAGATTGCCACTTTAAAAAGATGGGAAAATGCTCCCAAAATCTTCACTTTCTGATTCTCATACCCAATAATTACATTTAGCCCATGTGTATATTAATGCGACACCTCCATTTGTTTCTCTATTTTCATTCCGAGATAGATACCGGTTAATGGAAAAAGGAACGGAGTTGGATGAAGAAGCCAGTTCCTCGGCTACAAAAAAAGACAGTGCTTCTGGGTTTATTCATTTGTATTGGTATAATTGGGGGTGGCCCTTACACTCCTGTCCCCCTTGGGCAACTGCCATTCCACAGTAGAGGAGCTGCACTATATGGAAAAGGACTTCAAAAGTGGTGTGCAGCCTGACTGCCAATACGTTGGATGTCCTAAACCATTGCTGAGCTCACACCTCCACCCACCAATGGTATGCGGAATGCCGTCCAAACTCTGACGTATTTTTAAGGGGGCAATCACTTACAAGGCAAAACATGCTTTGTATGTGATTACCCCTTTAAAAAAAAACATCCGAGTTCAACCCGCATTGGCACGGTCGCCGAATTCGGGCGGCATTACATTTGACCCTTAGAGTTAAATATAAATTATTAGAACTTTTTACTCATTATAATAACACTGCTTATAATAATATATCAGTACATAGATTAGCAACATTTAGACTAATGTTTGGTACTATGGTACTTAGGTCATAACACCATTCAGACATTAAAAAGACATAATTTTCCAGAAAATTGTTACATACTGTAACACCTTAATCCGCTTGTCTCCAATAATAGATGTGGAATGCAAATCAATGACTGATAAAGATCTTTAAATCATACAGTAATTGTACCATTATACTATCATTCAACTGATGGTTATTACTCCGTCACTGATACAATTTTCTAAATATACCAAAGAACGTAGATGCTCATGTGCTAATATGGCCTAAATAGCGGATTATATTAAACCATATCTATAGCTGTCATCTACAGTTGATGTGTACCAACTAGTTTTTCCTTTATGTATCAATATGAGGGGGGGGGGTGGTGTCCTATAAGCCATGGAATTTTTTCGTGGGAATAAAACCATAGCCTCTGCTCACAATTTTTGATCGATGGTCATTATTGGATTATCCAAGAAAGCCCATTTTCACAAGAATTTACCCTTTTTTTACGCAAAATAACACCGAATCTGCAAAAAGCCCATGTGTTTCCGCAGCAGTAATCATGGAAAAGTGTATTTATTGGTGTTCAGTTTTACCTGCCTGAGGCAGAGGAAACAAAATCCCTGATAAGTGCTGGCTAATAGGATAGCCCGGGGTAAGTCAATTATCTGCGGTAAATTATACCAGCTAACTGGATACCACACTATGGGCCAAATGTAATAGGGTGTAAGAATCAGAAAATCAAAGATTTTGGGAGAGTTTTTCCCATTTTTTTTAAGGCGGCAATCATTTACACTGAAAAACTAGGTTGATTTTGCCATGTAATTGATTAGCACTTTTAAAAAAATGGGAAAACTCTCCCAAAATCTCCCATTTTCTGATTCTCACACCCTATTACAGTTAGCCCTACGGGTTGCGAGTCCAGTGGCCGTGTGGGATGCCAACCAAACTCAGTGGTTTGTTTTTAAAGGGGTAGTCACTTACAAGACATGGGCCCTTATTCTGATCGGTGCGGCCGGATCCGAATATGCGGCCAGGACCGTGCGTGCGAAACCCCGCCTTCCATACGGATCGCCAACTCCATCCGTATGCGATAAGAAGCTGGCCGAACAGACCGCACGTGTATTTTTCATGGAATACGCCTCCTCCATCTCAGGGAACCTCCCCCATCATTCGATGGTCGCAGACCATCGAATGCAGGACCGAGTGGTCCACCAGCTCCCGCAACCTCAGACCACACGGACATTTTTCCGTGCAAAAGCAGAGATCTGGGCGGGCAGCTGACATCCGGCGATGTCATATGTCCGCCCCCTACACGTGCGTCACGGCCGCATTACCATACGTACGCCCAGCGTTTGCATGGGAACGCCCATGAAACGCGGGGCATATGCATATGGTAATGAGCCCAAATAGCCCTTCACGCCCCTCTCCACCCCCTGTTCGGAGTGTTCACATTTCATGCGGAATTTGGCCGTACGCCCCGCTCGCACATGCGCAGAGACGCCTCTGCACATGCGCAGACACAAAACATCGGCGGTACGAACGCACGCGGATATTACCGCACCAACCAGAATAAGGGCCCATGGTTTGGCCTTGTAATTGACTGCACCTTTAAAAAAAACTCAGCGTTTGGCTGGCATCCCGCACAGCCATTGGACGCAATGCATTACATCACGTCCTTTATATTTGTTCCTCTTTCACCCTTTTAATACTTGCAAATGTTTGCCAGTTTATTTTAATACATATCAATAAAGACTTCTGTTTTCATTGACATTCTCTGTGGTGCACCGCTAGCAATATCCCATCCCTTCTGAATTATTGACTGTGACTGGCCAGCAATTGGGAGCGTATTAACAAAATTGCAGGCTGTTCAGAGTTATTCATCTGCAGTGATCTTTGCATCTTCAGCCCTATCTCTTGCTCCAAGTATACGGCTGGTGCCAAGTATTGAAGATGATGACTACTGCTTTCACCAGTGAATGGATGGAGGCACAGTGGACAACCGTATACAGTAGATGAATGCAGCTATAAATACATAATTAATGCCGCACACAGCAACTAATATATATAAAGCACTTACCCCCCACGATGTGAGGAATGGAGCCGGCACGCGGAGTTGAAGAATAGGTGATTTAATAAGTCAGCATAATGTAGACAGTAACAGCTGTATTACCCGACAGCCGTTTCAACTGCTCACAGGCAGTCTTCAACTCCGTGTGCCGACTCCATTCCTCACATTGTGGGGGTAAGTGCTTTTTATTATCAACCTTTATGTGCCTGGCACAGGGACTGTGTTTTACCAAGTGGATTGCCCACCTGTGACCCCTGTATATATACATATATATATATATATATATATATATATATATATATATGGCCACTTCTCAGAATCAGGCTCCACATTTCAGTGCATTGGACTTTCTACAGTCTGCCATCACAAATGCAGTCCCACATCTGCTTGCGGAATGGGTCTACAAGCATTGGGTGGACACCATTAGGTCGACATGGGTCAAGGTCAAAATGGCTTTAGGTCAACAGGTCATTAGATGTATGAAGCATTGATAAGGGAGGAGAAGTAAGCCAGAGGAGAAGTGGCCCATGGCAACCAATCAGCACTGAGGTAACATCTGTAATTTGCATAATATTAAATTATAAAGAGCAGCTGATTGGTTGCCATGGGCCACTTCTCCTCTGGCTCACTACTCCTCCCTTATCACTGCTTCATACATCTACCCCTCAACTTATGCAGACCAAACATCTGTCTGATGGTTCCCCTTTTTTGCCTTTTTGCCGATCCGATCGGTGAACATCAATGATCAGCTCTCATTTGGTGAAATTCAACAAACCTAGATGGGCATACTTATGTAACTGTGCACCCCCCTCCTTCCCACTGCAAGAAGAAGAAAACTCTTGTACAGTCCCCCTTGGTGTGCCAGTCCATGCACTGTTCATATAGACAGACAGATTTACACAGAAATAGATGCACAACGTCGGGCACTGGCCCTTTGGGCTTCGTAAATGACTTTTAATTACATTTCACGCTGTCAGTATGGAGGAACGGACTGCTTTCAGCCTGGCTTCATTATCTAATATTGATGTCATATTCTGTCAAATTTCTGACTTCCTCTAAAACGAATAAAGCGCAAAACAAATATGTGGGAGGAGGGGGGTAGTGGTAGACGGTGTGAGTGGGGCAGGATTTTACAGATAATGACAACTACTGTATGAATTATGGATGAAAGGCAAAAACAGCATTAGACGAGCAGGAGGTGGGGGAGGAGTTGAATGCACGAATATAAATAGAATATGTAATTTTATGGCGGTCTGGCTATACCTACCAGATTGTACATATCTGCACATTCAGTCAGACGTAGTGTGGCCGCAGCTTCAGCGATCAGATGTCCCCAACCGCCTGACTTCCGTCAGACTCCTCTCTATGCAACAGTCCCGCCCCCAGAGTTCCGGCCTCAAGAGCAGGTAACATTACTAGTAATGGCACTTGCATCAACCTCATGCTTGGTGCGTGCAACAGAAAAGAGTACACTCAATTCAGAATAGTCGTAACTCAGTCCCATGGCACACTTACGGGGCACTTCTACTGGGTGTACGGAATCGTGACATTGATTCAGCCATCAACGAGAAGGAACTAAGATGCATCTGACTCAGATTTGTTCACAGATGCAGGGTTGCAGAAAGGATTTCTGGGCCCCGGTAATGCATGGTGGTTTAGCCACACCCCTTGAAAAAAACAAGCGTAGGAAATATTTTTCATGCCCCGCAAAGTGTCGCAAACCCGCGCTATTGCCTCTCATTCAGGGTCGATCTTGGGAGGAGGCATAATGAGTGCTAAGGCCCCACCTCCCATCCAGCATCCCTGGCCCTATTGCAGCCCAGAGCACAGCATGTGCTGTGCTGGAAGCAGAGGCTGTGGCTGCTGGCTGTCATGTATGGGGAGTGCATTGACCTGGACCACTCCAAGAAACCCAGGCCCAGATAAATATGGAACATCTGGCAGAACCTTGGTGCTACGGTAGTATTGGGGCATAGTCAATCCTGGGGGCGCAGCCATGGTCTTCCTGGCATCTTGTGCACTGTGATAACACCTGGGCCCTCCTGATAGGCCCAGGTAATCAAATCAATATCAGTCCCATAATCTGCAGCTGCTTTTCTGTGTGGTTATAAATTGGCATATAAGGATCTACTATAACCCTGCATAAGTGACTTCTTAGACCGTTTTAGTTTAGATCATTTATACATTTTGGATATCCAACATTTAACTTTGGAAAAAATTGTATTTAATGCTTGTGTTGTGTGGTTGTTTATGTATCAACTAACCAAAATAATCCTTAATGCATTTCCATAAGGTTTTTTTTTCTTATGTCAGCCCCAGAAATATTTCAGTCCTTCGTCAATGGAGGAACCGGCTACTCGTTCGAGGTTGACTGGTGGTCATTAGGAATTATGTCCTTTGAACTACTACGTGGATGGGTAATATCATTAGAGTCTATTATGGTGTCCGTTTGTGTGGAATATCCATATAGACCTTGTGTGGAACAAGGTCTATGTGGATTGTGGCTGGGAAGAGACCTTGATTGGTTTAGGCACATTGGAGCAGATGTATTAAGCCTTAAAAATAAACGTTGTCCAGCCAATTGGCCCCTAACTGTCATTTCCCCAAAAAACGATTATCACTCTTTATCAACCTCCCATTTATCTCTTTGTATGGTTTAATACATCTGCCCCATTGGGCTACGAGAAAGCAGAGTTCTAAGCCGGGGCAATGGGTTACTTACTTTCCCATGATTTATACAGTAGTAAATAACTTACGCTTTGTATTGTATATTTATTGTGTTTTAGAGGCCTTATGATATCCATTCAAGTAACCCGGTGGAATCTCTTGTCCAGTTGTTTAGCACAATCACTGTTCAGTACTCCTCGGTCTGGTCGAAAGAGATGATCGCGCTTCTGCGGAAGGTAGATGTTTTTTATTTCTCTTTCTCTCTCTCTCTCTTAGGGGTAAATGTAGATGGGCGTTCTATTGAAGATGGGAGGTTGCCCATAGAAACTAATCAGATTTAACTTCTTATTTATTTAGTACCTTCTGGGAGATAATAGATAGAATCTGATTGGTTGCTATCATCAATAGGTAAATTTGCCCCTTGCTGTCTCTCTCTCTCTCTATGGGCGAGATGTACTAAGCCTTGAAAATGATAAAATGGAGAGTGATAAACCACCAACCAATCAGCTCCTACCTGTCATTTGTCAAACACAGCCAGTGACATGGCAGTTAGCAGCTGATTGGCTGGTGGTTTAACACTCTCCATTTTATCAGTTTTCAAGCTTAGTACATGTGGCCCTATATATATATATATATATATATATATATATATATATTTTAATGATTGTTATTTTAATGAGGATGAATGAACATGCCGCTCCACTTCTGCCACTGCCACTCCATTCTCCTACAGAATCCCCTTCAAGCATCTCACACTCACAGACAGAGCCATTTCTAATTCCATAGACATGGGTCTAGGTCGACATGGTACTAGGTCGACAGGTCATTAGTTCGACAGGTCATTAGTTCGACAGTGTCTAGGTCGACCTGGGGTTTTTCACTGTTTTTTTTACCCGAATGTCAACACAGTCGACATGGGCACACTATTTTATTCTTCCACCACGCCCTAGTGGAGGGCATGAAATACCACCCGTCGGCACATGTAGGCTAAAAAAACAGTGAAAAACCCCATGTCAACCATTTGACCTTGATCAAATGACCTGTCGAACTAATGACCTTTAGACCCAGAACCATGTCAACCTTTTCCCATGTTGACCTAATGGTGTCGACCTAATGACTGTCGACCATCATGCTGTAGACCAAATGACCGCATCCCTTTCTGTTCCCTAACCTGAAATCGTGGCTCACGGGAAGAAAAAAACAAGTCATAGCGCAATTCATGCACTTTGGCCAACAAGGGGAAATGGATGTGATTCGTGGGCCTGCAGTCAGTGGGCAGAGCTAAAATTATTCCATTTAGCTCCGCCTCTATGTACGACACCAGGATTCTCGTTGTATTCTCCAAATCTAACTAAAAAATTTGTGACTCTTCTGCAACTTTTTGGAGAGTAGATAAGTATGACCTACTGTATCTGCAGGCTGACAATATACCGTTCCTTATGCAGTTACAAGCACTTGTTATTCATGCCACTGCTATCATTCCATTTACTTCATCATGTCGCCACATGCCGGCCACATTCCGTTATTAGGGGGGGCAGGGGACTGTGGCATGTGCATCCTACAAGTATCTGGCTCATATTAAATGGGGCATATTCAGTTGGGGATGATTTTTAGCCTGGATGAAAAAAATACACTTTTCACAGGTTTTTTTGGTGAATTTCAATTCTCCCTATTCAATTAGGTGAAAAATTTTGCACAAGCAAATTAGCTGCCGATCCACGTGGTTTCCCCTGTTTTGGGTGAGACTGTGGCCGTATTTGCACGTTCGCTCCCCCCCCAAATGTAAAAGACATGGGTGAAAATTACAAAGAAAAAGTTCTGAAAACGCCCACAATTGAATACAATAGGGTTGAAAAATAGTCCTGTTTTTTTTCCGCCTAGCTGAAAAAACAGGTCTTATTGAATATAGTCGCTCCCTCCGGGTAATTGATGTACAAAATAAATGACCACTTTATGTAATGAAATAGTAAAATCATCTTTCCTTCTGGTTCCGTTGTAGTAAGAGAATTTGGACATTCAAAATCAATACAATCTTATGCAGTTTCTCGCCAGGCTTTCATTAATAAAGCACACACTTCAGGCACTGTTTGAAAACTTATACTACTGTGAAATTGGGCTCTCTAAAAGCTTGAAATAACTAGTTTTACAATATATGATTGAAGCATGAAATACAGTATTTTGGCAGCCTGCTGTGACACTGATTTCTGCCTGCAAACCTAGTAAAAGTATTTTTTATTTTTTTACTGCAAGACAGAAAATACTTTATTGGTTTAAAATGATGTATGTTCCCAATGGTTGAGGCTAGAAAGCTTTCATAAATATTGTACAAAATTAGCATGTACTATATCTTGAATGTGGGGTTTATTCAATTGTGAATTGTAACTCATCACTGCCATCTAGTGGCCAAAAATATGTAATACAGTTTAAGAAACACGTAAATGGATCTAGACCAGCATTTTTCAGAGGGTTTGGTATAGGGTTCTGACAGTCGGGATCCCGAAGTCATTAGCCCGACTGGCCGGACTCAGACAGCATGGCGAGCGCAACAAAGCCCCTTGCGGGCTCGCTATGCTCGCCATGCTGCGGGCATGGTGGCTTGCTACGCTCGCCACCTATTCTATTCTCCCTCTATGGGGGTCATGGACCCCCACGAGGGAGAATAGCCGGTGGCCGTCGGGAACCCGTCTGTCGGTGTGTTTTAACAGTCGGGATCCCGACGTCGGGTAAATGACTTTCAGGATCCCGACTGTTGGGGACTTTGGGGACTTTGCCAGGGCCATGCGAGGGTATGTATTACACTATTTGTGGGTCCATTTCAACAGTTGTTGACATCGACAACAAAAACTTATGAAAAACTCATGTCTACCTGATTGGCCGCATCACGTTCTTCAGGGTGAGAAGCGAAGAATGTAAACAATAACATTCTGTGCTTCTCCCGGTCCATCCTGGCTTCAGGTACTGCCCATTTTTTGTTTTTCCAGTCTGGGAATGCCTACTTTGGAACGAAGAGGACTGATCCACGCCATAGGAGCGGGTAAGTATAATTTTCTTCCGGAACTTGGATTCTACTGGAGGAGGGGACTGATTCTTCGGGTCAAGGTGGGTAAGTATCAGTATGCATGGGTTTTGTATGTAATAAAGTTGTACTTTTCATGTGTGTGTTTTATTTAACTATTTACATTGCGTTAGAACTACAAGTAACAGTGAGCCCATTAAATGCCCCACATGCTGCGACTTTTGGTTCTCCAAGTCCCTCCATGTGGTGCAGGCTTGCAGGGACTTGTAGATCCACAACAATGTACAATGGTTTAATGTATTTTTTACACTGTAATCAGCCCGGTGCCCACCAACCTTGGGGCACCGGGCACAGCCCCGGGTCCAGTGTTAATTGTGGAGGAGGGGACCCCTTTATTGAGGGGGTCCCCACTCCCCTCAGGGGTTTTTAATGGTTTTGCTGCAGGACCTCATATAATAAGTGTCCCCCAGCTATGCCGTTACCCTGCTGGTTGGGCCTGGTGCTGGTTCTCAAAATACAGGTGACCCGTAGTCAAAGTACGGGAGGGGGGGGGGGGCATTGCTATTTGTAAAAATATTTAATTATTCTATTTTTACGCACTGCAACCTTCACGGATCTGACTGATCCATGCAGGCTGCCGATTCATATTTGTATTTAGCGGCCCTATATGCAGCCACCAAATATGAATAAAAATGACCAAAAATACAGCCGCCATCTGGAAAATATGATTCTGTAAATATGTCAGATTCGTAATTATATGCCCTATTTACAAATAGTTTTTTCCTTATATTACCGCCGATGCCGGTCATAGGCAGTCATCGGCCTTATTCGTATTTCTTAGTATATTTCCCCCTGTAGCTTTATCAACCGGAACCAGTCATGGCTGGGTTGGTGGTCCTGGGTCAAATCAAATTTTTTTATGGTCAAGGTGAAAGACATAACCAGTGCTGGTGGCTGCCAGTCATAAAATAAGTGGTCAAACCCTTTCCACCAACATATAACCGACCCTAATGGGCCCCATACATCAGCAATCACAATTAATGGATTTCCAGATCCAGGGATTTTTTGGCCGGATAAATGGATTTTACAATCTATCTGATTTACCCACACACAGATTTATTTCAGTGATCGGCAGATTTTTCCATCTAAAGATTGCATCTTCATATCTGGAAATTGCCCAATCGATTGTCATTTCAGCTGTTCATAATGTAAATAGATGAAGAAGACGAATTGGGAATGCCCACACATATAAAAAAGATCTGCAGATAATACCAGATTATTAAACATGTTTAAAAACCTGATTAAGCAATCGATTGGCGATTTTGATTGGGATTGCCAAAAGGGGGAGCCCACACATCTAAAATTAATTGTGGCAATCATCTCCATATCTGAAAATTGTCACAATTAATTGCTGATGTATGGGGCCCTTAAGGATAACAAGTACAGTAAGGACAATTCTCTTCATTTAATCATTAATAATTTTAATAATTTTTTACTTGGGATGCTGTGATAAAAATGCAGATACTTTAGGACGCCGTGATCCTAGAACGTTTGGGAACCTACGAAGGTATGATGATGAATGGTGATTTGTGCCTTAGAATTTACAGGCATATGAAGGGATGATTTTATTAAAGGCAAAAGTGGCTTTAAATTAGAGATGAGCGGCGGGCACTTTTTTGGGTTTTGGATCTGGATCTCCCTTCGTGTTTTGGATCTGGATTGGTTTTGGCAAAACCACCCTCGCGGGTTTTGGTTTTGGATCTGGATTTTTTTGGAAAAATGCTAAAAATGGCTAAAATAACAGAATTTGGGCCTGTTTTTGCCCCTAAAGTATTATTAACCTCAATAACATTAGTTTCCACTCATTTCTAGTCAATTTTGATCACTTCACAGCTTACAAAATTGTTTTCATTTACTGTAGTTGGGCCAAAAGGGTATACCAAGGTAGCTGGATGACTAAGCGACAGCAGTGGGCATCACATACTGTACATGTGGACCTTACACTTCCAACCTGGCAGAGCGGCACTGCAGGGGCAGACAGGGTGGCAGTTTAATAAACTACCCCAAAAAAAGAGAAATGCTCCAAAGAGCAAAAAATACAAAGCGGTATCGGCCTTGTCATGACTGGTGGTAGCAGCTTCAGCACTTCTATCAGGTTGCTGATCTCACACTATTTCCTCCTCCATCATCATCCAAAAATGTGTTTTTATTTCATTTATTACTTTTATTTATTTTTCTTACTTTACACTGGACACAGCCTGTCACACTGGACACAGCCCCTTGGACGCTGGACACTGCCCCTGGACACTGCCCCTGGACACTGGACACAGCCCGTCACCCTGGACACAGCCCCTGGACAATGGACACAGCCTCTGGACACAGCTCCTGTACACTGGACACAGCCGTCACACTGGACACAGCCTCTGGACACCGCCCCTGGACACAGCTCCTGTACACTGGACACAGCCGTCACACTGGACACTGCCCCTGGACACTGCCCCTGGACACTGGACACAGCCCGTCACCCTGGACACAGCCCCTGGACAATGGACACAGCCCGTCACCCTGGACACAGCCCCTGGACACAGCCTCTGGACAATGGACACAGCCTCTGGACACAGCTCCTGTACACTGGACACAGCCGTCACACTGGACACTGCCCCTGGACACAGCCTCTGGACAATGGACACAGCCTCTGGACACAGCTCCTGTACACTGGACACAGCCGTCACACTGGACACTGCCCCTGGACCTTGCCCCTGGACACTGGACACAGCCCGTCACCCTGGACACAGCCCCTGGATAATGGACACAGCCCGTTACCCTGGACACAGCCCCTGGACACAGCCTCTGGACAATGGACACAGCCTCTGGACACAGCTCCTGTACACTGGACACAGCCGTCACACTGGACACTGCCCCTGGACCTGGACACTGGACAAAGCCCGTCACCCTGGACACAGCCCCTGGATACAGCCCCTGGACACATCCCCTGGACAATGGACACAGCCTCTGGACACCGCCCCGGGACACAGCTCCTGTACACTGGACACAGCCGTCACACTGGACACTGCCCCTGGACACTGGACACAACCCCTGTACACAGCCCCTGTACACTGGACACTGCCCCTGTACACTGGATACAACCCCTGTACCATACCCTCCAATTGTACCGATTCTGCCGGTACAGTACCGCTTTTTAGCGGTCTGTACCGGCAAAATTCAATGTGTACCGATGTACCGATTTGGAGGAGCATCACACAACATAGCTGTACAGTGCCAGCAAACCAAGTCTGCTCGGGCATCCGAGTCGAGCACACTGAGTTCCGGGAGCAGGACGCCGCCGGGTGACGTCATTGGTAAGCTGCGGCCCACCCGGAAGCCGCCTCTGCCACTGAGAGGTCTGTGGGGACGGACGCTGCCTGCCCGCACTGACTGCAGTGCACGCAGGAGGCAGAAGCAGCACAGACAACGCCAGGGGATGGCACGGAAGTATCTGCGGGGGACCTGTTGACCTTACACCTTAAGGTATCACTTTGGAGCTTGAGCATAAGGGACTGGGATGCCAGTTTACCCTTAAACAGCTCCAAGAGACAGACTTTATCTGCCGCTCATCCCATATACCTTCCCATTCACTGCCGATTTATATTTACTTTTTACTCCACTCTGCACTAGTTCTGTTAAATAAATTACAATAAACCTGCACATCTTTTTCATGTCATCATTATAGCAATACAAATGTATAATGTGTATATATACACTCACAGGTATATAATATTTATATGAATGTAATTTGACATTATTCAATAAAAAAATGCCCAGTACACATTCAGAAAGGGGGCGTGGTCAATGACCCATGGCCACGCCCCCTTTTTTGGATGTGTACCGATTTCTGCCCTTCAGATGTTGGAGGGTATGCTGTACACAGCCCCTGTACACTGGACACTGCCCCTGTACACTGGACACAACCCCTGTACACAGCCCCTGTACACTGGACACAGCCCCTGTACACTGGACACTGCCCCTGTACACTGGACACAACCCCTGTACACTGGACACACACAACCCCTGTACACAGCCCCTGTACACTGGACACAGCCCCTATACACTGGACACAGCCCCTGTACACTGGACACACACAACCCCTGTACACAGCCCCTGTACACTGGACACTGCCCCTGTACACTGGACACAACCCCTGTACACAGCCCCTGTACACTGGACACAGCCCCTGTACACTGGACACACACAGGGCCGCCGAGAGGCAGGGGGGGCGGGTACATTTTACCTGGGCCCGGGCCTGCCAGGGGGGCCCGGTTCCCGACACACACACAAAAAAAACAAAAAACACGATTTTTTAAAGGGGGGGCGTGGCCACGGGTCCGCGATTAGGCCACGCCCCCGAATTTGCCTAAGCCCGGTCAGCGATGGCTGTCCTGCTCCTGCTCCTGCTCCAAGTTCCTGGTTCAAAAGGTAATGCCGCCCACAATGCATGGCTATGGACAGGGGGAACAGACAAAAAGCGTGTGTGTGTGTGTGTGTGTGTGTGTGTGTGTAACAGGCTGTGTATGTATGTATATATGTGTGTGTAACAGGGTGTGTGTGTGTGTAACAGGCTGTGTGTGTAACAGGCTTTGTATATATGTATATATATATGTGTGTGTGTGTGTGTGTAACAGGGTATGTGTGTGTGTAACAGGCTTTGTATATGTGTGTGTGTGTGTGTGTGTGTGTAACAGGCTGTGTATGTATATATGTGTGTGTGTGACAGGCTATGTGTGTGTGTGTGTGTGTAACAGGCTATGTGTGTGTGTGTGTGTGTGTGTGTGTGTGTGTAACAGGCTATGTATGTATGTATGTGTGTGTGTGTGTGTGTGTGTGTGTAAAAGGCTATGTGTGTGTGTGTAACAGGCTTTGTATGTATGTATATGTGTGTGTGTAACAGGCTGTGTATGTATATATGTGTGTGTAACAGGCTATGTGTGTGTGTGTGTGTGTGTGTGTGTAACAGGCTATGTATGTCTATATGTGTGTGTGTGTGTGTGTGTAACAGGCTATGTGTGTGTGTGTGTGTGTGTGTGTGTGTGTAACAGGCTTTGTATATATATATATGTGTGTGTGTGTGTGTGTGTAACAGGCTATGTGTGTGTGTGTTACAGGCTATGTTCTGTATGTGTGAAGGAACAGGCTGTGTATGTATATATGTGTGTGTGTGTGTGTGTGTGTGTGTAACAGGCTATGTGTGTGTGTGTAACAGGCTATGTGTGTGTGTGTGTGTGTGTGTGTGTAACAGGCTATGTATGTATATGTGTTTGTGTAACAGGCTATGTATGTATATGTGTGTGTGTAACAGGCTTTGTATATGTGTGTGTGTGTGTGTGTGTGTGTGTGTGTGACAGGCTATGTGTGTGTGTGTGTGTGTGTGTGTGTGTGTAACAGGCTTAGTATGTATGTATATATGTGTGTATGTGTGTAACAGGCTATGTATGTATATGTGTGTGTAACAGGCTATGTATGTATGTATGTATGTATGTGTGTGTGTGTGTGTGTGTGTGTGTGTGTGACAGGCTATGTATGTATATGTGTGTGTAACAGGCTATGTATGTATATATGTGTGTGTGTGTGTGTGTAACAGGCTATGTATGTATATGTGTGTGTGTGTGTGTGACAGGCTATGTACTGTATATGTGAAGGAACAGGCTATGTATGTATATATATATATGTGTGTGTGTGTGTGTGTGTGTGTGAGACAGGCTATGTATGTATATGTGTGTGTAACAGGCTATGTATGTATGTATGTATGTATGTATGTATGTATGTGTGTGTGTGTGTGTGTGTGTGTGTGTGTGACAGGCTATGTATGTATATGTGTGTGTAACAGGCTATGTATGTATATATGTGTGTGTGTGTGTGTGTGTGTAACAGGCTATGTATGTATATGTGTGTGTGTGTGTGTGTGTGTGTGTGTGTGACAGGCTATGTACTGTATGTGTGAAGGAACAGGCTATGTATGTATATATATATGTGTGTTTGTGTGTGTGTGTGTGTGTGTGAGACAGGCTATGTATGTATATGTGTGTGTAACAGGCTATGTATGTATATGTGTGTGTGTGTGTGTGTAACAGGCTATGTATGTATATGTGTGTGTGTGTGACAGGCTATGTACTGTATGTGTGAAGGAACAGGCTATGTGTGTGTGTAACAGGCTATGGCCCTCATTCAGGTTGGTTCGCTCCCCCGCACGTTCACACAGGGGAGCGATGTTGTGCATGTGCAGCCACTTTGTGTGAGCGGGCGCGGCAAACCGATTATTTGCCGCCCCGATCGCATGCAGCAGTGTGGACGGAAGCGTGGGGTGGTGGATATGGGTTGCGCCGATGGGAACTCCCATGACGTGGGTGCCGGGGGAGGGCAGCTGATGTCACCGGATGTCAGCTGCCCACCCTCTTCTGGTACAGGAGCGCCACAGATCTAAGACAGCAGAGACTGACTTAGATCTGCGAGCGCTTGAGAAATCATTTGATGGTCGGCGACCGCACTGCCCTGCACACAAGCTGCAAATCGATGATGATGTAAAACATCCGTTCGCAAGCGTGAAATCTGAGGTATTTAGATGACCCGCAAAGCTGCAAATTTTGCAGCTTTGTGGTCAATCAGAATGACCTCCAATGTGTGTGAAGGGAACAGGCTACATGGGGCCCATTTATGACGGATCATATATGGAATGCGATCTGGGTGGGACCATACTGCCCAGGATCACATGAGATTAAAGAGGTTTAATGGACACAATCCCCCCTCTCCCTCCAGGTGCACATACCGCTGGCCATCACAATGCAGCTGCTCTTGGCGCCAGATCTGTAGCTTTGGGGGACACAGCAGATACCGGCAGCTCAGCTCGGCGATACTGCAAGTAGGTTGAAAGAACTGTTGCCGCTTTCCCTGCTGCGTGTGTGAGCTTGGGATCCTTATACTCCAGAGGCGGCGCTTCAAATGGGGATGATCGTGCCAGCCACAGATCTTGGAGAGAGGAGCCGTGGGCTGGCCTCCCCTGCTGTATGGCATAGGGGTCTGGGCAGCGCAGGGGGGCAGAGGGTCCCTGTGACGGATGGGCAGACAGCAGTGGGGTCCTTGCAGAGGATGGGAGCTATTACCTAGTTCCCATCCTCCGCAGGGACCTTGCCGCTATCTGCCCATCCGTGGCCACGACCCCTTACTCCCATGGGCGCAACCCACATCAACCACCCCACGCTTCTGTCCACACTGCTGCATACGAACGGGGCGGCAAGTAATCGATTTGAATTTTGTGTAGCATAATGTGTAAGGGGCAAGTATAAGGGGTCTACTATTGTGTTGCATAAAGGGTATATGGTGTGGTACACACCCCTATATCCTTTAATGGCCACACCTCTTTTCTGTTGCTCGCCACTCCAGGGGGGCCCCGTGACGCTGTTGTACCGGGGCCCAGGATTTCTCTTGGCAGCCCTGGACACACACAACCCCTGTACACAGCCCCTGTACACTGGACACAGACCCTGTACACTGGACACACAGAACCCCTGTACACAGCCCCTGTACACTGGACACTGCCCCTGTACACTGGACACAACCCCTGTACACAGCCCCTGTACACTGGACACAGCCCCTGTACACTGGACACTGCCCCTGTACACTGGACACAACCCCTGTACACTGGACACACACAACCCCTGTACACAGCCCCTGTACACTGGACACAGCCCCTGTACACTGGACACAGCCCCTGTACACTGGACACACACAACCCCTGTACACAGCCCCTGTACACTGGACACTGCCCCTGTACACTGGACACAACCCCTGTACACAGCCCCTGTACACTGGACACAGCCCCTGTACACTGGACACACACAACCCCTGTACACAGCCCCTGTACACTGGACACAGCCCCTGTACACTGGACACACACAACCCCTGTACACAGCCAGCCCCTGTACACTGGACACTGCCCCTGTACACTGGACACAACCCCTGTACACAGCCCCTGTACACTGGACACAGCCCCTGTACACTGGACACACACAACCCCTGTACACAGCCCCTGTACACTGGACACAGCCCCTGTACACTGGACACAGCCCTGTCACACTGGATACAGGCCCTGTCACACTGGACACAACCCCTGTACACTGGACACAGCCCCTGGACACTGGACACAGCTCCTGTACACTGGACACAGCCCCTGGACACTGGACACAGCTCATGTACACTGGACACAACCCCTGTACACTGGACACAGCCCCTGTACACTGGACACAGCCCCTGTACACTGGACACAGCCCCTGTACGCTGGACAAAACCCCTGTACACTGGACACAACCCCGGTACACTGGACACAAACCCTGTCACACTGGACACAGACCCTGTCACACTGTACACAGGCCCTGTCACACTGGACACAAGCCCTGTCACACTGAACACAGCCCCTGTACAGCCCCTGTACAGCCCCTTGTACACTGCCCACTGCAGCCCCTGTACACTGGACTTGTGTACAGCAGCCCCTGCAGACCCTAATCGAGTGAGCAGCAGCAAAATAATATATTATTATTATAGCACAGCACACAGCACAGAGCACAACCACCCTCTTCCCTCTCCTATGCTGGAGTAAAGATGGCGGGGCGTGCGTGCGTCTTATATAGAATCCAGATCCTGCGAGAATCCGACAGCGCGATGATGACGTTTTGCCTCGTTTTGCCTCGTTTTCTCCCGGCTCGGATCCAGACTCGGATCGTGATATTCGGATCTGTCGGATCCCGGAGAACCTGACCCGCTCATCTCTACTTTAAATGTGATATGCAAAACTTGGGATCAGGGTCTGCACTTCCCACTAGGTAACTTAAAGGCCGTATAGACTACGCCAGGGCTGGGCAATTGCGACCCTCCAGATGTTGATGAACTACACATCCCAGGATGCTTTGCATTAGTTTTGCTATGTGGCCATGCTGAAACTGATGCAAGGCATGCTGGGATGTGTAGTTCATCAACATCTGGAGGGCCGCAATTGCCCAGCCCTGGACTACGCTGACCCCGCTGATGTGGATATTGGCGGTGGCGGGACCTGGCGGGGAGTACCTGCTTCAGCAAGTAGATACACACTTGCCGATACCGTACACGAGACCGTGGTTGGAGAACGATGGTCATCGATGTCCTCCCTCGTCTGAACATGCTTGGACGACGGAGGGGGTCGTTAACGATGCACAGCTTACACACTGGATGGTATTGGTCACAATATCGTTTAGAAAGCACTTTCTGACCAATATTGTGACCAATGAGGTACGTAAAACACCAACTGGATAACAATATGTCACCCATCTCGTGTATTTTTAATTGCTCTGTTTTGGAAATTGAATAATCCATTAGTGTCATCTAGTGGTAAAAATATATACTACAGTTCAGGAAACAACAGTTATTACTGTGAGCTTACTTGTACAATAGTACTTTAATTATTGCAGTCTCTCATCAGAGCCACCTAGTGGTAAAAAATATATATACAGTAATAGGGTTCAAGAAATACCCCAAGGGGGATATGTAAAGAACAGTAATATGGATCCATCATACACGTGGTCACTAGTTATCATCCCCTGCCATTGTCCTGTCTCTCATCTATATCCTCCTCAACTCCCGTCCTCTCTCTGTTCCCGTCTTCCCGTCAACTATGTCCCTGTCATCCCACTCTAGTCTTCGTCTCTCATCTCTGTCCCCCTCACCTTCCTAAATACCACCATCTCATCTATGTCCCCCTCACTAGTCTCCTATCACTCTGGGCCAGGTCAAACTTTGAAAAGTGATCAAGTGGAGAGTGATAAACAACCAGCCAATCAGATCCTACCTGTCATTCTTCAAACCCAGCCTGTGTCATGGCAGATAGGTGCTGATTGGCTGGCTGTTTATAATTTTCCATCACTTTTTCAAGCTTGATACATCTGGTCCTCTATCTCATATCTGTCTCTAATACCACCACCTTCCTCCTATCAGCCTCTCTCTTCTCTATCTTATCCATCCATCCCCACACACATAGCACATCGCCAATCCTGTCCTTACAGCGCTGGGGGTTAGGACAGGCATAAGACCAGTGCCAAATTAACAGGACCCCGAACACATAGCAAAATCATTGGCATTGTACTTCCCCATGGGGTAGTAGGGTGCTGTCTGTAACAACTGACATGACAAGAGGTGACATTGTCAATGCAGTAGGAGTGAGTGGGCAAGGAAAAAGAACAAGGTCCCGGCCAGGCTTTACCAGCGGCATGACCGCAACATAGCCGATGATCCTTCAAATGTGTTGCTGTAGCCTTCATGTTCCGTGATTTGAGATCGCAATGAGGACAGCAGCAGTAGTGAGGCATAATTTTTTAGGGTACCTTGGGGACAGATCATTAGCATCTGTATTACATTTGTCATTCTGCCTATGCTTATGGAACTGTTCAGCTTACATCTAGAACTGCACTTTCCTGCTGAAGTCCACTGCACAGTGCAAAATGTGGCTCATTAAAAATATTTGAAGACCTGACTCCTATTGCTGTAAAATCTTTTTGCAGGGAGAAAATTTTTACCTTTTGTCTGAAATGTGATTTTTACCTAGGGGTCATAGGCCCTTATTCAGATCTGATCACATTACAAATTTGTTCTCAAAATATGCAAAACCATGTGCACTGCAGGTGGGGCAGATGTAAAATGTATCGGGCGGGATGTATTAACATACATCGCCGCCCCTTGCCACGCCCCCGCCGGGATGCTAGCGCATATATACTAACATATGCGGCTAGCATTGCGGTGCAGTGACGGAGGCCTCCGTCATCTCCTGGGCTCTGCAGCAGTCCCTGGCATCCCCCCTCCCCCCCCCCCCTGCAGCTGGAAAGACATCCCCGGCTGTGACATGCTGCTGGGGGAGGAGGAGCAGCACAGAGCATGGGAAGCCCATATGGCTATACCCTGACTTGCGATGATGCGCCGGTCAGGGATTAGTACATTTGAGATTTTTTGGGGATGGGGGGAAAGGGATATATCCGCACAAGCAGGTGCTACAGCACCAAAAGTTACCCCAAGCGAGACATTATCGATTATAAATCTCAGAGGGGGTGCAGCCAAAGACAATATATGTAACAACAGAAAAAAGGGACAGGGAAGAATGTCTTTTTTGTTGGCGCACAAGAGTAATTTTAAGAGGAGTGTATGAGTTAAAATCGTTTTTTAATCTTTATTAGAATATGTTTTAAAATAAAGCTGTCCAATTTGTAAAATATTCCATATATATGTATATGTGAAAACCTTTTCAATTTCGTTGGTTTTTAGAGTGGCAGAACCCCCCACTCTAGAATCCCCCTCTATAAATCCTGCGTTTGCAAGTGGATGGTGAGTGTAGGTGTCAGTGCAAGTTTGCATGATTGTGCAATTTACCCCTGCTTGTGTGGCGTTATAGTGAAGGTTGAGTACAAGAAGGGACATGTTCATTCATAGTGAACAGATACAGACCAGATAGAATATGCATTTATGCTTGAGAAACCGTATTATTTGTTGATTAGGTGCAGAGACAGTACAGATAGTGTGATGAGAATGACAGAGACAGAAGAAGCTGCTTGTACTGTAACTGATGCTTTTGGTGGTTACTGCATACATACAGTATATTGTTTTTTGTGCATGTGGTTAAGCATTGTTTTGTACATAAGGCAACAAAGTGTTTCTGCTTTAGTTGTTACACAATAGTGCAGGGGTTCTCAAACTATCATGCCCCTTTCCCACTGCAGCTAAAAAACGGTAAATTGCCGATTTTCAGCGCAATTTACCGTTTTAAGGCTGCAGTGGGAAAGTGCCAGAGTTGAAATACCGTTTAAAGTTAAAATGGTATTTCAACCCGTTTTTAAAGCAGAGTCCTACACGTTAAAATAACGTTTAAGAGGCAGTGGGAATGCCTCTTAAACGTTATTTAGCCTCCAGGCAGTCCTTGTGCCTGATAAGACCTAGTAGTTCTCACTTTGTGCATGTATAATGAGTGCACGTGCATAATAAAGAGCCGCTCATTACATATGCGCATATGTAATGAGCGGCTCATTAGTATGCACGTGCACTCATTACATATGCGCAAAGTGAGAACTACTAGTTCTCATCAGGCACTGGGATTGCCTGTACCCTGCATGGACCCCCGCTGCCTCCCAACTGCCCTGCATCCCCGTGCAGGTAAGTACAAGGGGAGGGGAGGTGGGGGCACAGGGCAGGTACGGGGGGTTAGGCACTCTTTACACTTGGGGGGGGGATTAGGCACTCTTTACACTGGGGGGGGGGGGGGGGTAGGCACTCTACATTTTACACGGTTCACTGCAATGGGAATGGTACTTAAATGGTATTTAAAACGGTAATCTGCTGCAGTGGGAATGCTAATACCGTTTTGAATACCATTTAAGATTACCAGTACTTTAAACTGGTCTGCAGTGGGAAAGCAGCATTACTCTGGGACCCCATCTGACAATAAAAATAATTACAGGACCCCAGCAAGTTACTGCAGAAGGCCATCACATCACATGTGTAGTCCGCAGACAGCACATACTGTACATGGCAGCATTGTGGCGGCACAGAATGATGGGAGGAGTCTAACATAACAGACAATTCAACAGACTATTCAAACTCCTTGAATAAATTACTGAGATTCTAAAAGTCATCAGCCTGATGGTCAGCAACATGGAGTTGTGACCCCATGCTGAGAAGGTCGGGACCCACAGTTTGAGAACCGCTGCAATAATGAATGCATTTGTTGTGCATTAAAATAAATTAGCTAAAACATGGGCGTATATTGGACCTAAGTGTCCAGGGGATGCAGTCAATATACCTACAGTCAAAATCCCGATGGTAAAAATACAGACAACCATTGACCAACGGTCAAAATACCGGCAAGGTCAAAACGCCGACATTTGTAGACAGGTCAAAAAGTTGACATGAGTTTTTCATGAGTTTTTTTTTTATCGAAACCGACTTGTTCATACTTTACCATCCCAGTGGACATGCAGGGGGAAATTAATAGTGCGCCCGAAGCATGGCAAGCGGACGTGGTACACTCATACTGGGTTCATGTCAACCTATGTCAACATACACAACAACAAAAAAATATGAAAAACTTGTGTATACTTTTTGACATGTCTATATTTTAAATGTTGGTATTTTGACCATGCCGGTATATTGACCTTGTCGGTAAATTGTTGTCGGTATTTTGGCCATCTGGATTTTGATTGCAGGTAAATAATACTGAACCCATGTACAGTATGTGACGCCTGGTGTAATAATCAGGACATAAATCGAATGAAGCCGCTTTGCCCATAATTTGCGATTGCGCCAGCAATTTGCAGCACGGTTTCAGACAGCTTCTCATCGGCTCCCAATTGGTCCGATCTAGGTTGCGTTGAAACTAAAATAACGTTTACATTGATCAAATCCAAAGGTGCAATGTTCAAAGTCTGGGATGTTCTTTTGTGTGAGCGTCGTGATAGCCCATAATGACAAGGCTGGGGAACGATGGTTTGATCATTTGTATTTAATAGAGAATAGATTGTGCAATAGGCAGAGGGGGGATTGAACTAAGCCATTAAAAAATCTCTTCAGCCCAATATATCACCCTTAAAAGCAATTACATCTATGATAGTGCCATCAACAGCATTTAGAGTTGACATTTTAAAGTCATGTTTTTGCAGTTTCTACAGATGGCCAATAACATCTTTAAGATAAGCTGCTGTAGTAACAGCAGGTGATGGCTCAGAGTTTATTCTCTCTGCCTATATATACTGTGTACAAGCTGCCGGGCCATATCCTATCCTGGCTGGGAACTGTCATGGGGATCTCATGGTTATCTCTGGTTAATTAATTAATTTATTAACAGTTTCTTATATAGCGCACACATATTCCGCAGCGCTTTACAGAGTATAGTTGAACATTCACATCAGTTCCTGCCCCAGTGGAGCTTACAATCTATATTCCCTACCACATGTACACGCACACACAGACATTCTAGGGTTAATTTTTGTTAGGAGCCAAACAACCTACCAGTATATTTTTGGATTGTGGGAGGAAACCGAAGTGACCGTTGTAAACCCATTAAAGCACGGGGAGAATATATAAACTCCGCACAGTTAGGGCCATAGTGGGAATCTAACCCATGACCTCAGTGCTGTGAGGTGGTAATGCTAACCATTATACCGTCGGTTAATTGTGCATTTATGGGCAGAAAAGCTGTTTCAGAGACAGCTGTTTATTTAGGAGTATTCCTATATAACCAGCAGCAGGCGGGATTCCAACGGTCAATAGACTGATGTCTGAATCCCGACTGCCGGGACTCCAACAGGGGGGTGAGTGCTATGAAGCCCCTTGTGGACCCCCACAAGGGAGAATAGCCCTTTTAAGTTGGGATCCCAACTGTCGGGCTTTTAACAGTCGGTATTCCGACAGCAGTCTACCGACCGCCGGAATCCCGACTGTCGGGAGGCCATCCAGCACCCCGATCCAGAGTCAACTAACGCTAGGACATTTATTCTCCCAAGGAGCTGACAGAGGGGTTAGAACCCATGTCCTCAGGAAGATTCTCTTGCTGTTATCTGTGATCCGGCTTTTTGGCTCTTGGTTATTAGGGTGCGATTCAGATCTGATCGCACAGGTCCAAATTCGCCCCGCTCCCGATGGTGGGGGTTTGAACATGCAAGCCCCCAGAGTGATAGAACAAAACAAATTTTGTGCGTGACTGAAGTTTTGCGCTAAAAGCAGCTATGAGTGGTTTCTGGAACTTAATAGGACCTACACCAAAAAAAGGTCCTTGGAGTTGAACAAATGGAAGAAATGGTTTTAAGATCCAGAAACAGTACACAGCGCTAAAATTAAAACTAAATACAAAAATATTGTGAAAATAAAGTGAACAAAATCAATGTGCACAAGTATAAGGTCAGGAGTACTTCCCTTTCATATGTCTCAATGGGAGGGAGGTAAGTGTATCGGTCCCTTGAATGAATTCTTTTAAGGTGTGAAATCCGTGTTTTTTTCGTATGTCTCTCAAGAAAGTCATAAAATGAAGAAAATATACATTGTGTGAACAAATGAAATTCAATAAAAATTGATAATAAAGTTCAAGGTATGATAGAAGAGTTGATTTCTCCCAAATTCTATATTTGTCACGAGGTCTACTCCAGGGGCGTACCTCTACTCACTTAAGCGTTATATATTTTAATCCCATAAAGGTATCTTTTTCAAACACACTTTTATTTGCTGACAGGAAGGATAGATAAGCGTACCCCCACTCACTGGTTACTCGGTGGGTTAAATCTCATCAAGGTATCTTTCATGGAGGTTATCCCAAAGTTATATATCAGGGAATGAATATATATTGGCGTACCCCCACTCACATCCAAGATGGTGGATGAAAACGCATCAAGGTATCTTTATATATGATTCAAGGTAGAGGTCTTAGAGAGGATAGCGTACCACACTCACGGTGTTTTAGACTGGAGCCAGACGCATCAAGGTTTCTTTGTAATACCAAAAGGGCCTTTGTATTTTGTTTCCACAAAATTACACTCGCTGGGGCGTTCATTCACTGATGTGATGGGCAGGCAGGGGAGGTTGCTGGGGTCTGCCCAGCATTTCATGCGCGTGCCACAAAAATGGTGGACGCACCAACGGAAATGCTGGGTGGGCCCATCAGAATGTGGGTGTGTCCATGATCTGCTTGGGGCGGGCGGCTGATGTCACATGACAGCAGCACCCACACCGATCTCGGCCATCTCCGTCCAGGATAAAAGTAAGTATAGACTTACTTTTATCTACGAAGGGAGGAAAATCATTCGATGGGGAGCGACCATCGAATTTATTTTTTCTCCTTGTGGCCACATGTGAGAGGATGTGTAAGCGTACACATCCATTAACATGCTAGTGTGCCTAGCGAGCATGTCTGAATCAGGCCCTTCTTTCAGACATCTGCTGTAAACAAAGACGTTGCTTTAAAAATTTGTGACTCGGTTGTCAGTGGCTTAATACAGTCTTGTCCAACATAGACTGTACGGGTGTAGATTATTGGATAGACAGTCAATAGGTCGCCCCAAAAGGTCGAGGTGCAATAGGTCGACGGGGTCAAAAGGTCGACATGGGTGTTTCCAAAAATATTTGTGTCAATGTTGATAACTGTCACCTTGGACCCCCAATAAGTGTCATGCTCACCCTCGCATGGCCTGCTACGCTCGGCACACCATTATTTTCTACCTCTATGCCGACATGCATGGTGAAGTCAGAATAAGAATTGCACTGTACACTTGGAAACAACAGTGATTAAACAAACTGGGTAGAAACAACCCGACACCCCAACCAAAGCAGGGCAGAAGCTGCTGCAGCAGGAACAGCAAGTCTCCAACTATTCACCTTCCCTATCCAACCACAGCAGGGCAGGAGCTACTGCAGCAGCCAGAGCAGGTCTCTAACTATCCACCTACCCTTCCCAATCACAGCAGAGCAGAAGCTACTGCAGCTGCCAGAGCAAGTCTCCAACTATCCACCTACCCTTCCCAACCACAGCAGAGCAGGAGCTACTGCAGCAGCCAGAGCAAGTCTCCAACTATCCACCTACCCTTCCCAACCACAGCAGAGCAGGAGCTACTGCAGCAGCCAGAGCAGGTCTCTAACTATCCACCTACCCTTCCCAATCACAGCAGAGCAGAAGCTACTGCAGCTGCCAGAGCAAGTCTCCAACTATCCACCTACCCTTCCCAACCACAGCAGAGCAGGAGCTACTGCAGCAGCCAGAGCAGGTCTCTAACTATCCACCTACCCTTCCCAATCACAGCAGAGCAGAAGCTACTGCAACAGCCAAAGCAAGTCTCCAACTATCCACCTACCCTTCCCAACCACAGCAGAGCAGGAGCTACTGCAGCAGCCAGAGCAGGTCTCTAATTATCCACCTTCCCATCCCAACCACAGCAGGGCAGGAGCTGCTGCAGCAGGAACAGCAAGTCTCCAACTATTCACCTACCCTTCCCAATCACAGCAGAGCAGAAGCTACTGCAACAGCCAGAGCAAGTCTCCAACTATCCACCTACCCTTCCCAACCACAGCAGAGCAGGAGCTACTGCAGCAGCCAGAGCAGGTCTCTAACTATCCACCTATCCTTTCCAATCACAGCAGAGCAGGAGCTACTGCAGCAGCCAGAGCAAGTCTCTAACTATCCACCTACCCTTCCCAACCACAGCAGGGCAGGAGCTACTGCAGCAGCCAAAGCAAGTCTCCAACTATCCACCTACCCTTCCCAATCACAGCAGGGCAGGAGCTACTGCAGCAGCCAGAGCAAGTCTCCAACTATCCACCTACCCTTCCCAACCACAACAGGACTGAAGCTGCTGCAGCCAAAACAAGTCTCCAACTATCCACCTACCCTTCCCAAAGATCCCCAAAACCCTAAATGAATAAGCAAACAACGAAGAGAAAAAATACCTGACTGGAGATCGATCTCACATGGATTCCACAATGATATCTACACTGTTCGATTCACAGACCACTCTGCCGATGAGTCTCATTAAATTCAGTTTGTCAAAAGTTTTGTCAAGTAAAAATGTTTTTTTATTTAATGGACCCTTATAGGCCTTTAAGGGCCCACTGTTTTATTGTTTTGTATTCAGAAAGTCATAAGCTTTCCAACGACATATCAAAATGCATGAAAACAACAGAAATAGCATGGACCCTTATGACAGAACCCTTAAGGGCTCGTCCGATTAAACCCATCTTCGAACTTAGATCATCCCTTAAGCTTTCGAGAGTTATCGTAGAACAACCACACACACACACATACACACACACACACACACACACACACACAAACATTGTAGATAGTTCATGGGCACTGTAAAGTTCTTCTCCAAATCTACAGTACTTTAAGTTTATATTTTTTATGAAATGTCATTTATATTCATGTCAATTATATGTATTATTTCATCACGTCTGCTCCATCACTGTTGATGGGTTCTGTGCACAGAATTTGAGAGTCGCTAGGCATCTTTTGACACTGTCATTGTTACAGTCAATGCTGCTTATTGTCCACCAGGTATTCACCATCAGAGAATGAATGCAGCTGCTTTCAGCATCATCTTAAGAACTGACATTTCTATAGCGTAGAGTTAATAGCTGCTGCTTTTATGGCTAAACGTGTGTTTTCTCTTCTTTTGTCCTGCAGCTATTGACGGTGAACCCTGAACATCGCTGTTCTTCTCTCCTGGATATGCAGACCTCAGCGTACCTAGCAGATATTGTCTGGGAAGATATTCTGGAGAAGAAAGTGGAACCAGGTTTTGTTCCAAATGCAAGTAATTTTTCTATCATTTCTCTTTAATGTAGGGGCAGAATTGTACATTGCTTTTAGCAGAATTTGGGGGAGGGCCTGGAGATGCTGCTCTTGTATCTAGCACATGTGTCACTCTGACGAGGCCTCGGCATCACGTTTCGCAGAGCTGATATCTCAAAAAAAGCCTTTCATGGTCTTGGGGAGGGAGCGCACCTTGCACCCATGGCCATTCCATGAAAGTTTAATGTCTCAAAAACATAAACGACAGTAACACTATACCATTGGATCCACCAACAGAGCGACCGATTGGTTAAGCATAATTATACACACTTAAGAATGAGGACAGGCATCACAAATGGGTGTGTATTTGAATTTTCTCACCCAGATGTGACGTCATTGTCGGCAGTTCCTGTGACCGGCAATGCATATTAGCACCAGCTGTGCTGCCGGACTGGCCTGATATTTCTGTGAATGGTGTTGTTCACAGACCTATAGAGTTAAGACACCCATGATCAACGACTGATATATTGTTTAAATTTGGACCCTACTATATATATATATCGTGTCTGTAGGCCAGATGCACTAAGCTTCAAAGTGATAAAATGGACAGTGATCAACAGCCAGCCAATTAGCTCCGACCTGCCACATCACTGAATGTGTTTAAAAAATGTCAGGTTGGAGCTGATTGGTTGGCTGTTTATCATTCACCAAGTTAAAGCTTAGTGCATCCTGCCCTGTGTGACTCTGAAACACTGCCATCTGTTGGCAGGATGTGTAACTACATCTACTAGCTTTGGAAGCATTTGCTTTGAGCGGGCTTATACTACCATCTATTGGCAGCAAGTGAAACTACATCTACTAACTTTTGAAGCTTTTGCTTTGCACTGTCTTTCTAGTCAGATATATATTCGGTAAATACACACACACACACATATACACACATATATATTCCATTGTTACGCTCTGTAATTGTCTATGCATTAGTCTCTTTTTATCAGTACTTTCTTGTCTACAGAAAGGCAGGTTACATTGTGATCCCACATTTGAGCTTGAAGAGATGATCCTAGAATCCAGACCGCTCCATAAAAAGAAGAAGCGACTGGCAAAGAACAAGTCACGAGATAACAGTAAAGACAGCTCTCAGTCTGTAAGTCCAGCAGCTGCTCTATGTATACAACAATCTCTCACTTTATTCCAGTACACTCTGACACCCTGCTGGGCCGTGTAAGCTCTATGACCCACCAGGGAAATGCTTGTGCCCAGGGGAAAGAGGTCCTACAGTGAAAAAGTGGGATTCTTTTTCAATGTACATTTGCTGTGTAAATCTCCTTAGTAATCCCAACTAGTCAATAATTTAGTACATGGCACCAGCTGTGTGGCAGTAATAATGCCATATAAATTGTCACAGGTAAACTGCATACCCGGTAATCAGCACAGCAATAATGGTTACAGAATTGCAGCATACAGGTGTACAAACACTTCAGGAAGCTCCCTACCATCAGCCACACCCCCGGCCTATCACCTGGGCAGCTATTCTACCACCAGGAGTACTTACCTCTGCCCTGGAAACACTTATATCAGGAGAGCACAGGTGCTGCTCAATCAGCCCAACCCAGATCATATCAGTTAGGAAACCTGGACTGGATTGAATTTTCCTGTTGCTGCTGCTGCTGATCTGAAACCTAGTCTGGATTTTTCACATTATCCTCATGTGGAAATATGCTGTATCTGGCACACACTATGACATCGTAGTGTCCTGATGACGAGCTACACTCTCGAAATGGCACAGACCATCAGCAGTAAACTTTGCGGTTTTTCACAAGTCCTGGAGTGACGTTTCTCTCTTCTCTGCATATATATATCCTAAGACGAGCTCAGGGAGGACAGAAACCTCTCGTTAAGCAGAAGGGCAAAGGCTATATATATTATATACCGTATATATCAAAACAGATAGACTTTTGCTATGGGCGCTAACAGTAATATACTGCAATCTGTACAGGGCTGGCGCGTGATCTACACACAACTAGGCCTTTTATAGCCTTGGAAACTGCCATTGTCTCTTATGTTGTGACTTTGCATTAACAGGATGACTTCCTGCAGGAATGCCTGGATACAATACAGCAAGAGTTTGTCATTTTCAACCGCGAAAAGTAAGTGACATCACTGAGCATTTTTATTCCCAAATACAGAATAGTACATAGCATTAGTCTGCCAATAACTGCTGACATGATGATCTTCCCTCATTTTTCCTTTTATTTTTATACAAATACTATGTTTTATATAAAAAGTCATGCTGGGGTGATTCTCAACTGTACAGTATTCTGTCATTCACGCAAGTGGGGGATGTTTTTCAACCATCACTGGACCACAGATCTCTGCGATCCATTGCAATGTTCATTGTTAACAATATTGTGCATACACACTAGATCTGGGGTAGCCAACCCTAGTCCTCGAGAGCTACCAACAGTGCATGTTTTGCAGGTCTCCTCACTGAATCACAAGTGAGCTAATTAGCTCCATCTGTGTATCTTTTAAAATGTGTCAGTGATTAATGAGTGCAGCTGTGCAGCAGCTAGGTTGTCTGGAAAATGTGAACTGTTGGTAGCTCTCGAGGGCTAGGGTTGGCTACCACTGCACTAGATGATAGGCATGATAATGGGGGAGATTCTCTAAACTAAAAATGGGGTAAAAATCCCGTTATCGGGGCTCTTACCGCATTTTGGGATGCTCTAAGCATCCCCTGCCGGGTTACCGTGGCGGGGGGCATCGCCAGAAAAATCTGGCGATGCCCCATTGAAGCCTATGGGCTTCTAACACAACCCACTGCCACCCCGCACCGACCCACCACCGCCCCGTACTGACCCCCGCCGCCCCGCACTGACCCCCGCCGCCCCGCACCAACAGCACAGAGCTGTGCTGCTCGGACCTGTGATCCTCTTCCGGGTGCAGGGAGGAGGAGAGCCAGCCCCCCGCCGCAGCAGTACAGTGCCAGGTAAGGGAGGTTGGGGGGAGCCGCCGGGACCCGCTGACTCACCGCAAAGGACAGCTCTTAACGCAAGAGCTGTCCTTTGCCATAATTATCGCATATGTTACAGCATATGCGATACAGATGGAGCCAGCCTTAACTTTGTGGCCGGCTCCCGACAGGGGCGCGCGCGTGAGACGCTCGCGGGCCCCGTGGCAACGGACCTTGTCCCGGGTCCCCGCCGCCTCCCCTGCTGCCTCCCCCGGTGCCCCTCACCGCCCTGCCGTCCCCCCCATACACCCGATTTTATGCGATGCGATTTTAGCCCCTTATGCGATAAAAAATTGTATAAGCACCCTAATACCCCCACTATCCACGTCGGCGTGGAGCCCGAAGTGTGGCGAGCGGACGCGTATACCTGTGAAGTTATGCGCGTCCCCTTGCGGGGCTCGCTGCACTCGCCACGCTTCGGGCTCGGTGGCTCCCTGCGCTCACCACACTTTATAAAATCAACTCCACGCCGACGTGGATAGTGGTGGTATGAAAAGGTCGTAGGACACGTACCACCGCCCCTCGCGGGCTCGCTGCGCTCGCCACGCTTCGGGTTCACGTTTATAGTGGGGGTGGCGTGGGGGTGTATTTAACATTGTAAGCACCCATTAGGGTGCTTATACAACTTATAATCACATCCCATCGCATTGTATGCCATATACAATGCCATACAATTTTAAAATTGTATGATATTGTACAATATCTCGCGATATCGCATCGCATCACATACCATCGCATGCCTTATGGTATGCGATGCGATGGGCGCCGTGATAATACACAAGTACCTAGGATTGTATTATAGTTTTATAATATAGGATTGTATTATAGTTTTATAATATAGGCTAGTATTATAGTTTTAGAATATAGGATAGTATTATAGTTTTAGAATATAGGATAGTATTATAGTTTTAGTATATAGGATAGTATTATAGTTTTAGAATATAGGATGGTATTATAGTTTTAGAATATAGGATGGTATTATAGTTTTAGAATATAGGATAGTGTATAGTTTTAGAATATAGGATTGTATTATAGTTTTAGAATATAGGATAGTATTATAGTTTTAGAATATAGGATAGTGTATAGTTTTAGAATATAGGATTGTATTATAGTTTTAGAATATAGGATGGTATTATAGTTTTAGAATATAGGATGGTATTATACTTTTAGTATATAGGATAGTATTATAGTTTTATAATAGGGGATAGTATTATAGTTTTAGAATATAAGATAGTATTATAGTTTTATAATAGGGGATAGTATTATAGTTTTATAATAGGGGATAGTATTATAGTTTTAGAATATAGGATAGTATTATAGTTTTAGAATATAGGATAGTGTATAGTTTTAGAATATAGGATAGTATTATAGTTTTAGAATATAGGATGGTATTATAGTTTTAGAATATAGGATAGTATTATAGTTTTAGAATATAGGATAGTATTATAGTTTTAGAATATAGGATAGTATTATAGTTTTAGAATATAGGATAGTATTATAGTTTTATAATATAGGATTGTATTATAGTTCTAGAATTTAGGATGGTAATATAGTTTTAGAATATAGGATAGTATTATAGTTTTATAATATAGGATTGTATTATAGTTCTAGAATATAGGATGGTATTATACTTTTAGTATATAGGATAGTATTATAGTTTTAGAATATAGGATGGTATTATAGTTTTAGAATATAGGATGGTATTATAGTTTTAGTATATAGGATAGTATTATAGTTTTAGAATATAGGATAGTATTATAGTTTTAGAATATAGGCTAGTATTATAGTTCTAAAATATAGGATAGTATTATAGTTTTAGAATATAGGATGGTATTATAGTTTTAGAATATAGGATAGTATTATAGTTTTAGAATATAGGATAGTGTATAGTTTTAGAATATAGGATAGTATTATAGTTTTATAATATAGGATGGTATTATACTTTTAGTATATAGGATAGTATTATAGTTTTATAATAGGGGATAGTATTATAGTTTTAGAATATAGGATAGTATTATAGTTTTATAATAGGGGATAGTATTATAGTTTTAGAATATAGGATAGTATTATAGTTTTAGAATATAGGATAGTATTATAGTTTTAGAATATAGGATATTAATATAGTTTTAGAATATAGGATAGTATTATAGTTTTATAATAGTGGATAGTATTATAGTTTTAGAATATAGGATAGTATTATAGTTTTAGAATATAGGATTGTATTATAGTTTTAGAATATAGGATGGTATTATAGTTTTAGAATATAGGATAGTATTATACTTTTAGAATATAGTATTATAGTTTTAGAATATAGGATAGTATTATAGTTTTAGTATATAGGATGGTATTATAGTTTTAGAATATAGGATAGTATTATAGTTTTAGAATATAGGCTAGTATTATAGTTCTAAAATATAGGATAGTATTATAGTTTTAGAATATAGGATAGTATTATAGTTTTAGAATATAGGCTAGTATTATAGTTCTAAAATATAGGATAGTATTATAGTTTTATAATATAGGATTGTATTATAGTTCTAGAATATAGGATGGTATTATACTTTTAGTATATAGGATAGTATTATAGTTTTATAATAGGGGATAGTATAGTTTTAGAATATAGGATAGTATTATAGTTTTAGAATATAGGATAGTATTATAGTTTTATAATATAGGATAGTATTATAGTTTTATAATATAGGATAGTATTATAGTTTTAGAATATAGGATAGTATTATAGTTTTAGAATATAGGATAGTATTATAGTTTTAGAATAGTGGATAGTATTATAGTTTTAGAATATAGGATAGTATTATAGTTTTAGAATATAGGATTGTATTATAGTTTTAGAATATAGGATGGTGTTATAGTTTTAGAATATAGGATAGTATTATACTTTTAGAATATAGTATTATAGTTTTAGAATATAGGATAGTATTATAGTTTTAGTATATAGGATGGTATTATAGTTTTAGAATATAGGATAGTATTATAGTTTTAGAATATAGGCTAGTATTATAGTTCTAAAATATAGGATAGTATTATAGTTTTAGAATATAGGATAGTATTATAGTTTTAGAATATAGGATAGTATTATAGTTTTAGAATATAGGATATTAATATAGTTTTAGAATATAGGATAGTATTATAGTTTTATAATAGTGGATAGTATTATAGTTTTAGAATATAGGATAGTATTATAGTTTTAGAATATAGGATTGTATTATAGTTTTAGAATATAGGATGGTATTATAGTTTTAGAATATAGGATAGTATTATACTTTTAGAATATAGTATTATAGTTTTAGAATATAGGATAGTATTATAGTTTTAGTATATAGGATGGTATTATAGTTTTAGAATATAGGATAGTATTATAGTTTTAGAATATAGGCTAGTATTATAGTTCTAAAATATAGGATAGTATTATAGTTTTAGAATATAGGATAGTATTATAGTTTTAGAATATAGGCTAGTATTATAGTTCTAAAATATAGGATAGTATTATAGTTTTATAATATAGGATTGTATTATAGTTCTAGAATATAGGATGGTATTATACTTTTAGTATATAGGATAGTATTATAGTTTTATAATAGGGGATAGTATAGTTTTAGAATATAGGATAGTATTATAGTTTTAGAATATAGGATAGTATTATAGTTTTATAATATAGGATAGTATTATAGTTTTATAATATAGGATAGTATTATAGTTTTAGAATATAGGATAGTATTATAGTTTTAGAATATAGGATAGTATTATAGTTTTAGAATAGTGGATAGTATTATAGTTTTAGAATATAGGATAGTATTATAGTTTTAGAATATAGGATTGTATTATAGTTTTAGAATATAGGATGGTGTTATAGTTTTAGAATATAGGATAGTATTATACTTTTAGAATATAGTATTATAGTTTTAGAATATAGGATAGTATTATAGTTTTAGTATATAGGATGGTATTATAGTTTTAGAATATAGGATAGTATTATAGTTTTAGAATATAGGCTAGTATTATAGTTCTAAAATATAGGATAGTATTATAGTTTTATAATATAGGATTGTATTATAGTTCTAGAATATAGGATGGTATTATACTTTTAGTATATAGGATAGTATTATAGTTTTATAATAGGGGATAGTATAGTTTTAGAATATAGGATGGTATTATAGTTTTAGAATATAGGATAGTATTATAGTTTTATAATATAGGATTGTATTATAGTTCTAGAATATAGGATGGTATTATACTTTTAGTATATAGGATAGTATTATAGTTTTATAATAGGGGATAGTATAGTTTTAGAATATAGGATGGTATTATCCTTTTAGAATATAGGATAGTATTATAGTTTTAGTATATAGGATAGTATTATAGTTTTAGAATATAGGATAGTATTATAGTTTTAGAATATAGGATAGTATTATAGTTTTAGAATATAGGATAGTATTATAGTTTTAGAATATAGGATAGTATTATAGTTTTAGAATATAGGATAGTATTATAGTTTTAGAATATAGGATAGTATTATAGTTTTAGAATATAGGATAGTATAATAGTTTTAGAATATAGGATAGTATTATAGATTTGAGCACACATTTTTTCATGATGCTCAGTGTGTATTTTTTAGGTCTCGTCTGCTGCAGTGTGTATACTTACTTCTTGTACAGCTTGCAGGGAACCAGTGTGCAGATCTGCCTTCTATCAGGCTGGTAATAGAATAATGTTTCCCGGTAATTGAATAATGTTTCCGGTTAACTGAATAATGTTTCCCGGTAACTGAATCATTGTTCCCGGTACTGGCAGCCATCACATGTTAATGACCTAATCTGTACCTGGCAAGCTAGCTGCATACTTCTGACTAAGCATTGGAGTAATTAGGTTGCAATAATTAAAATCGGAGCAAATGAAGCATTATCCTGCCCCATCTATACACTATGACACAATAGTTTCAGAAACAAGGTTGCAGGGAATCACTATGTCACAGGGAAAACATTGATTTAATTAAAAGGGAAAATAACATTTGAAAAGCAAAACAAGATATTTTGTACCGTTACTAATTATCTAATGCTTCAGGAGCCCAGGTGTTTGTTTGCTACTTGTCAAAAGCCCATCAAAATGGTAGTTTCTGCAATGTACTTTCACTAGTTTTTGGTGCCACAAACTCTCGGGTATGGGTCATTGAGTTGACCAACCAAAGATCGTCATGTATTGGGTCAACCACTATAGGTCAGCACAGCTTCGGTTGACATTTCAAATGGGTTAACATGCTTTAGGTCGACACAAACATTGTGTCAACAGTCAAACGGTCGACGTGTTTTTCTCACTGTTTTGTACCCAATGATGACATAGTCCACATGGGCAACGTATCAGTCCACCGGCTCAAGACTTACTCTGTGCCGCGAGTAAGTTGCCCCTTTAGTTATGATGATTTTGTACCTTTTAATATTTTTTATGATGTAAATGCTCTGTTACGTGTAGGGCCATGAAATGCTGCAAGTAACTCTCTCTTTTACTTAGGCTAAAGAAGACTCCGGATATGGGATCTCTGTCAGGCCAAGAGTCAACCGACGAGGTGGAGGCAGAAGTGGAAGCGGACCCAGAAGACGAAGCAGAAAGTTCCACCCTCAACATGTGCGCTTCAGTCTGCTCTCCTGGCGGCAGCGCCAATTAGTTATCTGTCTCCTGGGAACGAGATCCTGAAGCTGCAGAGGTCCTGAATGCCGCGCTCAGGCTGCATATACGGACACTTAATGAAACGCCGCTACACAGTCCAGCGAAACAAGGCTGCACAACATGAATGTCATGGAAATAGAAGGTGCAGATAACTGACTCTGTTTTCTTTATAATAATCCCCAGAGATTATCTCATGCTGAACTCTTTATTAACATGACTGGAAGATTTTTACAGGGATGATCACAGCAAACAGGATGAAGGTTCTCAGAGCCTTGGGACTGGTTACATTATAACATAAGATGCCTTTTTTTAAATATATTTCTTCTTGCGTTCTATTAATGCAAGATGTTTGTGCTTTTTCTAGTTACTGTTCTAGGGTATCTTGTTGGGCAGGGTGGGGGGCGGGGAGGGGGGGTCAATATTACTACAAACTGCAGATAAATGTAAAAGTTTATGGACCTGTCTCTACCTACTTCAGCGCCATGGACAACTGCAGAAATCCGGTGGTCATTATAATTAGTTCGCTCCCCCGCACGTTTGCGCAGCGGAGCAATGTTTTGGTTCTGCGCATACACATAAGCTTTTATGCACATGTGCCGGCTCTGTTTGCGAGCAGGCGTAGCTAATAGATTATTCGACCGGCCCATTCGCACAGAGCAGAGCGTACAGGGGGCGTGGGGCGGCGTCAATGTGTAGCACCCATGGGCACACCCAGTGTTTCAGGGGTGTCCCCATGAACACTCTGGACATTCCTATGCTAATGCAGCCGTGACACAGGTGCGGGGGTGAGCAGCTGACCTCAGCGGATGTCAGCGGCCCACTCTCTTCCCTCTGCAATGTGGGAGAAACTAATCCCCTGACAGTGGATTGGAAACTCTGTTTCTCTGAGACTTTGCATATCGCCTAACTCAGAAATGGAAATGGATTGGGAGGATCCCAGGATTTTGGCCCAAAAATGACAGGATTTGAATCCCAGGGTTGGCACTTCGAATTAGGTTGTGTATGCACAGCATTTCAAATGCAGCACCGACATCCAGCCAATTGTAGCTTGCAGACTGTCTCCCTTTCAGAGAAGTGGCTGCAGCAGTGGTTCCTGAATTGGCTGCTTAACCACCAACTCCCATTAACTGGCGGCCGGTGCTATATTTGAAATGTTGCAGGTGCTGTAACTATTACTGCCCGCCTAATAGTAAGTGATATTTACGTACATCCATCCAATCTGCCCCCCCCTTCGCTGCTCTTTATTCCCACCCTCCCTCACTGTTTCCTCTCTACTCCAATCCATCCTCACTGCTCTCTTCACTGACCCTCCCTCACTGCTCCCTACTCCCACCCTCCGTTTCCTGCACCCTTCCTCACTGCTCCCTACTCCGATCCATCCACACTGCTCTCTACACTGACCCTCCCTCACTTCTCCCTACTCCAATCCATCCTCACTGCTCTCTACACTGACCCTCCCACACTGCTCCCTACTCCAATCCATCCTCACTGCTCTCTTCACTGACCCTCCCTCACTGCTCCCTACTCCCACCCTCCATTTCCTGCACCCTTCCTCACTGCTCCCTACTCCGATCCATCCTCACTGCTCTCTACACTGACCCTCCCTCACTGCTCCCTACTCCAATCCATCCTCACTGCTCTCTTCACTGACCCTCCCTCACTGCTCCCTACTCCCACCCTCCGTTTCCTGCACCCTTTCTCACTGCTCCCTACTCCGATCCATCCTCACTGCTCTCTACACTGACCCTCCCTCACTGCTCCCTACTCCAATCCATCCTCACTGCTCTCTTCACTGACCCTCCCTCACTGCTCCCTACTCCCACCCTCCGTTTCCTGCACCCTTCCTCACTGCTCTCTACACTGACCCTCCCTCACTGCTCCCTACTCCGATCCATCCTCACTGCTCTCTACACTGACCCTCCCTCACTGCTCCCTACTCCCACACTCCGTTTCCTGCACCCTTCCTCACTGCTCCCTACTCCGATCCATCCTCACTGCTCTCTTCACTGACCCTCCCTCGCTGCTCCCTACTCCCACCCTCCGTTTCCTGAACCCTTCCTCACTGCTCCCTACTCCGATCCATCCTCACTGCTCTCTACACTGACCCTCCCTTACTCTCTACTCCCACCCTCCATCACTATTCCCTACTCCCACCCTCCGTCACCGTTCCCTACTCCCACCCTCCCACACTGTTGCTTACACCCATCCTCCCTACCTGCTCCCTACACTCAGCCTCACTTGCTGCTCCCTACACCCTTCCACACCATTCTTCACACCCACATTTCCTACTCCCGACAGCAATCCATATTCTAATCCCGGGATCCCTGGAACCCCTGGGTTCAGTGTTATTCAATCTCGAATCCCAACTTCCAACTGCCCTAGGTTGGACATGTCCCGATTTGAGGGTTATGTCCCACCTGCCTGATAAGTACGAGTGTGTACTGCCATGGTTACGTTTGGAGGAATTTATCATCTCTTTTATCACCAAGGCACACCATAGTCATGATATAGAGAAGCTCCCAGTGGTTATTACCCCATATCCCGATTTAAGGAATTGTAACTGCTGAATGGTTGAGCTTGTAATGTGCCAAGAAAACTGATTGGTCATTGCTTTCCTCACATGGCAAAATGTTGCATAATGTTATTCTTGCCCACATCCCTGGGATAATTATCCAACATAACAACATTTTTAATTAAATTCTTGAAACAGGTACTGAGTATTGAAATTCACCTTTTAAGATTGCTGTGTGAAATGAATGTTCTGCAATAGCCTATTTTGTTTATATGTAATTTATTTTTGTCCATATTTTAACAGCGAAGTTACAATTTTATCAATCACGACATATTCCGACAGTACTCAGTAAATTACGATTTATCCATTGCACAAATTCCTCTGATTTCAGAACTGAGAAGAACTGAGAAGAAATGAGTAAAATGTCGCCATCTAGTGGTAACAGATGTTAATGCTACAATTTACAGCTATTATCATTTAGCAAAATATTCAGACCCTCCCATTTTTTTTTCCCGTTTGAAAACGGAACGCTTGCGCAGCGTGTCCGAAAAGGGGGTATGGTCTATGTGAAAGAGGGCGTAGCCTCGCTGGGATGCCACAGCCTCAGGACACAGCTGGCCTCGGGCGGGAGATGAAACCGAGCCAAAAAATTGGGATGGTCCTGAGAAAATGGGGACAGTTGGGAGGTATGCATACCGTTCAATGTTTTTGTCAGTGCTGTAAACAAGCTTGTTATTGGCACATTGGCAAGAAGGGAGTTGATAACAAGTTATCAACACGTTTGTGGGGCGCAAGAGATAAAAGATGTCTTGTCAAGCTGCAGTGTTTGCAAGGGGTAGTCAACCCCTTATATGTAGTAATAGAAAGGAAGAAAGGGTACACTGCGCTACACAATAACCAGATATTAATGAAGTAAAATTATAGAATACAATTAATTAGTAGAGGTGCCAATAGTGTGTAAAATTTAAGATGACATTTTAATGTAAACCATATAATAAAAATGACAAGACATTATGTAAAAAATGCAATAATGGATAAAAAGGGGAACAGTGGATGTTATTAGTCCATACGGTACCGTATTTATAGTGCTGTTTACACGGGGTCCGTTCCTAATATATTGCCTCTTTTAAGGAAATGAGGCTGGGCCTTCATTAATATTGGGTTATTGTGTAGCGCAGTGTAACCTTTCTTCCTTTCTGTTGGCACATTGGGCCTGATCCAGACCTGATAGCAAAGCTGCAATGCTGTGAGCAGTGAGCATGTGAGCAGTGCCGTCAATGGGCAGTTGCCCAGGGGCCCATGGATCCTAGAGGCCCACCCCAATGGGAAGAACGGCACTACCCTGGGGAGCTGCGGCGGCGGGTGGGTGGCGGGCAGCGGTGGCTGGATTGAAGATTGTAGTGCTGTGCGCTGCACTATTCAGGGCCGGTGCAAGGCACCGGAGCGCCCCAGGCGAGTCGGGGTGGGGGCGCCCCGGTGCCGGGGGAGGGGGGGGTACCTGTCCTGCGGCGCTGTCCGGTGCCGGGGGAGGGGGGTACCTGTCCTTCGGCGCTGTGTATTTAAAGCTGGCGGTGGAGGCAGCGGGGGTCCCTGTAGTCCATTAGAAATAACAAGCGCTATCCGCCGGGCTATGCGGAAGCGCTTCTGTTGTGAAAACACTGGCAGCACGCTGATTGGCTGAGATCAGCGTGCGCCGTGCTGCCAGTGTTGGGGGGGGGGGGGGCAAAATGCCGCCCTCCAGTGGCCGGCGCCCTAGGCAAATGCCTAGATTTGCCTAGTGGTGGCGCCGGCCCTGGCACTATTTGCCGGACAGCAAGAGAATGGCTGGACGCGGATTGGCTGATTTCTCACAGCCAATCAGCTTCCGGCCAGTCTTTTCAAAATCAGTAGCGCTTCCCACCACCCACAGTGTAGTTCCCTCCATCTGCATTATCCCCCTCCTTCTTCCCAGGCTGGACAGGCGCTGAGACAGCAGCAGTAGCCCCAACTAGCTCTGGTGAGGATGTCCTGGCAGCCGCCGCTGCCCATAGGTATGTGTGTATGATGGGGGTTCTGCCCAGGGGCCCCGCTACTGTTCTGCCCAGGGGCCCCTGACAATATTAAGCCGGCCCTGCATGTGGCGCAAATGTAACATGTGCAGCGAGAGTTAGGATTGGGGGGTTATTTTGTTTCTGTGCAGGGTAAATATTGGAGTCTATTATTCCACTGTAATTGAAATTAGAGTTTGAACACACCTCACCCAAATCACATCTGCCCCACCTGGTGCAACATTGCAAACCGGTCGGAATTAAGCTGAGCCCTGGTGCCTTTGGGATATAAAAAATGGTGTTACCTAATGCGACACAGAGAGGAGCTTGGGTATTCTAACTAGACTCTGAGTTTCACAATGCCATCATGTGGTTATTTTATTTTGTTAATAGTTTATATTATATATAGGGGGAAATTCAAGTGTTGAGCGCAGAACAATTCAAGTGTTGCTCCGTTTGGGCACACACACCTGCCGCCGCTGGTATTACTCTGATGTTGTTCCATCGCTTTGAGGGGCTAGTACCTAGATATTTATATTATAGTATTACTTATTTGCTAACATTATTATAGTTATATAACCACACATTTTATTTTTGTAAAGTACCTTCTGGGAAGATTTTTTTTGTGTGTAAAAAAAGATGTAAAAAAGGTGTAAACATTTGGGAGAATGTAGAATTCAAAATGGATCTTCTAGAAAAGCATTTAAACACAGAAATCCTCATACAATCTTTGTACTCGCCTAATTATGCTCTGACCTGGATTACACTTAAATGTTTGTTACAAAATATTGCAATCATTTGTCAGGCTTTGACTTTGGGTATCTTGAAAAATTATAGCAATATTACTGAACAAACATTATCTGAATTGAAATAAAATCCAGTATGCTGTGTGATTCGGTGAGTACGGAATATCTATGACTATGTGATCACATACCTAAGGTACCACAGATAGCTGAGTGCCGTGAATTACACACACACCCACACATATATAGTGCCAAAATATTGTCCATCCCACTAGTCTTTTGTGTCCTTTCTTTAAACAAGTCGGTTCCTCCTTAACCTTATTAACCCTTTGAGCGCCAAGTGGATTTGTCAAAATGGTTGTGAAAATTGCCAAGCAAACATTTTTATTTATCACAATGGCCTGTAATGTTTTCCTTATATAGGAAATATAACCAGTTTTAACATATTTTATTTCGAATTATATAACAAATGTGAGCGACGCCGGTATTTTTAGTGAATATTTTGCACATCTTTTACAGATATGTTGGCACTGAAGGGTTAAGGTCGGCATCTCCCCTTACAAATGCCCACATCCAAATATTGGGTGATTTGTGTAATCACACATTCATAAGACATCAAGATTAATTATCTGTTGTATTTTATGTCTCATTTCAACTAAAATCCAGGGTCTGACCCAGGTAAATAAACACGTTTTTTTTTAGCTGTGTCACAAAAGCTCAAAACCCTGTTCACACTGCAGGCCGGACCCGGGTTTGTGGGGTCTTTCCTCTGCCGGCGCTTTGAGATAACTTCACCTCCAAGCGCGCCGGGGAGCCGACTCTCCACAGGGTTTTAAACAGGGTCACTATGCCCAACTCTGGTAAATAACTGGATTCCCAGGTCACTGGGACCCTTTCCACTGGGCTACTACCTGGGTAGACCCGGAAGTAACCTGGGTTATTGCGGCAGTGGAAAAGGGGTATCAAGTAACAGGGTACAAGCTCATGCTGTTCTTCAGTTATTTTATTTAGGGTTTTTTTTGGCATTTGTCAACCTCATTCTCCTTTGGTTTTCTGCTTGACAATTATCCATATTTTCTTTCTACTTGTAAAACTCTTTTGTGGACTACATAAAAACTACCTTAGCCTCATCACCAGTTCCTCTTGTAGCGTCCACTTCTGTATTTCCTGGTACTTGCGGTGCAGTTATTTGTACTCTTTGACCCTTCATTATAACATGCATTTACCTCCTTACAGCTATTGTTATTAACAGGGTAGAGAACATTTTCACCTTCCTATTCAGAAGCGTAGGTCGGCATGAGAATGGCAACATGGTCAAAATGTCGACATGCATGTTGACAGTGACCATGTTGACATTCTAGATGTCTATATGGAAGATATTTTGATAGGATATGTTAACATAATGATCTGGTGGCAGCAACATCTCCAATGTCATCTTCTGGGTCCCGGCACTGCGGTGATCGGTAGTACCGAAACATAAGTCTGATGGAACAGCATCCTGTTGAGTGCCTAATGCCACCATCCAGCCGAACCCCACCCTCCAGCTTAACCTAACCCCACCCTCCAACCTAACCTTAACACCACCCAGCAGTCTAATCCTACGCTCCTCCCACAGCATTACCCTAAACCTCAAGGCGGTGCCTAAACCCAACTGACAGCATTCAAAGATGTTGACTTTTCAGCCTGAAAATTTCAGGTGGTGACATTTCAGATGTGACATACTCCCCTTTTACACCTCGGACCTGGGTAATTGCCGGGTTGGTGGTGTGTGGACAAGAACGGTTAAAACAAGGTCCCCCTCTGTATAATGAGCGACCCAGGTTTAATGTGAAAGCGACAGGGCCAGGTCGGTGCCGGGTTGGCATTGCAATGCGAAAGGGGTATTATTGACATTCTGAGAATGTTAGTATGGTAAAAGATGGCATGTTGAAACGTGTCATTTTGTACCTCTGATGTCAGAGAACCACCCCAATAAAGACTGGCTTCCTGTCAATCAAACTTATGTTATAAGTTTGTTATGGGTTTTGCATATTCAGCGGCAATTTCTGTGCGAGTGGCATATGCGCAGTTGTTCGATAATCTCCCGATTTACAATTTCTCTATACATGCTGATATAGGTCCATAGTCTGCAACATACTATACCTCTGTTAGCATGGACATAAAACAGGGTAACAGAAATGACTTTATGCCTTTTAACCCAATTTAGTAGGGGTATTTTACAATTTATATAAACAAAATGTTCAGTAAGCCTTTGTGAGCTTCTGCATGAGGTGAACATAACACTGTTTAATATAAATTCTGCTGTGGAAAAGGGCAATCATGGCATATTCACAGTGGAGGCAGCCATTTTGTCGGAGTCCCTCAAGCTTGTATATACAGTAGTATCATTGTTTTTGCCTCATGATATCATAGATCTTAATGATTTCATGCAGGAGGTTGAATTTTGGTGCATTCCACAAAATGGCCGCCTGCAGCGTTTTTAGGACACTGAAACAGGTACAATACTGTAGTAATAAGTAGAACAGCAATGTGACATATAGGATCCGGGGCTTAGGAAATTTTCAGAGTATTGAATGTACATAATAATCATTTGGATTGTATTAACTGAAAATGTATGTGAATATTGCAATGTATATACCATATCTGTCTGTACTGTACAGTAGGTAGTCCCTGAGTAGTTGCGGGCATGGTATGATTTGTATTTTTATACATTTTATTGATGCTGTTAAATGATACAATTATTAATAACATTAAAGAGAGTCTGCCTACGTTTCATACTTTGCTGCCTGGGGACTTGTGAAAATTACAGCTCATTCTGCTGGTTACAAGTGGTCATCCAAGTATTCCTCAGGACGTTGCTCAAACTGAGGTCCTCAATCTTCTCACCTGCAGGCTGGGAACATAACTGCATTAGTCAGGCCTGTGGAGCCAGAGTCAATGGATTTGGGTGGAGTCAAAGTCGGCAGAAATTTACACCACCAATCAGCTCGTATCTGCCATATTTCAAACACAGCCTGTAACATGGCAGTTAGTAGTTGATTGGCTGATAGTTTATCTCACTCCACTTAACTGTATCACTCTCCAAGGCTAAGAAACTATGTAATAATTCTTCAAAGCATGTCTTGATATGGGCATGTGCAGTAGGAGTGGGGGTGCTTGCCGGGGATAGAATGAAGGGTCCAATTACCCATCTTCCCTTGCCACACATATGGTAATGTCATTGAATACATTCTGCATTGTGGGACATGTTTATACTGAGGGACAAGCTTATGGCTGGGCTAGGTGAATGACTCCTTCGAAAAACTTAATTGGAAGGATGGGGAAGCATTCTCATGCTTCCCAACATGACCCATTCCAGGAGGGACAAGATGCTCTGTTCCTGGACATCTGTGCCAGTGGCTGTTGCAGCACAGTCCAAACTTAAGATAAGGGAGCCCCACCAACTGCCACTCCAACCACTGCAGTCTGGGACTCACTAGCAGGTGTGACTCCCCTATCTGAATTAAGTCCCACCTCTGCAACTGGCAAGGAAGTCCAGGAGCAGATCATTTTGTCCCACATGGAATGGGTTATGTTGGGAGGTATGCATTCTAGATAACAAGATGGAAGCAATCCTGGTAACATTTGCACCTCCTGTCTGTTATGCTAAATGCACTAACATGTAAAGAGTATTTCTGAGTACCAGTTTACCTATAACATCTCAGCATGGTTATTATTATATGCACAGGCCACAGTAATAGGGAACAGATAGAAAAAATAGGGACACATAGGGAAAAAAGATAAGGGCACACAATGGGGAGAGAGAAAAATCAAAATAGCCTTTTTTCTAATGCAATGGTTTTCCGACCTGGGGTACTGGTACCCCTAGGGCTACTATGCAGACCAGTTGAGGGTACCTGAAAATAATATTGGTAATGGCAAACGAAGAAGCCTCCCGTTGCTGTGGAGGTGAGCCACATTGCTCCACTTCTGGGTCTGTCTACACTACAGCATCATCAGCGTCTCAGGCTTTTGCCCAACCAGCAATCCACTGGGTACTATCCGTGTTGCCCTCAGACATCAGCGACCATCTGCCCAGTGCTGACAGGGGTGTAGAAAGCGGCTGCATTAATCCTATAGGCCAGGGTTGCCGACTTCATTATTCTCCTCTCTGGGAGAAGCCCGGAGAGGAGAGTTTCAGCAGCCGCTCAGGGGGCGGGGCTTAAGAGTGACATCACCAAGCCCCGCCCCATGATGGTAAAACAGCGAATTCACGGATCTCCGTGGAGGGGGCGGGGCTAAAATGATGCGATTGTGCCATTTTAACTCCGCCCCCTCCTCTGAGACCCGAGGATTGCCGCATTTTAATCTATTTCTACAATATTACAGTATATATACTTTAATGTGCTACTACTGTACAAACAAATGGCACATAGAACTTGGGGCAAATGCATACAGAACATGGGGCAAAGGGAACATTCCCATATTTCCTTGTTAATACATTCCATTGTGCCTCTAGCCTGACACATGCATAAAAAATCATTACAAACGTGGCTTTTTGGCAGCCATTTTGTCATTGATCGTATCAATCTAATGTATTCACAAGACAAGCACGGCTACTGCATCCTGGAGACATGTTTCAGAACCACTGGCTAAAAAAGCTTCAAACATAACTGGTATTGACCTAAACACCCTTTCGTGCGGCAAAGTGACAGACGTCTTCATTTCTTATTAATAATGCAGGTTGCTAAATGCTGCAATGCAATACTCCACGACAAATGCTAGCTTCCAGAAAAAAACCTACACCAAACCCAGATTAGAGACAAAATAAAAAATGCTGTAAGGGCATCAAACATCTTCCGCCCTCACATGACAACACATCTGGTGCCTTTGGGCGAAGGGGAACGTCGCAACCCATGACAAATAAACAAAGCCAGATATAGTGTGTTTTCAACAAACTTTATTCATAACAAATAACAAAAGGCGTAATCATAATACAGTAGCATGCATAGCTTGACAATAATATAAACAATATCCATGGCTAAATGGAAGTAAATGCTAATGGCGGTAGATATCCAGATCGATGTGCTTTGGGAAATGATCAGTCCGTATGGTTTGGATTGTGATGTCTTTAAATCCATTGCAATAATAATATTTTAAATGATACGAACATCATAAAATCAAAAAAGTTACCCTTAACTATTTTAGGAAAAATTACAAACATGGCCAGGTGTAAAATCAGGACCATACAGTAGTTCCTACATTATAATGATCATTTACAGTGAACGAGGAATGCAATAACGGATGTGATATTCTCTCTGCGGAGTTACTGGGAAATGTATTAAGTTCACTTATATTCACAATAACGGTGATGGTTTCTGAAACTAGCCAGGGACGTGCAGGCAGGGGAGGCAGAGCCTGTCATAATGATGTGAATAATAAAAAGAAGATATTTATTTATCTTCTTTTATTATTTTCATCATTTCTACCTCTCCCCCTGCCTCCTACCATCTTACACTGCTGCATGTGAGGGTGGGAGGCAGCGGGAGAGGTGCCACCCGCTGTTAACATTAAAACACCGGGCAGCGGGGGGCGGGTAGGGGAGGGCAGGGGGCAGGGTGCAGCAATGGGCTGTAAAAGCCCATTGAAAATGAATGGGGAAGCGGCACTCATACTGGTGCCGCAATGACAGGGGCACCAGTATGAATGCACGCCCCCAGATGTGATTGGGTCAGCGGATCCAGTGATGGATCCGCTGTCCAATCACACACATGCAGGGCCCACCTGCATAGGATGCAGCAGCGCGACAGTGTGGAGTCCGGCGCCGCTGTCACCGCCGAGGAGAGGTGAGTCCGCCGGGGGAGGGGGGCGCATGTACGCCCTGCTGCCTGTGCCCGACCGCTGCATATACCATATAGCATGGTATTCAGGCGGGCGAGGGGGGGGGGGGTCCCGTGCGAGGAGATCAGTGCCTCCCCAGGCAATGACCTCACCGCACGTCACTGAAACTAGCTGTAAATTTACTAAAGAGGTGATGTTGCCCATAGCAACTAATCATATTTTGTCACTATGTAGGATCTAATAGTGATATGATAGATAGAATCTCATTGGTTGCTATGACTAACATCACATGTTTATATTTTGTAGAAGCGTTAGTAAATTCCTACCCCTTAGTCTTCAGCAAAGCAGACTGAGGGCCGATTCACAGTGCCCCGCAGTTCTCCAAGAATAGCGATTCAGAGACTTCCAGAGATCTGCACCTGCATGTCCACTTAGACTGCGATCACCTTGTGATTGCAGTTTAAGTACAGATGGAGGGCGAGTGTAGATATGGCCATCGTTGCAATTCGATGACAATTCTGCAACTGCCCATCGATAGTGCTAAACTATGCAATGGCTGACCATCGATTTTTTTACATATCGATGGTCAGCCATTGTGTTTGATGGATTGGCCTGTGGGCCAATCAAAACACGGGGGGCGGGTCTTCACGGGTGTCGGGGGCGGAGCTATGCTCCGTGTCCCGGCACTTTGAAAAAAAAAACATTGTTTTGCCGTTCCATCTATGGAGGGAAACCATCTGGTTCTCTCCCATCGATGGCAAAAGTATTCGACATCGGCCATGAACCATTGATGATTTTGAATCATCGATGGTCGATGGCCATCCCTAGGCGAGTGTTTTCTGGGAGCGCCCGGAAAACACAGGCATGGCAAGGCTGCTCCGGGGGAGAGCTGCCGCAGCTGCATGTCTTACACGCGGTCGCGGTGACCCTAAACATGTCTGGCCGGTGCCTGGTTTCATAGCTCAGCTGCACAGCCAGAGGGCAGCGGTTAATTTGTAGCGAAGCGCTCGCATTTTAGCACATCACGTGTAGGGATCGGTGAGACAGACTACCTTATCCTGCGCTGCGTGCACCCCCCCCCCCCCCCCACAGATTACCACGACAGGTGCAGTTTTGTGAAATTTCGCAAAACTGCAACTGAGCCCGAATCAAGCCCTGACTTTGCTTTATAATGATATTTAGGGGGAGAATTATCACACTAATTTTAAAGGCTCTGTTTTGAAATTGAGGGTTCAGAGCTGGTTGTACGGTCCTTTAGGCACATATATCAAACATTGGACAAAGATAAAGTGAAGAGAAATAAAGTACCAAGGGGGAGATTCTCTAAGAATCTCCGCCCCCCCTTCGCCCCCCATCGCATTTATAATTATCGCATATGTTCTAACATATGCGATAATTATAGCAAAGGACAGCTCTTGCGTTAAGAGCTGTCCTTTGCGGTGAGAGTCGCCGGGTCCCAGCAGGTCCTGGCGGCTCCCCCCTCCCTCACACACCCGGCGCTGCTGCTGCTGCGCCGGGCACTCCTACTCCCTGCACCCGGAAGAGGATCAGTGCAAAGAGGAGGTCACAGGTCCAGGCAGCACAGCTCTGTGCTGCCCGGACACAGGTGAGGGGGGAGGGGGCGATGCGGGGCGGCGGGGGTCCGTGCGGGGCGGCGGGGGGTCGTTGCGGGGCGGCGGTGGGATGCGGTAGAAGCCCATTTTTCTGGCGATGCCCCCCACCGCGGTAACCCGGCGGGGGATGCTTGCAGCATCCCAAAATGCGGTAAAAACCCGATAACAGGGTTTTTACCGCATTTTTAGCTTAGAGAATCTCCCCCTAAAACAATCAGCTTCTAACTGCCATTTTTTTCAAACACACTGTGTAAAATCACATTAAGCTGATTGGTTGGTACATTATCTGTCTCGAATTTGACTCTTCCCAAAGTTTGGTACTTCTCCCCCTTCATTTGTCTCCACATTATTTCCCCTCAACGTTTGGAGCATCCCCCCCTTTATCTTTCACCAAGAATTTATAATAAAATAATTTATGATTTATTATTAAATATGACACCAAAGATTCTTATCAAGTATGTTAATATAACTATGCTACAAAAGATACAATAGTCATTTTTAGTCATTTAAGTATTGATTCCCTTTTTCGGCTATAAGCACCAGTATTATCAGCCATACCTATATCACACAGAGCGGCCCGGTAGGACACATCAATGACCTGGTGCACGTCCATAACCCATTCAGTATATTCCCAGTACCGTATGTGAGATTTGTTCAAAAATATCATTTATTAACAATTTTATAAAAGTCTGATGATGATGGTTTGGGGCAGCCTATAACACCAGTATGGTCCTTATGACATTACTGTATTTAACTATGCCAGTAGGAGTTTCCTTTTTCAGTGATATAGATTTTGTTTATGTCATTATATAAAGACTGCCAGGAAATGTTCCGGCAGCCATGTACACTCTACGTAGTGGCCATTTTACAATACGTACATTTACTCTGCCCACTTGTCTTTCCGTTGTACTTTACGTAAGAGCAGTGCGGGTTCCCATGGATACGCTGAGGTAAGTACTGCCAGGGAGATGTCCTTCTTGCTGATATATTGGTTACTTTATTTAATACTAACTGTCAGTAGATATATTGACAATAGCTATGTACACTGTGGGCCTCATTCAGAGGTGGACGCTAACTGAGCGCAATGCCGATATGTGCGACTACATTTGCTGTGCATGCATTATTTGTGTCATCCGTACTGTGCGCATAGAGGTGCTTTTGCGTACGAAGACGCTAGCATCAGTGGTAGTGTGATAAAGCAATAGGTGTCCTTGGATGGTGTCTGAGGGGAGCGCAACAAAAAGACTGTCTCCTAGGCGGTGTATGAGAGTAGCACAGGCAGCGGAGGCTGCAGCAGGGCAAACGGGCGGCGTTCTCAGACACAGCCCATATGAAGGTAGAGGCACTGATGAACACGATGGTGCGTCGATGGTGGACTGTTGGGAAGCACTGGTGGTGTTACTACACACATTAAGTGTAGATAGTGGGTGTCACTCTAAAGTACACATTACTGCACAAGGGGAAAGCTGAAACTAGCTTTTGCATATTAATGCACCTGCGGCTCTGTCAGTGGGTGCTAGTGCAGACACAGCAGCACCCACCTCAGATCCAGGTCCTGTATGTGTTCATTGCTCTACGTACAGGTGTGTCCACATACATCTATCCTCTGTGAGCTACAAGTCACGTTACACGTGTGAACTACATGTGACTCATGTAGCATATTTGTGTGCAACTTTTTCATTTTTCAATGCGTCTTCTTCACAAAATGGTGGGAAAGGACGCACAAGCAGCTTCTGCTGATTAAAATGATATATGACATGTCTATATTTCATGTGTAACTACAGATAAAGAAATGCATACAAATTTACTGGAAAACACTGTAACTTAGCATCTTGTATGCAGATAAAGCCGCGGTCACACAGAGAACAACTTCTCTGGATATGGAGGAGAAACAGATGAATCTGCGCCGTAGGAGCGCCGAAAATTTTCGGGGCGTGCTCTAATTAAAGGGGCGTGGCCTATGCACATGGTTCTCCCGCGAGGCCAATCCCCCGTTTTGACGCTATGGGGGCATGACCCAGAGGCTCTGTAAGCCTCTAGCCATACTCCCAGCCCCCTGGCTGCGGGAATAGACGCTGTGCCCATGCACACAGCGTTTATTCACTGCTGCTCAGCAGCCGACAGGGGTGACTCCCAACAGCCCCCCCCCCCCTCACCGCGTGACACTGCCGGCCGCGGAAATGTCCCTGAAAACCGGGACATTCCCGCGGTTTTCGGGACTGTTGGGAGGTATGAGAAAATATAGGCAGGCCACATATCATTTTAATAGAAACATAGAATTTGACGGCAGATAAAAACCACTTGGCCCATCTAGTCTGCCCCTTTTTTAACCATGTTACCTCAAACCATATTTGATCCTTATTTCTTTGTAAGGATATCAATGTGCCTATCCCAAGCATGTTTAAATTGTTCTACTGTATTTGCCTCTACCATCTCTGATGGTAGGCTATTCCACTTATCCACTACCCTTTCTGTGAAGTAATTCTTCCTCAAAATTCTCCTAAATCTTCCTCCCTCTAGTGCCAGTGCATGTCCTCGTGTTCTGTTTCTCTGCTTCCTGTGAAGAATGTCTCCCTTCTGGACCTTGTTAAAGCCCTTGATATATTTGAAAGTTTCTATCATGTCCCCCCTTTCCCTTCTCTGCTCCAAAGTATACATATTAAGATCTTTTAGTCTTTCCTGGTATGTTTTGTGATGTAGGCCATGCACCATTTTAGTTCCCCTTCTTTGTACAGTCTCTAATGTATTTATATCCTTCTGGAGATATGGCCTCCAGAACTGGACACAGTACTCTAGATGAGGTCGTACTAATGACTTATACAGTGGCATTATTACTTCTTTCTTTCTACTGCTGATTCCTCTCCCTATGCAACCAAGCATCTGACTTGTCTTCCTCATTGCTTTGTTACACTGCCTACCTGCCTTTAAGTCCCCTGAAATTTTAATTTGCAGAAGCTGCTTGTGCTTCCGATTCACACCATTTTATGAATAAGATGTGTTGTTATGGAAAAAGTTGCAATACAACGACGCACAGCTCTAACGAATCACATCATGGCATGGCACGACTAGAAGAGTTTAATGTGCAAGGAGCCTAGAGGCATGTGAATACATCTGTATATTTACTGAGCCCACTTTACAACCAGCGCATTTCTCATCACATTGCTGAGGTTAGTCCTCCAGTGGAATGGCACAGGTTCCCCCACGCATAAACATAATCCCTGCATCAATTGAAAGAGCTCTGGCATTAGCATACGACAGTAAGGCCCTTATTCTGGTTCACTCGCAAAGGCAAATTCCTTCTCAAATGAACAAAACCATGTGCACTGCAGGTGGGGCAGATGTAACATCTGCAGAGAGAATTATATTTGGGTGGGGTTTTACTTTAAAGTGAGATCTATATTGCAGTATAAAAATTAAGCAGTCAGTATTTACCCTGCACAGAAACAAAATAACCAAATCGAATTCTCTCTGCACATGTTACATTTGCCCCACCTGCAGTGCACATGGCTTTATCCATTTTAGAAGGAATTTGCCTTTGCGAGTGAACCAGAATAAGGGCCTAAATCTGGCTTCCACAACTGCTCAAAGCTACGGTCACTTTTCTTGCGACTCAAAATCCGCCCTTTACCTTCCATGCTACTGCAGACCGGTACATCTGTAAGGGACACTTGGTCAATCCATTCTGCAGGACGCGGTAGTAGGGTGCAAATATAACCAACAGTATATATGTGTATATAAGGGGCCAGATTCTCTAAGCTTCAAAAGTGATAAAATGGAGAGTGATAAACAGCCAGCCAATCAGCTCCTGTCTGACATTTTTCAAACACAGTCTGTGACATGGCAGGTAGAAACTGATTGGCTGGCTGTTTATCACTCTTCATTTTATCACCTTTGAAGCTTAGAGAATGTAGCCCACGATCTTTAGCCCTGGTGCAGTTGTTGCTGGTTATTGGGATATGCACGTGCATGCAGACTATACTTTATAGTACAATAATTACATGGCTTATTATAGAGTTATATATAAAGAGAGAGAGAAATCTGTAAGGAATATATTTTACTCTTCCAGAATAGAGCTTTGGTTACATGTTACCACCACCACATACTTTAAATGTTAAATGAGCATTTTGTTACTTGGGATGTAGCAATCTGAATTTGTAACTTTTCTAAAACATGTTGAGAATCCAATATCGCGGTCTTCTTGGCAATATGTTTTTTTCATTATTGTTGAAATCTAACAATTCAGTGCAATAACTTTAAAGTGCACCTGTCACGTAGACACAACAGAAGCAGCCGCGGTGACATTGCACCTCGATGATGTCACCCATTCCTGATGACTTCATGACTGCAGCATTCTTATTGGTAGTGTGTCTTCTCAGCTTCCTCTGTCGTGTGCAGGTGATAGGTGCATTCTAAAATATGATGTGTCCTCAACTTATCTATATCATACCTAGTCTCAACAATAGTACAGTACTTAATCTCCTGCTACTGTATATGGTGACTCAACTCCCCTTCTAGACTCCATACACAAATGTGGATAAGGGCCAATTGGGGGACATTGCTTCAAGATGTATTTGTTTCACAAAATCATCATGCAGACTCCTGTGATTTCCTCCCGGCTGTTAGACAACTCTGAAGAGAATACAGTACCTTTGTCCTGTACTATGAAAGTGATGTAATATTAGAGCGGCCACCAGGGGGAGCTACAATTTTTTGTGTAGTGCGTCTCGGAACGTGATCGTCTGATTGAGATCCTGCAAGACATCAGCAGATATTAATTATTGTGACTAGTGTCTATGATAGAATAACGGTTTATTTATCATGCATTATACCACGAACAACTAAAGTCTACACGGATTAACATTTTTAATTCGGTATGCAAATCACTTTTTTTATTGGCAGAGGATAAAACAACAAGCCACAGCTAGGCCACAGATTCTGGGAGTGGCGAGGCCAGTTTTATCATCTTTCAATGCAGTTTAAGGGACAGATGTATCAAGCTTCAAAAAGTGATAAAGTGGAGAGTGAGAAGCAGCCAGCCAATCAGCTCCTACCTGTTATTTTTCGAATCCAGTCTATAACATGGCAGGTAGGAGCTGATAGGCTGGCTGTTCATCACTCACGTTATCACTTTTTGAAGCTTGTTACATCTAGCGCTTAGTGGCCTCGCAGATGGGTAGAAGGTAGGGTCACTCAGATAGCCGATACTGTCGCCATGGAGGCCATTTTGGACATTCGTCTTTTGGAATTGAGATGCTGGCAGGTGGCCTTCTTTTCCTCAGACATCTCCTACTTAGTTGCTGTGCACAAGCGCCCATCTCTGAACCACCCCCATTAATTGGTCCTCCAACTTTCTTTATGCAGACCCTGTGGAGCGCATGTGCTAGGCGACTTTTTTAAAACAGAGGCATACGCAGTTGTGGTTTACATTCGCATCAGCACCGCAGCAGAATTAGACCCTCAGGGGCAGATTTATTAAGCTCAGTGAAGTGATAAAGTGTCTGTTTTTTTTATCACCGGCCAATCAACTCCTAACTGTGACGTTACAGGCTTGGTTTGAAAAATGACAGGTAGGAGCTGATTGGCCGGTGATAAAAGCTAGATACTTTATCACTTCACCGAGCTTAATTAATCTACCCCAGACAGTTCCTTACGGCTGACAGTCCGTATACTGATTGGGGAGATTTATTAAAGCTTGGGCAGAGATAAAGTACCAACCAATCAGCTCCTTGTCGTTTTTATTTTAAAACACAGCCTGTAACATGACAGTTGGAAGCTGATTGATTAGAACTTTATCTCTCTCCAAGCTATGATAAATCTCCCCCTGTGTCCTTGCAGCTAAAGAATGGCAGTGACAGTAGTGCTGCATTTACTTTCTTACCTGACAAACTGAACCCAGATCGATGCAGGTTTCGAACTGGCCCCAACTGCACTTTCCCCGGACAGGCGGCTATCCTTCCGGTGGAAGAGGGAGCTGTAGATCTGGCAGTAAGTGTAAAATCATGAACGGGTCCATCGTACAATCCCCTTGGCACGCCACGGACCTCTGCCAGCTAAACCGCAAGACAAGGAATCATAGTTCTTAGAATTACAGGTTTATAGGAGATGCAGAATGGAACAAACAAAAATATGATTTAAGCAGATAAAAACCATTTGAGGTGAATACTGGGCCGGAAGCGGCTGTTTTGTTCACAGCCGCTGAGTAAATCCTGGGCTACGCTGCAGCTGCATACACCAGTGACAAGAGGAAAAACCAACCGATGGTGAGTAAAAATCGAATGATTTTCTTTCTGCACCCGTGCACATCCATTCGCAAACCTGTACGCAAAGTGCGATTTTGCTTATACTTTATCTCTCTCCAAAGCGTAATACATTTGCCCTCATGTGTACAATAAAATCACTGCCAGGTAAACACCACTTATAAACCATCTAGATACACAGGACTGTTGTGCAATAGATTACAGCAGCGTGTGACACTGGGGGTATCTAGGTAGAGACTGTTATTATCTATACTAGGTGATTCATCGCGCCCTACGGGCGCTCTTCACACCGTCGTAAGGGGCTGCGCCCCCTTAATTTGTGAACGTTTGTATATGAGAAATATGGTTAGAATTGTATGAAAGATGCCCTGTATTGCAACTTAGGTGTCCGCGAATCGCGGGAGGGGGGGTCGCGGAGGGTGCCGCGAATTGCAGGAGGGGGGGTCGCGGGGGGTGCCGCGAATTGCAGGAGGGGGGGTTGTGGGGGGGTGGATGCTGCGAATCGCGGGAGGGGAGGGATTGCAGAGAATCGCGGGAGGGGGGTCGCGGGGTGGGTTGCCGCAAATCGCGGGAGGGGGGTTACAGGGGCGGGGGTTGCGGCGAATCATGGTAGGGGGGGTCGCGGGGGGTGTGCCGTGAATCACGGGAGGGGGGGTCACGGGGTGGGGTGCCGAGAATCGCGGGGGGGTGTGTGTGTGCCGTGAATCGCGGGAGTGGGGGTTGCGGGGGGGGGGGGTGTGGGGGGGGGTGTGACGCGAATCGCCACAAGAAAAAATCAACACAGAAAGGTCAACACATGTAAATGTTGACATAAGTGTGGCACTTCATTGGTGTCCATGTCGACACATGAGAATGAATATGAAAACATTCAAAAAATGAAAAAAAACCTTCAAAAACTCATGTCAACCTTTTTCATTGTCGACCATAGCCATGTCAGTGTTTTCCATGTGCAATTTAATTCTGGAGCTGCCGCGAATCGCGGGGGGGGTGCCGCGAATTGCGGGAGGGGGGGTCGTGGGGGTGGGTGCCGCGAATCGCGGGAGGGGGGGTTACGGGGCAGGGGTTGCGGCGAATCATGGGAGGGGGGGTCGCGGGGGTGTGCCGTGAATCACGGGAGGGGGGGTCACGGGGTGGGGTGCCGAGAATCGCGGGGGAGGTGTGTGTGTGTGTGTGCCGTGAATCGCGGGAGTGGGGGTTGTGGGGGGGGGTGGGGGGGGTGTGACGCAAATCGCCACAAGAAAAATTCAACACAGAAAGGTCAACACATGTAAATGTTGACATAAGTGTGGCACTTCATTGGTGTCCATGTCGACACATGAGAATGAATATGAAAATATTCAAAAAATTACAAAAAAACTTCAAAAACTCATGTCAACCTTTTTCATTGTCGACCATAGCCATGTCAGTGTTTTCCATGTGCAATTTAATTCTGGAGCTGCCGCGAATCACGGGGGGGGTGCCGCGAATTGCGGGAGGGGGGGTCGCGGGGGTGGGTGCCGCGAATCGCGGGAGGGCGGGGTTCACAGGGGTTCCGGTGGGGGGTTGCCGCGAATTGCGGGAGGTGGGGGGTCACGGGGGGTGCCGCGAATCGCGGGAGGGGGGGTTGCGGGGGGGTGTGACGCGAATCGCCACAAGAAAAAATCAACACAGAAAGGTCAACACATGGAAATGTTGACATAAGTGTGCCACTTCATTGGTGTCCATGTCGACACATGACAATGAATATGAAAAAATTAAAAAAAATTAAAAATAAATCTTCAAAAACTCATGTCAACCTTTTTCATTGTCGACCATAGCCATGTCAGTGTTTTGCATGTGCCAAATGCACATGCCAAATGGGGGGGGGGGGGTGCCGCGAATCGAGGGAGGGGGGTCGCAGGGGGGTTGCCGCCAATCGTGCAAGGGGGGGTCGCGGGGGGTTACTTTTTGCCGCGAATCGCGGGAGGGAGGTCGCGGGGGGGTGTTTTTTCAGCGAATCGGGGGGGGGGGGGTGGGTCACGGGGGAGGGTTTGCCGCGATTCGCGGGAGGGGAGGGTCGCGGGGTGGTGGTTATGCCGCGAATTGCGGGAGGGGTCGTGGGGGGGTTCTTTTTGCAGCGAATCGCGGGAGGGGGGGTCGCGGGGGTGTTTTTGCTGCGAATCGCGGTAGGGGGGGTCGCGGGGGAGCGGGTGTTTTTGCCGCGAATCGCGGGACGGGGGGGGGGGCGCTCACCTGGTGGCTGTGGAGTAGCAGTGCTGGGCAACATGGGAAGGCAGTGGGTGTCTGGCACTGTCTGTGGGCTCACTGGGCTGGTTCTCTGTCACATACCTCCCAACATGACCCTCTCCAGGAGGGACACAATGCTCTGTTTCTAGACTTCCCCTTAATGTATGATTGCCATCACCTGTTTTAAACAGGTTAATTTCTCAGAAAGGTGTTCAGCACAGATGAAGGCAATCACACATTAAGAGGAAAGTCCAGGAACAGAGCGTTATAGACACAGACACCCACTTTGAGTGACAGATGTAGCCAAATATATAGGAGATACAGATCTGGTGGAGGTTGATGATAGATAAACTGTAGGCCCTTATTCTGGTTCACTCGCAAAGGCAAATTCCTTCTCAAATAGACAAAACCATGTGCACTGCAGGGGGGGGGGGGGGGGGGCAGATGTAACATGTGCAGAGAGAGTTAGATTTGGGTGGGATTTGTGGATAGGTGCGCTGGTCCCCCCGAAGCTGCTGTATGTTTCACTTATCCATGCACCCACTGAGGACGGACACTTTAAGAAGGATACGGCTTTAATGATCCCAGCTCTGAGGAGAACGTTAATTCGGAGTGACTTCTGTAGTCTAGGATAGCTGCAGGGAAGCAGCACCTATCACAGTGAATCACTCATGTACAGGGTGCTTTGCAGAGGATGTGCCTATGTGTGGCAGCATTGCAGAGCAGGGCTATGCTCACAGCCTGTCTTACACACTAATAACTAGGCGGCTGAAAAGGAAATTATGAAATTCTGCTTATTCATCTTAATTGTCTTGTGCTACAGGATATATTGCTGTAAACTCTACATCTAATTGTACTAATCATTTCTGCCTATACTGTACATAAGTATAGTTCCCGAGACCAAACATGACTTTGGTTTACCTAATAATTAATCGCACAAACTGTGCAGCACACCTTCCATCACACTAACTGTGCAGCACACCTTCCATCACACTAACTGTGCAGCACACCTTCCATCACAATAACTGTGCAGCACACCTTCCATCACAATAACTGTGCAGCACACTTTCAGTCACACTAACCATACAGCACAAGTTGTTATACTAACTGTATAGCAGCCCTTCCATCACAATAATAAGTACTTTCTGTCACGCTAACTGTACAGCATCCCTTCCATAACATTAACAAAACAGCACTGCTTCCATCACACTAACTGTGTGCCCTTTCATCACACTAACTGTACAGTGCCCTTTCATCACACTAACTGTACAGTACCCTTTCACACTAACAGTACAGCACACCTTAGTTCCATCACACTAACCATATAGCACACCTTCCATCACATTAACTGTACAGCATTCCTTCCATAACACTAACTGAACAGCATAGCTTCCATCACTCTAACTGCACAGTGCCCTTTCATCACACTAACTGTACAGTGCCTTTCATCAAACTAATTGTACAGTACTCTTTCATCACACTAACAGTACAGTACACCTTCCATCACACTACCCATATAGCAAACTTTTCATCACACTAACAGTGTGGCACACTGTTCACCATACTAACCATACAGCACAACTTCCATCACACTAACCGTTCAGCAAACCTTCCATCACACTAACCTTGTAGCACACCTTCTGTCACACTAACCTGCAGCACACCTTCCGTCACACTAGCCATGCAGCACATCTTCCATCGCACTAACCATGCAGCACACCTTCCGTTACACTAACCATGCAGCACACCTTCCGTCACACTAACCGTGCAGCACACCTTCTTTCACACTCACCGCTCAGCACACCTTCCATCACACTAACCATGCAGCACACCTTCCGTCACACTCACCATTCAGCACACCTTCCGTCACACTAACCACGCAGCACATCTTCCATCGCACTAACAGTGCAGCAAACCTTCCGTCACACTAACATTGCAGCACACCTTCCATCACACTAACATTGCAGCACACCTTCAGTCACACTAACCACGCAGCACATCTTCTGTCACACTACCAGTGCAGCACACTTTGCGTCACACTAGCCATGCAGCACACCTTCCGTCACACTAACCACACAGCACATCTTGCATCACTGAACAATATGCCAAATGACAAACGATCTAGCTAGAGTCTAGTAATATTCATCTTTTTGTGAACTACCTTCCGTCACACTAACCGTTCAGCAAACCTTCCATCACACTAACCGTGCAGCACACCTTCCGTCACACTAACCATGCAGCACACCTTCTGTCATACTAACCGTGTAGCACATCTTCTGTCACACTACCAGTGCAGCACACTTTGCGTCACACTAGCCATGCAGCACACCTTCCGTCACACTAACCACACAGCACATCTTGCATCACTGAACAATATGCCAAATGACAAATGATCTAGCTAGAGTCTAGTAATATTCATCTTTTTGTGAACTACCTTCCGTCACACTAACCGTTCAGCAAACCTTCCGTCACACTAACCGTTCAGCAAACCTTCCATCACACTAACCGTGCAGCACACCTTCCGTCACACTAACCATGCAGCACACCTTCTGTCATACTAACCGTGTAGCACATCTTCCATCGCGCTAACCATGCAGTATGATGTTAAAAATAGACGTATCAGTATCCAACACATCTGCTGGAAACATAAAACACTTATCCATAATCTAGAGCTGGAGCTGTAGTTTAAAAATATTATAAATGAGTATGGTTTGCTTGTAATTTCTCTCCAGGAACTGTACCAATGTATTAATCTGTAGTTGTGCCCTTGGTGTGGAAATCATCTCCCAGCTGCTCATTAGCAGCGAGTGTGTAAATAGGTGAAAATATGGCATTGTGCAGCAGTATCTGCCATCAGAATACTTCCCCTTTCCTCATGGCCACCACAACAATACATCGGTACATGTAATATCTGGGCGCCCGATTTTTTCATCGGGTCGGAAAAATCGATCGCATCGCATGCGACCAAATAGCATGCGATGCGATCGACCCAATTTTTTTATAGGATCCAATTTTAAATAGTCCCTGAGGCCCGATTTTACATTGGGTCCAATGTTAAATGCCCCCCAGACCCCATTTTTAATTGTATACCCACCCTGATGGGTAATTACTCATTGTTAACGGCACGCCACGATCAACGCCAACCGGAAGCGTGGCGAGCGCAGCGAGCCCGCGAGGGGCGGCGGTACGCGTCCTCCGACCTTTTCATACCCCCACTATCCACGTCGGCGAGGAGTTGATTTTATATAGTGCGGCGAGCGCAGCGAGCCACTGAGCCCGAAGCGTGGCGAGCAGACGCGGAATACGAGCCCGAAGCATGGCAAACGCAGCGAGCCCCACGTGGGGACGCGGATTACTTAACATGTATTCCACGTCCCCTCATGGGGCTCGCTGCGCTCGCCACGCTTCGGGCTCATATTGCGCGTCCGCTCGCCACGCTTCGGGCTTGGTGGCTCGCTGCACAAAATCAACTCCATGCCGACGTGGATAGTGGGGGTATGAAAAGGTAGGACGCATACCGCCACCCCTCGCGGGCTCGCTGTGCTCGCCACGCTTCGGGTTGCTGTTGATCGTGGCGTGGCGTTAACAATGGGGGCCATTTGGCATAGTAATTACCCATCAGGGTGGGTATACAATTAAAAATGGGGTCTGGGGGGCATTTAACATTGGACCCAATGTAAAATCAGGTCTCAGGGACCATTTAACATTGGATCCTCTGTAAAAATCGGGTCGATCGCATCGCATGCCTTAAGATGCGATGCCACTGATTTTTCCGACCCAATCAAAAAATCGGGTCCCATCGCATCTGATCGCATGCCTTAAGTTAAGGCATGCAATAAAAAAATCGGGCGCCCAGATATTACACAAGTACCAATACATTTTTATGTATGCATTAAAAAATCATGAATTAGATACTGGATAGAATTCCAGCTGTCCTTACCTTGTTCCGGGCTTTAATCCTTTTGTATACAAAATCAGGGAATGTTTTCCTTGGAATGAAGCGTCCAGACCCTTGGCTGACATGGAGAGTTCCATCTTCCAGCACAACCCGTCCTTGGCTTATAACTACTTCTGGGGCCCCCTGGCATTCCATTCCTTCAAATATGTTCAGCTCAATAGCCTGTCAGAAATCAACAGGTCCATATATACTTTTAAGCCTTTAGAGTTATATTCATTCAAGTATATTATTCTGTCCGATCTTCCCTCTACTAACCCTTTCCTTGAAGAGTCATCCTCTATACAGTTGTTCTCATAAGTTTTCATACCCTAGAAGAATTTGTGATTTTCTGGCCATTTGTCAGAGAATATTAATGATAACTCACAAACTTTTCTTTCACTCATGGTTAGTGGTTGGGTGAAGCCATTTATTGTCAAACAACTCCGTTTACTCTTTTTAAATCATAATGACAACAGAAACTACCCAAATGACCCTGATCAAAAGTTTACATACCCCAGTTCTTAATACCGTGTATTGCCCCCTTTAACATCAATGACAGCTTGAAGTCTTTTGTGGTAGTTGTGGATGAGGCTCTTTATTTTCTCAGATGGTAAAGCTGCCCATTCTTCTTGGCAAAAAGCCTCCTGTTCCTGTAAATTCTTGGGCTGTCTTGCATGAACTGCACATTTGAGATCTCCCCAGAGTGGCTCAATGAAATTGAGGTCAGGAGACTCCAGAACCTTCACTTTATTCTGCTGTAGCCAATGACAGGTCAACTTGGCCTTGTGTTTTGGATCATTGTCATTTTGGAAAGTCCAAGTACGTCCCATGCGCAGCTTCTGGGCTTTTTCTCCAGGATTTTCTGATAACATGCTGCATTCATCTTGCCATCAATTTTGAACACATTTCCAGTGCTTTTGTAGCTCACACATCCCCAAAACATCAGCGATCGACCTCCGTGTTTCACAGTAGGAATGGTGTACCTTTCATCATAGGCCTTGTTGACAATTTTGGTCTCATCACTCCATTTATTCCAAAAGTTTTGAGGCTTGTCTCTGTGCTGTTTGGAGTATTGTAAGGGGATGCTTTGTGGCATTTGCGTAGTAATGGGTTTCTTCTGGCGATTTGACCATACAGCCCATTTTTCCTCAAATGCCTCCTTATTGTGCATCTTGAAACAACCGTACCACTTTTTATCATAGAGTCCTGTATTACAGTTGACGTTATTTGTGGATTTTTCTTTGCATCCTGAACAATTTTCCTGGCAGTTGTGGCTGAGATTTTTGTTGGTCTACCTGAACGTGATTTGGTTTCCACAGAATCCCTAATTTTCCACTTCTTAATTAGAGTTTGAACACTGCTGATTGGCATTCTCATTTGCTTGGATATCTTTTTATATCCCTTTCCTGTTTTAAACAATTCAATTACATTTTCCTGCATATCCTTTGACAATTCTTTTGCTTTCCCCATGATTCAGAATCCAGACACATCATTGCAGCACTGGATGAAAGATGCAAGGGTCTTTTAGGAGTCAAGAAACTCACTGACCATTTATACACACACACACACACACACACACACACACACACACACACACACACACACTGATTACAAGCAAACAGATCACAGCTGAGGATGGTTACCTTTAGAAGCCATTAAAACCTGTGTGTGTCAACTTGTGTGCATGTTATCAGGCCAAAATCTCCAGGGTATGTAAACTTTTGATCAGGGTCATTTGGGTAGTTTCCGGTCATTATGATTTTAAAAGAGTAAACACAGTTTGCCAATAAATGGTTTCACCCAACCACTAACAATCATATTCTCTGACAAATGGCCAGAAAATGACAAAAGACCAAATGGGTATGTAAACTTATGAGCACAACTGTATATATAGGCCCACAGAGAGCCAACAGTCTAAAAGCTGACGTCACGTGACGTCTGCTTCCCCAGGGCGGCATTAACCTGCTTGCTAGGTTTTGAATATATGCAGCCGAGCGAGCAGGTGTGAATCAGACCAATTGACCATTTAGGGTGGTTACGGGGAGTGGCAGCAGAAAACCACAGGACCACAGCTGAGATGACATCTCTGAATAAGACCCCATTGATCTTTCATCAAATGGATCAATAAAGGTCTCAGACGGGTGACGGCCGTAATTCACAAAGGAAAGAATATTACTTTTACTTTTAGATTTGTGTTATTGAATCTGTACTGACAGACACATACAGAAAAAAAGTCTCTATTCCCGAAATATTTTAGTAGTATTATTCTTGTTTTCCTCCCCAACGTCTGTTTAGAAACCCCCAACTGCTGTACATAGAGAACAGAATAGCTAGACCAGTTATTACCAGATTATGGGTTTTGGCAGAAATAGTTTTTAGAACTTTTGGATTCCAGATAACTAGGTCGGCATCGGAGCCAGCTGCGATCCTTCCCTTTCGGGGATACAAGTTAAATATCTTGGCGGCGTTTGTGCTGGTCACGGCGACAAACTCGTTCTCATCCATTTTGCCAGAGTTCTGCGATAAAGAGGGAATGACATGGGCACGGTTATTTGTCATTGTACAAAATGCAAATCTTTTTGTTGTGTTACGCAGTATGGACCATGGACTGTAAGGTTACCCGAATTGGTTGTCCAGGTTGTTATTCCGCTGGCTTTGTTATAGCATTAGTTGTTAGCTTTTTGGACAGCAGAGGCGTACCCGTATGGGGGAGGGGGGGGGGGGGGAGTGCCTGACAAGCCTAATAGTTGGCGTAAAAATGGCCCGGACCTCCCATTACTAACCTTTAAAGTGTTTTTCATTTGGTTATAATACTTACATATGAAACTAAAGCTACTGACTACATTATTGCTTTTTATTCAAAGCAAGTGAGTGACAAGGGAGCATCCTTAATTCTAGCACTCTAGGAAGAAATAAATGGCATCAGAAATAAATCACCCAGGTTCTATATACAGTAGATGCGTCGTCCATCAATTGGGTTGCTATGTACTTCCTTATACATAAGGGGGCTAATTCAACATCAATCGGAACTGGGCGAATTCAGCTCAGATACGATGTTTGGGGGTCTGTGCATGTGCGTATTTGAGCATGTGCAGACCACGGCAACGAATGCCTTTGGCAAGTTACACAGTCGCCGGGCCATTCGTTGCGGGGAGGGACGGCAGGGGAAACGGGTGGACGGCGCTGGACCATGGGAACGTTCTATGGGCATCCCCATGAAAAAGAAGGCATTCCTGTGGGAACGCAGGCAGGCTGATGCCTGCTGGGGGTGGGTGGATAACATCACAGGACATCAGCGCCCGCCCATCTTCGGCGATTTGCGGAGGAAATAAAAGTCAGTTTCTACTGCTAGCGGACGCATCCCTTGGAAAGAGGATTTGGCGGTGGGTGGGTGCTTGGTGGGGCGGCGTTCGGTAATCAGTGAACGACTTCTGTTTACCAAGCGGCGTTGAATCATGTGGGTTAGAGTCATGGGTACTTGTTATCTTACTTGGCTATGTTCCCCTTGCTGGTGGCAGTGAAGTTGACCTTTCCCACACTAAGATTTAGACATAGTGTAGGTGGCAGAGGTCACAGGTCTGACTATAGTGTGCCCTCCTCTGGTGGTGGTGTTGTGTAGGCTTTCCCAAGGCTTCTTCAAGTGGTTTATTTTTAGGCATGTTCATAAGTATAAAACCATAGAGAGAAATAGGCCCAATGAAATTATAGCTATCATTTGTCTTGTCTACGAAATGACAGAAGATGATTGGTTACTTTGGGCAACTTCTACAATTCATCTCTTTCAAATGTATCTCACCTTAGTCTACTCACTGTGTAAGTGGGGTGCAGCTGAGGTGAGTGCCACCATTAATGCACCAAGTCACAGGCACTATCTGTATAACAAGTGGATGGACCAAGTATGTCATTGAGATCAGGTGACTACAGTCAGGGAAGTAATAAGATGTAACTGATGCAGCTCTGATTATCCTTACCACACATTTCTCCCAAATAACTGACATTCTTTCTTCTACTCCGTTTATTCCCTCTGGTATTAGTGTGAAGTTGTCCTTGCCAACGGCCTTCTGTGCTGTGGTAAAGGTGCAGTGGGCGCTCCCTGCTACCTGAAGGTCCGAACTGCAGAAGACAGGACAGACACCGGTCACTTTACACAAGTTCAACTCCACAGCGAACCAGTCACCACCAAATAATGGAGACAGTTTGTGCGCTGAACCAATATTCATGCAAATACAGCCAGTAAAGTCGCTGGGGATCAGTGACACCATTGAGGTGTGAAGCATGAGGCATTGTGGGATAACAAAAATTTCAAAATGTTCACCATGATTAACTGCACGCCAATTCAAAATACTGTACTCAGTTATGGAGAAAGGATAAAGCTCTTACAGTTTACGTAAACAAACATATTTAAAAAAAACGCGCTGAATTATAGCAGCTTGAATTTTTGCTGTGCTTCCGGACCAGTGACCTCCTCCTCCCCAGCCCCGTACTTCCACTTCCGGGTACAGGGAGGAGGAGCCAGCGAGTCCCTGGCCCTGCAGCAGCAGAAGCCGGGCACAGGAGGAGGGTGGAGTCGCCAGGGACTTGCTCACACATCGCCGGCTGCATCGCAAAGGGCAGCTCTTAAAGTAAGAGTCTTAATGCATATGCGATTATTATCTATGCGGTATCCGGCGATGTGCGGCAGAAAGGGGCTGCGGATGTTAGCGCATCCCACCCACAGTCTGTCACATGTCCGTTAGGAGCTGATTGGCTAGTACTTTTTCTCCATCCACTCTCCAAGCCTTAGTACATAGACAACCTTAGGGGAGGATGTGCAAAGCCTTGGAGAATGACAGAGAGAGGTAAACGACCAATGATCAGCTCCTAACTGCCATGTTACAGGCTGGGTATGAACGACAACAGGAGCTGATTGGCTGGTAGCTTCTCTCTCTCCACATTATCTCTCTCCATGGCTTAGTACATCTGCTATTATGATAGATGAACAGAATCCTTTTTAATCAAAGCCGCAATAAATGAAGAAATAAAAGCTACGTACCAGGATAGTAATGAGCCGAGATAGTCCGGGGTTGTGGTGTCGGCGCTTATTGGGGGCGAGGTAATGAAAGCTGCCGCTTTGGCCCAGTTCTTACTCCAGTAATGCGTGCCATCGGTAGCCAGCCCGGCCGTTATCGTCTCCCCGTACACCACCATACCTGCCGAGAAGCACACCGGCACTTATCTACTGCTGCACTGCATTGGATATTATAGAACATGTAAGGGTATGGGTCATAGGGGCCGACAGTATGAAGGTCGACATACACTAAGTCCACCACTAAAGGTCGACAGGGCGTAGGTGGACACATTAAATAGGTTGACAGGGTCAGAAAGGTCCTCACAAGCATTAGGTCGACAATGGGAAGGTCAAAAGTCAAAAGGTTGACATGAGGGTTTTTTAAAATTTGCGCCGAATGTTGACATAAGTCAACATGGACACCGTGTCGGTGTACCGCGTCCCCTCAGCATGCTCGGCACACCACGCCCTAGTGGATGCTGGGGTATGAAGTACTGGCTGTTTTTGAAAATAAAAGTGTCAAGCTTGTCGACCTTTTAACATGCGTCGACCTAAACCCAGTCGACTTTTAGTGGTCGACGAATGTATGTCAACCTTCATACTGTCGACCAAGCGACCATATCTCCTCTGCACAACCATTCAAATTTGCTTTAAGTGGGTTGGACAGAGGGCCAGATGCACTAAGCTCAACAAGTGATAAACCGGAGAGTGATGACGCACCAGCCAATCAGCTCCCACTTAACATTTTTCAAGCACAGCTTGTGCTATGACAGGAGTTGGTTGGCTGGTACTTTATCACTCTCCATTTTATCACTTTTCAAGGCTTAGTACATCTTGTCCATAAAAACTCCTTTGCAGAAGTCATATGACATTGTATCCCCTGTACTAGATATACTTATACTTCTTTTCCATCTACAAGCCGGGTCGCACCCGGGATTTTGTACCTGGCTCCAGCACGGGTTGACTCCTTTCTATCTTAGTCCCCACCCAGCATAATGCCGGGCAGGTGACATCATCAGGAGGCGGGGTCGGGGTGGTGTTTGGAGAGCATCTCCGAACGCCGGCTTTTGCATTGCAGTGAACGGGACCCGGGTTGTATCGACCCAGCTTACCTGTTTACACTGCACAATGACCTGGGTTGAACCCGTGTTCAATCCTGGTCGCTACCCTGGTTCATTTGAACTGGGAACGTTTCCACCTGCCTACAATCCCAGGTTTTGCGTGCTCCCCGGGATATTTAGGCTAGTGGACAAGGGGTATAAGTGACTGATAGTATGGGGATAGCATTGTACTATAGGATACAAAACATGAACATATATAATAGGGCAATAGACAGTGCCCTGTGCCCTGTGCTTTATTTGGTTCTATAAGGAGAGGAGAGTTAGTATCATCTTACAGCTGCTGTATCCCGGCTGGCACCTTATCAGCTGGCGTCTAGAAGCAGCTTCCTCAGCAAACGCTGCCAATTAGGCCATTAACATGCACTTAATGTTAAATAAGCTTCAGAGAGTTCATCAACTCATCACACTTGAATATATACAGTAAGTGAGCGTATAACAGCGATATGTCTGTACGAGACTTGTTATATAATTGCGTTATAACCTATAGCCATATAATGTATGCTTTTCTGCATGTACGGACGTCCCCTTATATACTGTATTTATCCTATACAGTATGTCGTGGGATGAATGGCATAATACCTGTGATCTCCTCTTTTCCCTTAAGCTGCAATTCCTCAACCGGACTTACAACATACCACAGTTTTAGGGATATGTCACTGTGAGATCTGACTGTAGTCTCTACTTAAGTTGTGTATCGGGAGCATCACAGCCAGTGCACATACTGTATCAGTGGGGCCCAGTATGCCATCTACAAAGCCGAGGTGTCCTGAACTCCCGGTACATGTGCACCCGTCCCCTAGGCACAGCAGCAGCAGACGTTCCGACCGATGGGTCAACATTCATGAAAATCTGGACTACAGTATAAATTCACCCAGAACTGGTAACATCATGAGAAAATGTTCTATAGAGTAATCAGCAATGGGATGTAGTGAAGTCTCAGAGGCAAATTTACTAAAGATTCTAAAAATAAAGACGTGATGTTGCCTGGAGCAACCAATGGATTCTGTCTATCATTTCTCTATTGCATCCTAGAAAATGAAGGAATCTGATTGATTGCTATGGGCAACATAATTATTATTTTTTTTTTTTTTGAAGCTTTTGTAAATTTACTCTTCAGTCTACAAAGTATCTGGGTCCTGGTAATGGGTTACTTACTGTATACTTTAAATGTTACAGTGGTTCCCTGTGGGGGTATGGGACACTGGGATGACCCAATTTAGGTCGACATGGGTTGACCACTGAAGGTAGACAGGCCTTAGGTCGAAACCTGCAATAGGTCGACGTGGCTAAGGGGTCGACCTAATGGCCGTATCCCTCCCTGTGCCGGTATAACTCAGTTGCGGCATACCGCAGGTCAGCTGGTCACACACAGGTGTTCTGATTTATGAGTGAATAATGAATTCTACAACAGCACAAAATGAAACGTTCCGCTACAGCGAGCAGAGGAAAGAGCAAGACGCCAAAGGAAAGTCTGCCGGTAAAATTGCCCATTGTTCTCTACCTTTCCTCTTCGCTTGAGCAATCACGTCAGCAACTCCCTTGCTCATGACTTTGGTGATGTACAAGGGGCAGTTGGCCTGCTTCGCGATGGTAATTGCACGGTAAGTCGCCTCTGCCGCCACCTGGAGGGACAGGAATCATGTCAAGCGCAACATCTGCCAACGTGCTCACAGAGCCGTAAGTGTGAGTAAATGGAAAATACTCTCATTACCTCCTCTGGGTGGCTGAGAACGTGGCTTTCCGGCCCTGTGATGCCAAGTTCTAGCAGACGCTTTTGTTCCTGTACGACATAAATGATTAAATAAATATAAATTGCTCAGGGAGAGGTAAACATGTCAGCTTCATGGCTGCGGCGTTAATTCATTACGTTCCAGAACAGGAATTACTGTAGCGATGCTAAATTACAATTACAGACGCTAGCCAGACACGTATCATCGATGGATTGTAATTTAACAAGAGCTGGAAGCCAAACACCTCTAATATAAGTTATTTCTCTGCTAAGAGATAAAGTCCCTCAGCGCATGCTATGGTGATACCAGATAGCAATACCTCTTCAATGATGTCTCCGTTCTCAGCATGCACTTGTGCTATGGCGCCGAGTTCCCGGATGATGCTGAAGATTTCATACATCTGCAAACAAAACAAATGTGTAAATGCAATACAACAAATGCTTCAATTCGTTACTTTATGCACACATGCAGTTTAGCTGTACGCTACCTCGGCGTCTGTGCACTGGTACTTGTCCTTGTATGCCATGTATACGAGAAAGGAATTCACACCTTCAAAAGGAAACAACAGACATTTATATCATGAGAATGAAAAGTTCATCGTTTCATTTGAATGGTTTTGTTGGTTTAATTGACCTCGACTCTAAGGGCGGGATGCTATATCACTCACCGCCGCGGCCCCGGGTACTTTTCGGCGCCGCTGTATTCTTTAACCTCAGGCGGATCAGTGCTTCTCTCAGCACTTCCGCATTCTTGAGGTTATCGGTGCGCGCTGCTCTCCCCATAGGGTTGTACAGGAGAAGCGCGCGCACCCTATGCTGTTACATCCGCCGCGCTAGTACAAGCTGTGTGTTACCTCGCCTCCTCTGGCTGGCGGAGAGGTACAGTGATACTAATTACTACCTACAGACACTGCGCCAGCAACATACACAGCCCACAGACCGAGGAGCCCTCGATGCGCACAGTCACAGCACCTCACGTGACTGCTGGCGTCTGGAAAAAGCCAGTGGGCGGGATGCTGAGCGTTGTCCGGCCAGCTCGTAGCGGGCGCATGCGCATAGGACACCAAGGGGGAAACAAAACATCGCCATGACACTAGGATAACGCAAACTACGCGCGACAGCTACAGATACACGGAATATGGAGAAGACAGACGCCTTTACGCGGCGATATTCCAGCGCTAACTACACGAAAAATCCCCAGATTCGCAGTGAATATTACAGCATCCCGCCCTAAGGGCCACATTTATCAAGCTTCAAAAAGTGATAACATGGAGAGTGATAAACAGCCAGCCAATCAGCTCCTAACTGTCATGTCACAGGCTGGGTTTGAAAAATGACAAATGCCAGCTGGTTGGCTGGTTGTTTATAACTTTTTGAAGCTTGATTCATATTACCCTAAGGATTGTAGTATGGAACTACAGATTGCAGCATGCCCTACCAAAGTTTTAGCATGCCCTAACAGTAAACACTATGGCAGGGCATGCTGGGACGTGTAGTTTCACAGCAGATGGAGGGCCAAATTGCATACTTCTGGTCTGTACTAAATGCCAGTGGCACAATATGCAAATAAGCACAAAGGCCCTTATTCTGGTCGGTGCGGATATATCCGCTTGCGTTCGGCCCGCCGATGTTCGGAGACCATCAAATGCAGGGGCTGCTACCAAGATGGAGGAGGCGTATCCCCGTCCACTTTCATGCGGACCGCCACATATCCACGTACGGACGGAGGTGGCGATCCGTATGGAAGGCGGGGATTCGCCTGCACGGTCCTGGTCGCATATTCTGATCTGGCCGCACAGATCAGAATAAGGGCCTAAGTATGCAACCAACATGTTGGACGCAAGAATCTTGGGCCTGGTTCAGATTTGATCGCAAAGCTGTTTTTTTTCATAAAAGGACAAAAACATGCTGCACTGCAGGTGGGGCAGATGTGACCTGTGCAGAAAGAGTTACATTTCAGTGGGGTGTGTTCAAACTGAAATCTAATGCAGTGTAAGAATAAAGCAGCCATAAACAAAAGAACTCACCCAAATCTCTCTCTCCGCACGTTACATCTGAACCCACCTGCAGTACAGCGTGGTTTTGTACATTTAAAAAAAAGATTTTGCCTTTGCAATCAACTCTGAATCAGGCCCCTTATTTGCTGTAGGGGTGCGCAATCTACCACTATCAGCAGGAGCTGTAGATTATTACTATGGGTCTGATTCAGACCTGAACGCACAGCTGCGAATTCGTACAGCAGACGTTTATTTATACACTGCACATGCGTACGATTCACAGAACACATGTGCGAGGCCGAACTGCAATGAAATCTTGCGACTTTCTAAACTCACAAAAAAAAAAGTTTGCAAGGTCATTGACTGGAAGTAGGCGCCTGAGGGCGGAAACCGGAAGTTTAGTGGGGGTGCTTAGAAAAATGCAGGAAGTGTCAGGGAAACCACTGGAAGTGTCAGGGAAATGCTGGGAGTGTCAGGGAAACCACTGAAAGTGTCAGGAGAAACGCTGGGAGTGTCAGAGAAACCACTGGAAGTGTCAGGGAAACGCTGGGAGTGTCAGGGTAACCACTGGAAGTGTCAGGAGAAACCCTGGGAGTGTCAGGGTAACCACTGAAAGTGTCAGGAGAAACGCTGGGAGTGTCAGGAGAAACGCTGGGAGTGTCAGTATAACCGCTGGGAGTGTCAGGGAAACCACTATTAGTCTCCGGGAAACAGCTGGGAGTGTCAGGGAAACCGCTGGGAGTGTCAGGGAAACCACTGGAAGTGTCAGGAGAAATGCTGGGAGTGTCAGGAGAAATGGTGGGAGTGTCAGGGAAACCACTGGAAGTGTCAGGAGAAACGCTGGGAGTGTCAGGAGAAATGGTGGGAGTGTCAGGGAAACCGCTGGGAGTGTCTGGGACACCGCTAGTAGTCTCTGGGAAAACACTGGGAGTGTCAGGGAAACCGCTGGGAGTGTCTAGGACACCGCTAGTAGTCTCTGGGAAAACACTGGGAGTGTCAGGGAAACCGCTGGGAGTGTCAGGGAAACCGCTGGGAGTGTCAGGCAAAACGCTGGGAGTGTCAGGAGAAATGCTGGGAGTGTCAGGGAAACCGCTGGGAGTGACAGGGAAACCGCTGGGAGTGTCAGGAGAAACGCTGGGAGTGTCAGGAGAAATGCTGAGCGTGTCAGGGTAACCGCTGGGAGTGTCAGGAGAAACGCTGGGAGTGTCAGCGAAACCGCTGGGAGTGTCAGGGAAACCACTGGAAGTCTCAGGGAAAATGCTGGGAGTGTCAGGAGAAACACTGGGAGAGTCAGGGAAACCAATGGGAGTGTCAGGGAAACCACTGGAAGTCTCAGGGAAAATGCTGGGAGTGTCAGGAGAAACACTGGGAGAGTCAGGGAAACCAATGGGAGTGTCAGGGAAACCACTGGAAGTCTCAGGGAAAATGCTGGGAGTGTCAGGAGAAACACTGGGAGTGTCAGGAGAAACACTGGGAGAGTCAGGGAAACCCCTGGGAGTGTCAGGGAAATCACTGGAAGTCTCAGGAAAAATGCTGGGGGTGTCAGGAAAAATGCTGGGAGTGTCAGGGAAACCGCTGGGAGTGTCAGGAAAACCGTTGGAAGTCTCAGGGAAAACGCTGGAAGTCTCAGGGAGAATGCTTGGAGTGTCAGGGAAACTGTTGGAAGTCTCAAGAAAAATGCTGGGAGTGTCAGGAAAAGCACTTTGGGTGTCAGGAAAACCGCTGGAAGTCTCAGGGAAAACGCTGGGAGTGTCAGGGAATACGCTGGGAGTGTCAGGGAATACGCTGGGAGTGTCAGGGAAAACACTGGGAGTGTCAGGGAAAACACAGGCGTGCCTGAGCATTTTAGGGGAGGGTGTGTGATGTCAGCTCCAGGCCGGATACACCTTTTTCCATCACACCGATGAGTTAATCTTTGGCTACTCTGAGCCTGCGAGGACTTGTTCCCGGTGTAATAAACATTAGATGCTGAGACTGTTACGATGGGTTTTGCACATTATCGCATGGCTGCAAATGGATGTGTAACCGCACACATCCATCCCCACAGCGTGCAAATTACAATGACCAAATAGCTGGCACTCACCCTTGTCCTTTACCAGTGCCTCCAGCTCCTCCTTCAGACTCTCGTGCCAGTATGTGATATCCACATGCAGAGAGTAATCACAGCAGACCTTCCCATCTGCCCATTCTCTCCACTGGTCATATGCAGCAACCAGGTTCATTCCAGCATCAGGAAAGACATGGTCCACTGGAACAGAACGGACAGGATCAGCGATGTATGGTATAATTACATAAGCTGTATACAACTTCTAAATTGTGCATAGCAGGTGCTACCTATCATTGTATGGGATGTACTAAGCGTTGGATCCAGGGGGATCAGGGAATAAGTCCCATGATTCTGTCACTAATACATATACAACATTCATGAACTTAACTTGAGAGCTCTTTGTTATTCAGTCACACTGTCCTTTATTCAATTTCAAGACACTGACATACCCGGGATTCAAACCCATCACCTGTAGCATAAATATATAATCAGCATTGCAGCATAGCAGATCTATGTAGTGTGTGGCTGCACTACATAGATCTGCTCAATTGCAATGCAAATTATTTTTTTTTTTTAGAAACGTCATAATTTCAATTCAGGATCAAATAGCTTACTGAGTAGAGTGTTTGTCTGGATTACAACAGGTTATGGGTTGGAATCCCGAGTAAGGCAATACACTGAAGCGTCATTTACTAAAGGGTATTGTAATACATGTGGTATAAAGAGAACTTGTGTCCAAAATGTTTTCTATAAATGTGTGTGTGTATATTATATGTGGGAAGTGGCATCATAGCATGGGCTGTCCCTGGGATCAGTTTTGTCATGCCCCTTCCCCACAGGGGGCATGCTCTTTATGTCCCTATTGGACAAACAAAGAGGGGGGGAGGGTTCTCTTTCTGGCACACAAAGCCAAAAAAGTCTAGTTATGATTCTGCTCCTTAGAACATTTGAGAGCTCCCCTTATCCTGTATTGGTTACCATTAATTCTCATGTACCATAGGCAATGCTGTACATCAGTATTAGCTAAACAGAACAATGCAGCCATAGAGAATATAAGGAATTCTTCTTATTGGTTTTTATTTAGTATGGCCTATTTACAAAACGCCATTCATATCGGTTCTTGACACACTGGATGGGCCTGATTCTGATTGGGCGTTCCCACAGGGGAGTGATGTTTAGCGACTGCACATGCGTATAATGTTTTATGCGCATGTGCAGCCACTTGGCACAAACGGGCACGGTGAATTGAGTATACGTCGGCCTGTTCGCAAGCAGCGGTGTGGCGAGGGGTCGTGCCCATGGTAACGTCTGGCGTTTCATGGGTGTTCCCATAGAAATGCGCCCGTGATGCAGATTATGCTAATAATCCATTCACATGTGTGTGGGGAAATCGGCGTTTGAGGGAGGGAGTGGGGGGGGGGGGGGCAGAAGGTCGTGCAGGCGGTGTTAAGACGACCCGCAAAGCCTTTGCAGGTCAACCAGAATCACCCACCTTATTTCAAAATCCAATTAACCGACTAGTATATCTGTGAAATGTTGGTGGGAACCAGGGTATTTTGGAGGAAACCCACACAAACAAGGGGAGAACATACAAACTCAACACCTATAGACCATGACTGGCAACAGTCTGCTTGTAAGATGCTTATTTTAGGATATTATTATTATTATTATATTATTATTATTATTATTATTATTATTATTATTATTATTATTATTATTATACTATTATTTCAACTAAGTTGCAGCACTATGCCGAGAAGTTAACACTTTGACTGTGGAGCACAAAGACAAAAACAAAAAAACAAATATCCTTGTGTCTGGAACAAAGAGTTTGCAAAGCAAGGAAAGGAAAATACACATATTTATTTATTTTTTGCATGCAGGGTAAATACTGTCTGTGTTTGCATGTAATCAATAATTGCTGGGTAGATTTATTTTTACACTACAACTTACATTTGAGTTTGGACATTTTAAATACCCCCCCTCCCCATACAGTGCAACATAGTTTTGTCCAGATGCATAGTCGCTTGCTCCTAACTCATTGATAAAAGTAGTGAAGGAGTTAAGTTCAACAAAAACAATAAAAGTAGAAAAGTAATACATATGTCTCTCCTTATCACACTTGCATTTATCTCTTGTTAAGGCTTATTTAATACATCTGGCCCATTGAGAGACAGAGAGAAAAGTGGCAGCATGCCTGTCGCATGTTATACCTAATTACTCAACCCACACAGTAAAATATATAAATATGTAATCCTATCTTGAGTCCAATATGCACAAAGAATCACAAAGATACAGAAGTAATAACCACCAAGCACATCTTGCTGTATATAATATATATATACACTTGTGTTGTATACTCACTAATCATTGTAGTGCCACCTGCCAACGCAGCTTTGGTTCCCTGAAAGAAGTCATCAGCACTGGTCATTCCCATCACGGGCATCTGTAGTCTTGTGTGGACATCTATTCCCCCGGGTATGACCAGCAAGCCGCGGGCATCAATGGTCTTTACCCCACCGGGGACAATCAGATTCTCTCCAATTTGTCTAGAAAAAAAACAATGACACAGGCTAAACAACATGGCAGAGGTTTCCTACGAAGCCAATGTTACGCGGTGGGGCTGGTGCAGACTGCAAATTGTCATCAAATATAATCAGTGTCAGTTTTTACCTAGGGACTGCATGCAGACCCCCCCCCCCCCCCCCCCCCCCGCCAGTAAAAATCTGCCATCACTAGTTAGCTGAGTGATTGCAGTGGCTTCCTATTGGAAGCACTATCTGCTAATCCACTGCTATACTGTGATCGGATTGGCAGATACAGCTTCCAAAGGGAAGCCTTTCTGCCAGCACTGTGGTGCTTCTAGGACTGCAGCTGATGCAGTCTGTTGAAGCCGCAGAGCAAATCCCCCGGCCAGCCGTGATGTTCCTCTATGGGCTGCACAGCATGCAGCCCATAAGAGTTAGTGCGCATGCACGTGGCCGCTGCAGGGCGCGCCACTGTATATAATATAATATTAATAACAAAATTATTCTTCAATGGCCCTGGCCCTAATGGGCAGTTGGATAAAGGGAAGGAGGACAGAGGGCCCTGGGTCCTCCTCTGTAATTCTCACAGGTAATGTGCAAACTGAGTGATCCACTGCTGAGAGTCGCGGCTCTTTTTTTTATTTCGGAAGGGTTTCGACCGGTTAGAGAGGTGATGAAGTGCTGAACACCAGTCACATCTTGAGGGATTCTCCAGCACCTGTGAAGGATATTTAGACGACTCTTGGAGGTGATTGCTTTCCTTGGCTGCACTATTCTGCAGTATAGGCAGCCGAGTCCCAAGCAGTGCTAACATGAAGGTGCGACTTTGCTTAAAAGGTCGGGGTTAAGTCTCATCACTCATCTGGTGAGTGTCCTAACAGACACGTACAGTAACAGCCAGTGACTGTGGAACATGCCTTGACATGAGCAGCCTTATTTTCTAATAAAGAAACAGATAGATGTCCACAAAATCCGTTGCTTTGTTCAACTAGAACTTACTTTATTAACCCATCCTCAACGTATATGTCTGCAAAAAAAGACTGGTCATCGTTCACGATCCTCCCTCCTTTAATCAGAAGTCGGTCACTCTGCAGAAGAAAAGAGACTCATTATATGATGTCTATGGATCCTGTCTATGTGTTTTGCTGCTTAGAAAGGGGCAATATGCGTTAAAAAATCAATTGGTGGTTATGCTCAATATCGTTAATGATATGAGCTGTCGTGCATTGTTAACGACTGTGCTGAATGCTGAATTTTTACTATATCGTCCACAAGGCATGCAGCAGCTGGAGGCGGGTGTTATCACTAAAGACATTGTATACCGATATTGTTCAATGTCTGGGCTTGTGTTTGCCCGTTGGCTAGTGTACAGGGACGGACTGGCCTTCTGGCACTTCTGGCAAATGCCAGAGGGGTCGATGGCCAGGTGGGCCGATTTCTTGCCACAAGGTGGAGGCTCCGTCTCCAGATCAGAGCACAGATCAGAGCTCTGGACTTGCGGCAGTTCCGGCGGCTCTCTATGTGCGCCACTGGAGTCCAGGAGAGAGGGGGCAGCATGTGCCGCTACTCCCCTCTCTCCTGCAAGCTGGCAGGGGCAGCGCATCCATGTGTGGCTCTTGTGTACACGTGCCCAACCTGTGCACATGCGTGACAAAGGTCACATGTGTGCACAAATGCCAGGGCCAATTTGGCGGCCCAGTCCATCGCTGCTAGTGTGTCATCTCTTCCATCGGGCTCAGTGGACAGTTGCCCAGGGGCCCCAGTATTCAAAGGGCCCATGGCTGATAAACCTTGCTGTCCCTACCCAGTTGGTCTGCCAGTTTATAGGTTGCCTTACTGTGGCATTTTTTGAATTGAGTGTTCTATTGTGTCACTACCCCCCTTCTCAGTGACACCACGCTCCTGTCTGTATTCAAGTTGTGAAGGGAAAGACAACATAGCTCTTTTTGACACAAGGCACCAAAATACCTAGTTACGGCTATGCAGGGGCATTGTAAGCCCATGTGCCAATGTGCAGCCTCCTACGTACGGGGGCTGTCCTCTCTGCCCGAAACAGCGCAGCGCTATAGATTCTGAGCTCACACTCTAATGCACATGCACAGATCTCTGGGAAAATGGACTCTGGTATGGGTCCCCCTGGGACACAGGGGCCCCTGTGCATCGCACACACTTTACTCATTGTAAATATGCCACTGTGGCTCTGATGTTTATATTTGTATTGTCATAAATGAGTGTGTCGACCGAACATTTCTTATTGAAAAATTTGGAAATAAAAAGTAACTGTGTTTATACAGTATGTCATGCTCTGGTTTAATTATGTGGTGAGAACCAGTGGCCCCCTGTCATTTCATTTTGTAGCTGAGGACCAGGGCTTTCAAACGAGCCCAGCCCCGTATCTCTAGCCCCCCGGGAACCAGAGATATCGCCTGGCAAAGCTGTAACGTTTTTTCCCCATAGGATAATATGGGACCCGTCAATTCCGACCCCCACCCGGTTCAGACGGCTACCAGTTCCCCCCCTGGCATCACAGAAGCTTGTGGTTGATCTCATTCAATTCCAAATAGCTGGGCCTTCAATATGATACCAGGCTGGTCCATATCAGTCAATCGGTTCCAGAGATATTACGTGTAAACTAATTTTTTTATTTTTGAAATGTAATTTCATGGCTGTTCATGTTCTTTGAGGGCAGATTACTCTGGAACCAAACGTTCCAGTTTCACTGGACCAAAATCATTCAAAGCCCACTCAAAAGTTCTTCAATATGATACTTGTCTCATGTAAATGGATCAGTTGGTTCCGAAGATATAGCCGGTTAAATAAGATAACTGGTTAAAGGGGGGGAGGGGTGGTTTTCTCTCCCCCTCACACCAGAAAATGCAGGGACTAGGCTGGTGTAAAAGGGGCCAACCTGGGAATGCATTTTCTGGTGTGAAAGGGGTATTATTTCAAATAGCCGGGACCTGCAGTGCTCTGAATACAGCCAGGCTCTGCCACTGTCAGTGGCTATCACTTCTGCCTGGCGGCTGTCCCCCATTTACCGCGAGCATGTATTCCCCTTGGCAATGAGCATGTAATCCCACATGGCAATTAGCATGGAACCTCTGGAAATGAGCATGGAACCCTTGGCAATGAGCATGTAGATAAGCAGCACTTATGTAGCATAATTTTTAATAGGCATTATGGTGTTTGACATAATACATAATGGACATAATGGCGTGTAACTTAACGTGTAATGGACATTATGGTGTAAATGTTTAATGCGCGCCTTTGGTGGACAATGTTCCTGTTTATGAAACGTATTGTGAATTTTGGCTTAATCTGTGTGGCATTATGTGAATTCTGGCTCAATCCATGTGGCATTATGTGAATTTTGTCTCAATCCGTGTGGCATTATGTGAATTTTGTCACAATCCATGTGGCATTATGTGAATTTTGGCTCAATACGTGTGGCATTATGTGAATTTTGTCTCAATCCGTGTGGCATTATGTGAATTTTGTCACAATCCGTGTGGAATTATGTGAATTTTGGCTCAATCCGTGTGGCATTATTTGAATTTTGACACAATCCATATGGCATTATGTTTATTTTGGCTCAATCCATTTGGCATTATGTAAATTTTGGCTCAATCCATGTGGCATTATGTGAATTTTGACACAATCCATGTGGCACTATTTGAATTTTGGCTCAATCCATGTGGCATTATGTGAATTTTGGCTCAATCCGTGTGGCTTGATGTGAATTTTGACACAATCCATGTGGCATTATTTGAATGTTGGCTCAATCCATGTGGCATTATGTGAATTTTGGCTCATTCCATTTGGCATCATGTGTAAGGGGCAAGTATAATGGGGTCTAGTATTTTGTTGCATAATGTATAGAAGTTGTATATGGTGTTGTACACTACACTCAAGGACATGCCCCCTGTTGAATGGCCACACACCATTTTCCGGAGCGCGCCTTCGGCGCGCATACAACTACATCCTTCACTTTTGTCACCATGGTGGGCCTGCGTACTTTAAATGCCAGGGCCTATTTTTAATCCCATTCCTACCCTCTCCCTGCCGCTCTCTTAGCATGTACACTGGCACCACTAACACCGCCCCTCCCCCTCCTAAACCCTCTTTTATCATGGTGCCCCCCCTGTCATTTTATCCTGGATCCGCCCCTGGTGAGGACTAATGGTCTGCATGCAGGGTGTGATTTGGGCTATCGATTTTTACTATATAGTCAAAAATCGATAGCAAATTGCACCGTGTTTTGCCGCACCCGATCACATTATGATCCAGAATTGCGGCCCTGCAGCATCGCAATTGAAAGTAGAAACAGAAAGTACAGCACAGTCTATTTCTACTATCTCGGGAACAAGGGCCATGCTCAATGCAGCATGCCCCCCCCCCCCCCGCATTGTCCCTCCCTGCCAACTGATGCCGTCACCCTGCCAGCCTCCAAAATCGAATCGATATTGGTGACCGCCACATCAGCCCATGTGTACACACTATAAGATTTGCTTCTGTTTGCCCACATATATACTGTATAATATGATTGGCAGCAACCAGCACTTATTTTGCCTATAACTGACGGTGTAATGGTTAGCATTACCGCCTCACAGCACTGAGGTCATGGGTTTGATTCCCACCAAGGCCCTAACTGTGCAGAGTTTGTATATTCTCCCCGTGCTTGAGTGGGTTTCCCCCGGGTACTCCGGTTTCCTCCCACAATCCAAAAATATACTGGTAGGCTAATTGGCTTCCAACAAATTAACCCTAGAATGTCTGTGTGCGTGTACATGTGGTAGGGAATATAGATTGTAAGCTCCACTGGGGCAGGGACTGATGTGACTGTTCTAATATTCTCTGTACAGCGCTGCGGAATATGTGTGCGCTATATTAGAAACTGGTAATAGATAAATATAACATTGATCATAAATAATTTGATTTGGTTCTGGACCACTAACCCAAGGCGTCCAGTGCAGGTGTCCGGACCATTATAGGAGCAGAAGACAAACCCACACAATGTCCTAGGATATGGCAGCTGCTGCCACCACTGTGAATGGGAGATGTCTCTGACAAGACACTGGGGGGAAATTTACTAAGATGGGAGTCCTCTTTCCGATGGCATGTTGCTATGGGCTACCAATCAGAATCCACTTCCTATTCATTTCTCACCTTCTAGAAGTAGATCTGATCTGATTGGTCGCCCATAGCAACAACCCATGTGAAACAGAACTCCCATCTTAGTAAATTCCCCCAATGAGGCTTATATCTATTTTTAAAGTGATATCATCAAATGAGATTTTTTTGCCCGTTTCCTGTGTCAACCCCTCACCCTACAAGACTGTGGGTACTAGTGGATTATCACGGCTCCCATCGCATGCCATATATAGTGGCATGCGATGGCATGCGATTGGATACGATTTTTGCAGTTTTTTACCATTTTTTTACAAAATCGCATGCGTTTTTTTAACAGAAAAGCATCCAAATGCATTGAAATTAGTATCAAACATGTTCAATGGCCCCCAAATGTCATTTTTGAGGCTGTACCACCCCCACTATCAAGGTGAACCCGAAGCGTGGTGAGCGCAGCGAGCCCGCGAGGGGCTGCGCTCGCCACGCTTCGGGCTCGGTGGCTCGCTGCGTTCGCCACACTTTCTATTCTCAACTCCACGCCGACGTGGATAGTGGGGGTATGAAAAGGTCCTAGGAAGCGTACCGCCACCCTCGCGGGCTCGCTGCGCTCGCCACGCTTCGGGTTCGCCTTGATAGTGGGGGTGGTACAGCCTCAAAAATGACATTTGGGGGCCATTGAACATGTTTGATACTAATTTCAATGTATTTGGATGCTTTTCTGTTAAAAACATGCGATGCGATTTTTTCCCGTGCGATGGCCATTGTGGGAGCCGTGATACTCCACAAGTACCAGACACAGTCCTCTGTCATCCCGAGCCGCTCCGCAGCTGTTCTTTATACCATAAACACAGGGAAATAATACAGCCCCCAGACAAACGTTAATAATATGTAAATATTCAATACTTCATAAAATAATCATGTGTAAAGTGCTGAGAGCACCACACCCTGACAGCCTCCGGTCCTTCCCGGAGATAAATCCGAGTACATGACATTATATAATGCAAACTGTATGTTCCTCCATACTGGCATAGACTGTATGTACCCTCCATATACTGTAAGCTCCACTGGCACAGAGACTGACAATGGGGACATCTTTTTCTATATAAATCTGTATGTTAATCTAGTTGGCTGTAGACCATAAACCATTATATAAATTAACATTATGCTAAAAAATAAAATGATTCAGGAACCGCCAGTTACATTTCAGCGGGATATTTAGGCCCATGTTAGAGGAGATTACACAATGTTTACATCCAGAAGCCAGAGGAGAACCAATGGGATCTCTCCTTTAAGAAACAAAATAAAATAAAATGCATCATCAGCTCATGGGATATTAAGGAGGGTCATACGAGACGGTACACATCATATCATAAATCACAGCTAATAATGGCAGTATCTCTATTCAGAAAAAGCCCATACCCTTGTATACACGATCATTATTCACTGTCCTTGCTTAACTGTTTATGCCCCAGTGCATTTTGGTGGGATTGTATTGTGGCACTGCTGGTGCTATATAAATATATCTCATCCATTGGACATTTGCACATTTCGCTGGAGAAAGCTGGATCCCCAACTGCCAAGTGATCTGACTGCTGGATCCTTGTCACGGAATGAACAGATGTATTTGCATTCATCACTGAGAAATATTTGACCCAGATTCCATATTTCAGGCACGGTAATCCAGCAAAGACAGGAATGGGGCGTATATACTGTACACGGTACTCTATGCGTAGCCTGGGTGGACCATATAATAACAACATCCAATGAATCAGAAAATAGAAAACTACACAAATACCTCTGTAATAAAATACAATATAAACAAACAAAAATCACAGCAAAAGGTAAATAGTTATACACACAGCAATAAAACCTGCAAATCACTTCTATAGGTATAGTGTTATACACAATGCCTGTGTGTGTTTGTGTAGTTTCTGTGCTGTGTGATTCCCTTCATTATCTGGGGAGGTGCAAGAACCCAGACCTGGGGCATCTCCTCTAAGCATCTATGACAGCAGAGCCCCTCTTATACCCCCCTCCTCTATACAGGACGCCAGTCCCCCCCTCATACTCTATATTGTTTTGTTGTTGTTGTTGTTTTTTAAATTTAAAGGGCCTCAGTGGAGAGAGCAGTGACTGATTCATATCATGGCTGTCTGCAATGGATCCCACCACCACCTCCCCCCTCCCTTCTCTCTTACAGTGATCCGAGGAATGCTCTTCTTCCCTTGGTATGACATCCTGGCAGTGTGTGTGTGGGGGTGCCAGCTGACCGCGGATGAGGGGTGCCAGGCTCCTGTCTCAGAGAGCGGTGGGTGGGCTGCCAGTCACCAGGCTGAGATGGGGTGGGGGGGATCGCTTGTCCCTGGTCTCTGTGCTGCTCGGTGGCTCCCCCTGCACTGGAAGCTCTCTCTGATTACAATGCCTCCTCATCCTGCTGCAAAGCTCCAGCCTGCAAGCCCGGAGAGGCCTCTCCTAGGGCCTGGAGCCAGCCCACCTCCCCCCACCAGAGGGCAAACAAAAGACATCTCTCCCAGGGATGGTCCGGACACAGCAACCCCTTAGCCAGGTCACCTGCTGCCTGGCACATCTCACTGCCAGGTACAATGCCATCAATGTTACTGTGTAAATTAACCTCTTCTTTGCTGCCTGTTACAGCCTGGCAGGGCAGGAATTCAATAACTCGCATCCTCTGCTGTTAGCAAATGTAGCAAGTACAAAGTGTATCAATGGTAATTGATACACTATCAATGGTACGACACTACAGTATCAGATGCATGCTATGATACATATACAGCAGTCTCATCAGGCAGATGGGAAATGCTGTGGGTGGATACGAAGAAATAGGAATCCTAGGTAAACCATTGTAGTGCACGTTCTTGTTGCTCGCTTCTAATTGCCATATCCTGTCCTCCCCCCTAGAGATTAGCCAGACAATGACCATTAACCTCCTCCAGAGTCCTGAGAACGGTTGTAGCCCATTCAAATGACACTCTGCAGCTTCTGAATAATAGACATGTAGGAAATGTAACCAGCGAATCAACATGTTCTGCTATAAAACTAACAAACAAAAACTAACAAACAAAAACTAACAATCCAAAACTAACAAACAAAAACTAAAACAAAAAAACTAACACACATAAACTAACACACATAAACTAACACACAAAAACTAACAAATATAAACTAACGTCAGACTTATTTCCACAGTCACATAAAGAATTATTAAAAAGTGCCTGGAAACCAGAGTATTAATAACATCTCAATTGTAAAAAAATAAATATTAAATTGTTGCTGCTTGTGGCTATTACCTGGGGATCTGCAGGTGACTTGTGCCCCATACCAGCTCCAGTTCCCTGGGTGTCAACTTGTTCAGTGGTCCTTGGCACGTCCATGCTGGGGCTGCTGGTGTCACTCCCAGACTCACTCAGCCCCTCAGAGCCGGCACCTGAACTGCCCCCATCAGCTGTTATTCTGCTTTTCTTTCCAACACTCAGAGAATCAAAGTCCAGGGTTTTGTTCTCAAATGCCCCCTCCACGTTGCAGAACATGCCGCCATACTTCTGCCTGGGCTTAGGACTTCCTGATCCCAGTTTGGAGAAATAATTGGGGACATCTCCCTCTGCTTTGCCTGCTAAGCTCCTCTCTGCCATGGCTGCTGGATTGCTGACTTGAATCCTGGGATGTCCTCTAACATAATCCAAAGTGAAGTGTGCTCCTGGTCTGCCAGGCTCAATTTGAGGAAGGGACACTGTCTATAAAGTGTCATAAAGTGTCACATACCCCCCTGGGGTTAGACCACAGATGGCGGCTCCTTTAAGGTCTTATTGCACTGTCCAATGTGTGTGGTGCTGAATTACACGGAAGTTACACTGTGACAGTAGCAGGTTTATCAGTCATTAGTACTGGAACATAGAAATACAGGGGTTAGAATTGGGGCTTGGTGTCTTGCTTGTTTGGTTTTATCGTCTGATTCTTAATATACAGTATCCTGGGTTTATGTAGAGCTTTAATATAAGCAACAACAACAAAAAATTACATTAGATTATTACCAGTTATTTTTATAGCGCGCACATATTGGGCCTGATTCAGACATATTCGCTAGGTTGCACATGCGCAAACCTCGACTATCGGGGACGGGGCTGAATTTGGCCCATATCAAATGTATACCATAGTACAGCGCTTTACAGAGAATATATCAGTAACATCAGTCCCTGCCCCAGTAGAGCTTACAATCTATTAAATTCTCAATCTATTACCCTCCCACATGCACGCACGTACGTACGCACACACACACATGCACACACACACATGCATGCACGTGCGCACACACAGAGAGGAGCACCTCTAGCAACTGTCTCCTTTAAGGCGGGTGCCATTTTGGTGGGGCGCAGGCCAGGGTCTCTGTCTGCATGGTGGCTGCATGTGCTTTTACACATGCCAAAAATCCAGGTCATACCCCTTTCAGACATACGCAAAAATCCCAGGATGTTTCACGTGCACACGCATAATCCCGGGACTAATGTATGTCTGAATGGCTCTACCCGGGATTTAAGTCTGCTATAATTCCGGATCCTGCGCACCTGCAATGGACCTGGGATTTTTAAAAACCCGTGATTGTACCGTGTTTAAAATCCCGGGTAGTATGTCTGAAAGGGGTATAAATAACTTTTAGGTAATTTACTCAGTAGTGTAAGTTCATTCCAGTAGGCAAGATAACTATTGGTGCCCCCAATATGTGTATGCATGTGATGTGTGTATGTATGTATGTATGTGTGTGTGTATGTACGTATGTATGTATGTATGTATGGGTGTGGATCAGTTGGTCACCAGCAAGTTGTTAGACAGTCATTAGGTCAACACCATTAAGTCGACATGCATTTAGGTCGACATGTGTCTAGGTCAAGATGCAGGAAGGTCGACATGGGTTAGGTCGACAGGGTCATACGGTCGACAGGGTCATTAGGTCGACATGGGTTAGGTCGACAGTCAAAAAGTCAGGGACCCAATGACCGCATCCCGTATGTATGTGTATGTATGTATGTATGTATGTGTATGCATACAAATAGCCTTAACAGTAAGGTGTCTGCCTTCAGTGAGACAGGTCACAGGTTCCAAAGCTAAGGATAACTGCTAACAATGTATTTGTTTAAAACAAATGATAATGTGAAACAATGTGGTGCAATGCAACAAGATATATAGTTCTAATACAGGGGGTGACACTTGCAATAATTATGTTTAGAATAAAGAGAATGTGACATCTAAGGTCCTGCTAGGAGGGGGAGTCAGCCACAGAAGCGATATCGACGGAGTGGAGGTGCCCCTTTGGGAGCAGGAGCCCAGCAGCATTTGACTCCACTGCCTCCCAGAGTTAAGGCCCATACACACTAGATGATTTTCAGCTGAAAATCGCTCAAAACAGCTGTTGTGAGTGATTTTCACCTGAAAGTCGCCTGGTGTGTATGCCCCCCCGACTGCCGACTGGCGATGATGCGCGCTCCCGCATCATCGCCAGCAAGGTGGGCAGTCTGCTGGTTTTACCAGCACATCTAGCGATGATGGCTGGTTTTTCAGCCATCATCGCCAGGTGTGTACGCAGCGCGGGCTCAAAGATGATACACTTTCAGCCCGGCTGACCGCCCCGCTCCCTCCCCCTGCTCCCCCGCCGGCTGCAGATCATACTCACCGCCGCTAAAGGACCGCCCGCTCGTCTGCCCGGCTCCATAGTTCTCCAGGCTTCTGCTGCTCTCGCCCGGCCACAGACTGAGTCAGCTGATGCCCCGCCCCTCCCGGCTTCTATCCGCCCTGCTCCCTCCGACTTGCCACCAATGTTATTAGCCAGTAATATATACATTGCTGGCAGAGGCCAGCAATGTATATATTACTGGCACCACTACCCACCAATGAATATTTATATATTGGCCAGTAATAATATATACATTGTAGCCAGTGATTTTATATATATATATATATATATATATATATATATATATATATATATATACACACACACAATTACGGAAGAAATAACGTCACTCCAGGCTCTTCAAAATACAGTGCTTTTACTGCGCTGCCAACGGCGTTTCGGGCCGGGGGCCCGTCTTCAGTCCTGAAGATGCGCTGGGTTGATTTTACCTGATCGCTTGGCTCCGAATATACACAGCCCAGCGATCAGTTCTGAATCAGGCCCCATGAACAGAAATGCACTGAATATAACGGCCTCTGCTCCCACCCTTGGAATACAAACCCCGCCCATTATGTAAATATCCTTTTATATGAAAGATTTTCAGCAAAGTATTTTGCCTCCTGAAAATCTCTCGCTCTTTGGGAAAATAGCTCAGTGTGTACGCACTATTTTGTTGACCGATATATCTTTCAAAGATTTTGGCAAAATCTTTTGAAATGAAAATCTTCGAGTGTGTATGGGCCTTTAGGCTTCTGAATTTATCTTAATACAAATAACAAAGCTACAAAGGAAGCAGAATTATAGAGAGAACAATGGTGATGCAACAAGGACATCAAAGGTTTATGAACCGGTCATTCTTATGGGTAAATTTACTAAAGCTTCTAAAAATAAAAAGATAGCAACCAATCAGATTCTGTCTATAACTTCTCTATTGCTTCCTAGAAAATGGTAGAAAGAATCTGATTGGTTGCTATGGAAACATCACTATTAATTTTTATAAAATGTAGTAAATACCTGTATAACCCTTAGACTATATCTAACCCATTGCCCCTTCTTTAAGAGTCAGTACCATGAAAATCTAGAGGACACTGTGCAGGGCTGGTTACAGTGGTGTCTGCTGCCTGCTGCCTGCTGGCCAGAGGTCCATGACATCATCACACTGATGGAATCAGCCTGGAAAACTGGACTGGACCAAATCTAATTACGTTGATGAAATTATGCAAATGATGACCAAGATCTTTAGGGATCCCCAGAGCACAGAATACGCGGAGAGACGCCCCCATGACATTATATTGGAAGTGGTTATGGGATATAGTATTTTGTAACATTGCCAAATGCAGCAGGGCGGACATTTATAAATCCCAACTTGTGATTGGTTGAGCGGCTCAGAGCAGTCACTGTTGTTTTTGTATTTTCGAGTAAATTTGATTTATTAATCCTGTAGGTTACATTGATTTCCCCTTGGATTATACAGAGAATTGTGTCAATTACTTAAAAAATATTTCCTGTGAATTACACAAACAATATCCTTGGGAAAAAGTTACATAAAACTGATTTAAATACAAGAAAAATACAATTTTTAGTAGCAAATTAATGAAGCCACCTTCATTCATTTGTAATAAAAAAAAATTTTTTTCTTGTATTCACATGTTTTTATTTATTTATTTTTTTTATTCCAAGGATATTCTCTGTGGGAGTATTTTTGGTACTTGTGTATTTTCACGGTGGCAGGCTAAGCTACGTTGTCAGTATAGCCCAACTGCTGCCTAGCGTACTCAGCATCAGGGAGCACTACTATACTGTCCCCGGGAGCTGCAGCCATGTCCCCGGCGTCCACACAGCTCCGGTAACTGCCACATCCCCTGTGCTGGCGGACGCTGGCAGAGAGGTGATCATGAGGGCGCCGGCGGAGAGGCGCTCCATCTGCGTGAAACGCACGAGCGTCTCAGACGCCGACGTGGATAGTGGGGGTATGAAAAGGTCGGGAGGACGCGTACCGCGTCAGCTCGCCACGCTTCGAGCTGGCTTGGATAGTGGGGGGGTTTCAGGAACACATTCACACCTGTCACGTCAGGCAGGTTAAAATGGTCAATGGTTCCCACACAATGTAATAAGCGCTATGCTGGCTGCAGGAACACAACGCTGATACTGACAGGGACGCTGACTGCGCTGGCTGCGGTAACACTACGTTGATTCTGACAGGTGCTGCAGGAACACTACGTTGATTCTGAAAGGGACACTATGCTGACTACATAACTGCCGCCGTGAAACTACACAAGTACCTGATTTTATATAACATAGAGCAAATATTACAGGCACTGCTTTTACACCTGTGTACTTGTGAGCAAACTAACCTACTCTCCCAGAATGGACAGAGGGTCCCGAAAATCGGGTCTCCCTCCCGGTCCACCGGAAAAGGTCCTGGCAATCACAGCATTTACAGGGATGAGGTGTAATGGGGCAGGGCTTAATTACGGCAAGCCCCGCCCCTCCAGAAAAGCTGCAGAGAGTCTCCTCTCCAGGTTTCTCCCAGAATAGAGACTCTTACGGTAGGTAAGCCTGCTTGTAGGTGCACACTAAAGGCTCAGACACACAGTTGCAATTTTAGTCCATTCTCTAAGCGATTGATCATTGATGACAAAACTATTCCACACCGACCATACACCATAGATGATTATGAACCATCGATGGATGATGGCCATCCCTATAGCGGCAGAAAATTCATATGGATCGTAAACAGAATCTCCTCACAGTTTGACTGACAGGAAGCCGGCATTTAGGGGTGGAGACCTGCCCTTTTCTGGGTGTGGTTGAAAAAGCACAGGCATTCCCAGGTTTTTTGAAGGAGGGCCTCTGACCTCAGCGCTGACCACTTCCATCCCGTCTCAGTCACAGATGAGGACAAGCCTCAGATCTACTCACATGTGCACAGACTGTGAAAACTCTTTGATGGTTCGGGAATGGAGTGTGGATGTGTGAGTGGATCCCGACTAGTGATCCATTCCCTATTCTCTCGCAATTTAGTAGGGGGTGTGTCTTCACTCCTCTTCCTCTTCTTTCTGTCTGAGTGACAGCAGTCCACTCTCAATTGTCACTTTAGGGCAGCACGGATGGTGTAATAGCATTACTGCCTCACAGCGCTGAGGTCATGGGTTCGATTCCCACCATGGCCCTAACTGTGCGGAGTTTGTATATTCTCCCCGTACTTCTTGTATGGACCATGTTGTCCAGAACATCATTGATATTTTCATGGGACTTGTAGTTTCACAACAGCTGGAGGGCCATAGTTTGGACATGCCTGACCTAGACATTGTTTAGACCGTATCCTACTGTTTATTCTGTTGCATTCATGGAGACTTTACACGTTGCTCTCTATCACTTGTGTAACAACGTATTTAATAACAGGAAAACAAATGTTGTGTGATACCGATACAAATGGGTTTATGGTAGCTCTGGGTGTATTCCATAGTTGCCTACCCTCCTGCATTCTGCAGGAGACTCCCTGAAATAGCAGCAATCTCCCTCTCTCCCTCATTAGTCTAGCAATCTCCCTCATTTCTCCTAGCCCACATTACACTGTTACATTTTTTCAGGAAAAAAGGAATGAGACAGATACATTTACATTGAATCATCAGCACCATTTCCCAGCACTTTACCAAGTATAGTATATCTTACTAACTGCTTTGGGCTCATCTACATTTTTATATTAGTCCTTTTACAAGATTCCTCTCAGATGTAGCAGTACACACCCACGCTTCTAGGGGCCACGTTCACATCTCTTTTCACAATCTCTCTATATATTGAACTAGACACGCTCTTTGGGTGGAGCATGACACGCCCCCTCAATTGGGCGCTGTGCAAAATTATACTACCAACTATAATCTCCCTGAAACTAGTTTTCAATAGTAGGTTAGTATGGTGTGTATTCCTACCTCTATGTCTGTGTTATTGCCCAGGTTGGTATTATCACTGATGTTTCGGATTATATACACAATCATACAGTATGCGCTATAACTAATTAAATGAATAAATAAATTAAATATTTGCATTCTATTACAAACAATGTCTTGAAACTCGCTGGTATTGCTCCATTTTTGCTAAATTCGAGGTTATTACACCAATACATCCAAGAAGCAGACAGATCCCACTCTAGTACCCCCATAACTAAACACATTGAAATATATTTTAATAGGGAACTGTTTTATCTGAGTCGGTGGATCCTGTTTTTATTTATCTCATTCACTGCGAAATAATAACTCCCAGGCACTTTGAACCAAACATATTTTTATTATAAAGTTGACCATAAATTAAGTACTTTACAAATAAATATAAAGTCTTTCATATATATATATTTATTATGTCACATTACAAAAATATTTGTAAAACTTTTTTTTTTACTGGCAAACAAAGTCCCCTTGAAAGATCTAAAGTTACGGTTCCAGCACTAAACCAAACGTTACGGTTATAAGATTATGTTATCCGGACGAAGCACGCGGTAAGGGCGCTTCTTGCCATACAATATATATAGATCGTTTTACATGATTTACACAGGTATGTTGTTTATAAAATGTACAATACTTTAATACAGGCATGTCCAACCTACAGTATGGCTCTCCAGCTGTTGTGAAACTACAAGTGCCACCATGCCTTGCCACATTTTTGCAATTAGGGAATGCTAAAACTATGGCAAGGCATGCTGGGATGTGTAGTTTCACAACAGCTGGAGGGCCACAGTTTGGACATGCCTGCTTTAATACATTATTCCATCCACGCAATTCCCTGAGTCTAAACTAAACTCATTACTGTGCTAAAACACACTAGCCAAGATAAGGTACTGATGGTAGGACTGGGCTAGGACCCCACTTGGGGTCACTAACTACCCCCAAGTGTTACGATGACAAGCTGCGTAAGGCACTCCGGCTTGTACCAAAGGCTACAGATAGTAGGAGAGTAAATCTACAATAACAGCTATGAATTATCGACAGCCTGACAATACTGTATACACTTGCTACGCGGCGTGTTCCTCCTAGGATGGAGGGGAAGGCTGCACCTATAACTGAAGTTTAGTTTAGACATGTGACTGATAACGTCTGTACACAGTAATGCAGAATCTAGTTTATTTACATACCCTCCAACATCTGAAGGTCAGAAATCGGTACAACAAAAGAAGAAAAAAAGAAGACCGGAAAGGGGGCGTGGTCACAGGTAAAGGGGGCGTGATATTGCCCATAGCAATCAAAAAGATTTTACTTCATTTTAATTAATTTTACACCATCTAGACAATAATAAATAGAATCTGATTGGTTTCCCATAGCAACATCCCATCTTCAATAAAACTTCTGACTTAGTAAATAAACCCCCAAGCAAGCAGGAACTGGATTACATGTAATGCAGAATATATCACAACAGGTAACATTCATGATCAGCTTTCAGTATGTAACTAGGATGGTGCAGTATAAGGAATGGGGAATGGTGCAGAATGGTAAGTAACTGATACAGAGTGTATGGGGGAATGGTGCAGAATGGTAAGTAACTGATACAGAGTGTATGGGGGAATGGTGCAGAATGGTAAGTACAGTAACTGATACAGAGTGTATGGGGGAATGGTGCAGAATGGTAAGTAACTGATACAGAGTGTATGGGGGAATGGTGCAGAATGGTAACTGATACAGAGTGTATGGGGGAATAGTGCAGAATGGTAAGTACAGTAACTGATACAGAGTGTATGGGGGAATGGTGCAGAATGGTAAGTAACTGATACAGAGTGTATGGGGGAATGGTGCAGAATGGTAAGTAACTGATACAGAGTGTATGGGGGAATGGTGCAGAATGGTAAGTAACTGTTACAGAGTGTATGGGGGAATGGTGCAGAATGGTAAGTAACTGATACAGAGTGTATGGGGGAATGGTGCAGGATGGTAAGTAACTGATACAGAGTGTATGGGGGAATGGTGCAGGATGGTAAGTAACTGATACAGAGTGTATGGGGGAATGGTGCAGAATGGTAAGTAACTGATACAGAGTGTATGGGGGAATGGGCAGGATGGTAAGTAACTGATACAGAGTGTATGGGGGATGGTGCAGAATGGTAAGTAACTGATACAGAGTGTATGGGGGAATGATGCAGAATGGTAAGTAACTGATACAGAGTGTATGGGGGAATGGTGCAGAATGGTAAGTAACTGATACAGAGTGTATGGGGGAATGGTGCAGAATGGTAAGTAACTGATACAGAGTGTATGGGGGAATGGTGCAGAATGGTAAGTAACTGATACAGAGTGTATGGGGGAATGGTGCAGAATGGTAAGTAACTGATACAGAGTGTATGGGGGATGGTGCAGAATGGTAAGTAACTGATACAGAGTGTATGGGGGAATGGTGCAGAATGGTAAGTAACTGATACAGAGTGTATGGGGGAATGGTGCAGGATGGTAAGTAACTGATACAGAGTGTATGGGGGAATGGGCAGGATGGTAAGTAACTGATACAGAGTGTATGGGGGAATGGTGCAGGATGGTAAGTAACTGATACAGAGTGTATGGGGGGATGGTGCAGAATGGTAAGTAACTGATACAGAGTGTATGGGGGGATGGTGCAGGATGGTAAGTAACTTATACAGAGTGTATGGGGGGATGGTGCAGGATGGTAAGTAACTGATACAGAGTGTATGGGGGAATGGTGCAGAATAGTAAGCATCTGATACAGAGTGTATGGGGAAATAGTGCAGAATAGTAAGCATCTGATACAGAGTGTATGGGGGAATAGTGCAGAATAGTAAGCATCTGATACAAAGTGTATGGGGGATTGTTGCAAAATGGCAAGTAAGTCATACAGAGTATAAGGGGGAATGATACAGAATGGTAAATCTAATACTGAGTATATGGAGGGATGGTGCAGAATGGTAAGTAACTTATACAGAGTGTATGGGGGAATGGTGCAGAATGGTAAGTTACTGAGACAGAGTGTATGGGGGAATGGTGTAGAATGGTAAGTAACTCATACTGAGTATATGGGGGAATAATGCAGAATGGTAAATCTCATACAGAGTATATGGGGGAATGGAGCAGAATGGTAAGTAACGTATACAGAGTGTATGGGGGAATGATGCAGAATGGTAATTAAATCACAGAGCGTGTATGGGGGAATGATGCAGAAAGGTAAATCTCATACAGAGTATATGGGGGAATGGTGCAGAATGGTCATTAAATCACAGAGCGTGTATGGGGGAATGATGCAGAAAGGTAAATCTCATACAGAGTATATGGGGGAATGGTGCAGAATGGTCATTAAATCACAGAGCGTGTATGGGGGAATGATGCAGAAAGGTAAATCTCATACAGAGTATATGGGGGAATGGTGCAGAATGGTCATTAAATCACAGAGCGTGTATGGGGGAAATGATGCAGAATGATAATGCTCATGCAGAGTATATGGGGGAATGGTGCAGAATGATAAGTAACACTTACACAGGATATATGGGAGAATGGTGCAGATGGTAACTAACTCTCATATAGAGAGTGATACAGAATGTTAAGTGACTTTCATACAGAGTGTATGGAGGAATGGTGCAGAATGATAAGTAACACTTACACAGGATATATGGGGGAATGGTGCAGATGGTAACTAACTCTCATATAGAGAGTGATACAGAATGTTAAGTGACTTTCATACAGAGTGTATGGAGGAATGGTGCAGAATGATAAGTAACACTTACACAGGATATATGGGGGAATGGTGCAGATGGTAACTAACTCTCATATAGAGAGTGATACAGAATGTTAAGTGACTTTCATACAGAGTGTATGGAGGAATGGTGCAGAATGATAAGTAACACTTACACAGGATATATGGGGGAATGGTGCAGATGGTAACTAACTCTCATATAGAGAGTGATACAGAATGTTAAGTGACTTTCATACAGAGTGTATGGAGGAATGGTGCAGAATGACACGTGGCTGTCATACGGAATCTATGGAAGAATGGTGCAGAATGGCATTTACCATTTTGCTTGATCATTTTTGGCATTTTTACACAGCAGTTTTGGTCCATTTGATCTAACACAAGCAAATTAGAGTCAAATAATCAGAGAAACCCTCATTCTATGCACCCCCGGGGTAGAAGAGCAGCCGGGTTTTTGCTTGTGTAAGAGGAATGATAGCAGACATCATAGGGCTATAACATGTATGTAGGCCATGTATGAACTGCCCCCCTCCCCCACATCTCTTCATCCCGCCCTCACCATCAGTATTCCTCACAGCCTCTGGAATACCCTCTGTCTAAATCAGACTGGCATCTAGCCTGGCAAGCCTGCTTATTATCATGCCCTAGAACAAGCCTATCATCGCTCCTCCGAATTCTACAGCCTCAGCGTTCCGCTTCTCTGCCATATATACACATCGTACAGTGCAACCTGCAAATGTGTCTGTAACTGCGTTCTACATTGCAATTTGTTGTGTGTTACTGCAGAACCCTTATGGCACCATACAAAATCTCATAATAATAATAATAATAATAATAATAATCAATCAATAAAATGTTGCAAATGACACAATAGAATTATAAGGTACAGCAGGGCCAGATGCACTAAGCTTCAAAAGTGATAAAATGGAGAGTGATAAACAGCCAGCCAATCAGCTCCTGTCTGACATTTTTCAAACACAGTCTGTGACATGGCAGGTAGGAGATGATTGGCTGGCTGTTTATCACTCTCCATTTTATCACTTTCGAAGCTTAGTTCATCTGGCCCTAAATCTGTTTTCAGGTGAAGGACTTCCACTCCTAACATTTGCTAACAGAGCCGGCAGCCTATACGGAAATAAATAACAATACGGAATCTAAATAAATAATCCCCGCCTACAGTATGTGTCATGTATTTGATGTGCTGGATGATTACATTCCCTCTGATTTTGTACCTGTCTCTCAATATGTCACTTGCAACAAAAATCATTTGCCCATGTGACAAAAGCACTAGCGGTTCCAAGGGACAGAGGATGAACACTGACACGCAAGGTTCCCTCGATAACAGAACAACAGACAGTGTAAAAACAAAATGCTTTGGAGGATGGAAAATCCAAAATGATGAGACATTGGTTTGTTAGGGGACACATGGGTTGTTGGAGGACCCCAATGGGGGAGTGGGCCAGCCGCTGAGGGGGACACCTGCCCGCATTTGCTTAGAAGTTTACATTGATTATTTTTTTTCTCTGGAGGGGAATCTCAGATTTAGCCATAGGTTAGGAAATATATGTAACAGATCTCTGCATTCCCCTTACCATGTAGGATGTATCAGGGGTGTAACTAGATATGTGTAGGCCCCATAGCAAAAGTTTGTAAGGGGCCCCTATTTAGCAACTGATAAATGTATGTAAAACATATTTCTTAGATAGTAAAGATGGGTTCCCTTCAGTTCTGGGCCCCATAGCAGCTGCACCCCTTGCACCTATGGTAGTTACGCCCTTGGGATGTATGTCTCTTTTGCAGTTCCTTTGCTGGAGAAATTTATTTTCTTGTCTAGATTAGCTCCGCCCCTTACCTGTGATTGGTGAATACATTGATTGAGCAACTACTATTCTATGTATCACTGATCTGAGAGGCATACATGGGATCGGTAGCTGGAGGGTATGATGATCCTCATGGTGCCATATTGGAGGATCCTGTGGGGGGATCCGGGTGAGAGATTTAGAAATGCATAAATGTAATGTCCACAGTGGTGCTGTTATCATGTAGCATAGGACCATGGTAGAAGAAATACATTACTGTGGCTGGTGGCTTATAAAATGTTTACAAATGTATGTAACTAAAGTTCTTTAAAGCGGCAATCATTTATAAGGAAAAACCAAGTTGGTTTTGCTTTGTAAATGATTGTCGCTTTAAAAAACCATCAAAGATCGCCCGGCCTCCCGCACCTGCGCCAGACTCGGACTTTAGTACATATGCACCTAGGTGTGCTCTTACAAATGGACCATAGTTCCTGAATGAAATGATAATTATGGAGGAGAAGCAAACCTACAATAAGGGAGTATATACAAGGAATGAAGCAGTCATCTCTTTGGGAAACGTGCGGGAATGAAGATGAGAGCATTCACTTAACGACAGTATATACATTATACAATAGGAGATACGTTATGAGATTACTGGTCGGATGCATGTTTATGGTTCTGCAGGTGTATATGTTGCAGGCAGTATGGCCTGATATGATGCAGTGTGTGACATTGGCAGCCAGCATGAGTGTGTAACCATGCATATTTATGTCACATCTATAGCAGCATGTCAGTCTCTAGAAAATAAAACATTTCATTCAAGTGATTGGATAGATATGGTTTATGTACTGAATCAGGACGGTTCTACATAGAGGTTGCTGGGACTGTACATTGGATAGATGCAAATCAGTAAGTTCTCAATATTCTATCAGGGTAACCGATAAGGACCTTTGTGAATTACAAACGAGCACTTGTTTTAGTAACATACATTCCCAATTCCTATTAAATGGAAGGATGCATGCAATGGACATTAGACATTAGACATGTTCAACCAGAGAGTCTGTGGTCAATACTGATACTTATACCTTAATAAGAGAGGTGAGGTGTGAGCGTAAGGTACATGTAGGGAATGTTGCATTCGTACTTGGCCAAAAATATGAACCTGCCCACCAACATTGAGGTCACCTCTATCAAGCAGGTCTCTAACACTGGGGTTCACATCTGGGGCACAGGGCACCCCCCCCCCCCGCCCCCAGTGCAACACATTCCAGAGTGTAAGGTGTCATAGATTGTATGACACATCACTGTCCAAATATATTCTAACAACTTCATTAAATATGAAAAGTAATATATATAATATGCAGTAATGATTGTACAATGTAGTGTTCATTTTAGCACCTGCTATCTTTGAAAACCCATGCAGCTCCTCTTCCCTGCCTGGGGTGTCGCTGTCTGCTGTAGTGCTTCTACCACAGTGTGGTCTGTATATCATCACTGATATGCAAACCAAACCTGTGCTAGAAACACCACAGCAGACAGCGACACCCCAGGCTGGGAAGAGGAACTGCATGGGTTTTCAAAGATAGCGGGTGCTAGAATGAACACTAGTGCACCCCCCCCCCCCCCTGTTTTGGATTCAACATTTGGTGGAACTATATAATGGCTTTTCTGTGCTTTAAAAAAAAAATATTTTATAATTTTTTTTAAATGGGGTCTATGAACCAGCCTTGTCGAGGGATCAAGTGGACGGAGGTAAAGTACCAGCCAATCAGCTTCTAATGATCAGGTTTGGCTTTACCATTAGGCAGCTGCCTAGGGCACCAGGTTCTGGGGGGCTCCACCGAGTCTGCCTATCCCAAAATGAAGCATGTCAATGAATAAGACGCCCTTGTTGTACTTAATGCAGGTGGCGGCTGTGGATCTTCTTAGACGCCACCCCCAAACTTTCACTTGAGGGGCTGGAAAGTGGGTATTAGTGGCAGTGTTGGGTTTGAAGGGGCAGAGTAGGTTCTATTGAAGATGGGATGTTGCTACGGGCAACCAATCAGCTTCTATGAATTATCTTCTAGAGGGTGCTAAATAAATAAGAAGTACATTTTAAATGTCTTAGTAAATTGACCATGTTGACCGGTACCTTATCTCTGCCCACTTTCGCTTTCTCCATGGTTTAGTACATAGGCCCTGATTTTTCCAGAACAATGGATATGTTAATAACTACTTTGCACGGCATGGCACAGCTGTGAGGAGGAAGAGGCTAGAGAGAGCTCCCGTCCTCCCTGCACTGAGGAGCGGCCGCTCTGTAAAAGGAAGTGTCAGACTGACACGCTGGAAGGTGCCTGGCGGCTGGGGAGCAGGCGAGCAGCATACCTCCCAACTTTCTAAGTTCTCGAAGCGGGACGATGCCCCTGCGCGCCGGAGGCGCGTCAAAATTTTCGGGGGCGTGGCCTAATTCCGGGGGCGTGGTCTATACTCGCGGCTCTTCCGCGAGGCCACGCCCCCATTTTGCCGCTATGGGGGCATGACCCAGAGGCTCTGTGAGCCTCTAGCCATGCCCCCAGTCCCCTGGCTGCGGGAATAGACGCTGTGCGCATGCGCACAGCGTTTATTCCCCGCTGCTTAGCAGCTGACAGGGGGGCCTCCCAACAGCCCCCCCACACCGCGGGACAGCCCCTGACAATCGGGACTGTCCCGATAAAATCGGGACTGTTGGGAGGTATGGAGCAGGGCAGGGGAGCCGGTGGCAGAGCTCCGGCGCCAGGTGACATGTCTGCGCCCGGAGCATGTGCTCCACCGGCTCCACCCTAGCTACGCCTCTGACTGTACCCAGAATCTAGCTCCGGCAATGTGATCCATAACTACAGATGGAGCGGCTCTCATTAGAGTGGCTCCCGGCGATGCTATTGCCATCGCCATCCGCCACCGTGCACCAGGAAGGGGGTGCAAGCACACGAGGCGCGTATGAGCCAAATGCTCCTGGAAGCCCTGCAGCCATGTCCCCTGCTCCCTGACGCCCAGCTGAGACTGAGACGCGTGTGAGACTGAGACGCCCACACGTCCCCGACCCACCAGAAACAACGCCATGGCGAGCTGGGATGGCGGAGAGGGGTTCCATCTGTATATCTTTTTAAGTGTACGAACATTTATTGAAGATTTAAACCATATGCCCATCCTAGCTGCGTCTCCCTGTCCCCGGAATAAATTCACAACGGTCTCACCCGGATAAATGATCCATAGCACAATACATAAAAGGCAGTGTATAATACCAAAGCACAGAATAGAGGGGTGCAAGGTATTAGAGAACAAACAGCATCTACGTCCCTTAGGGCCCAGTGCCCCCCAATAAGTGCTCAGCCTGCAACAGAGCTGACTTAGCCGCGAGAGGCAGCAGAATGAGACTGTGACAATATACTGACGGTGTCTTACGACAGACAGAATTTAGGAAACTCAGGACTCTGCCTGATGCTGCAAAGTGATCTTTCTGTACTTGGAGCACAGGATAAGGAAAGTGACAAGGAGAGAGACTTTGATCATGAAAGCTCTGTAAAAACTAGTAAACATACTCAGTTCTCTATTTTTGGCAATTAAGACTTAATTATGTTGATATTATCGAGAGTTTGGCAACATAGCACCATTTAGAAGATTATGCATGACATATTATTTTTTAATAAGGGTTCCCCTTCCGATCAGCCTGATGTAGGACAATAGTTTACTTAGCTACAGATCAATGATAAACGTAACATAAACCAACACCCAATGGCTTGGTGATTTGTAGTTGGAATACGGCATACAGGGTATTTTTATGGGGTACTGTTGTTTGGTTTTCATCCTTTATACTTGAACCAAATAAAATGACAGCCTCGTCTTTAGATTTGCAAAATATCATCATCCACCAATAGCCCAATATTAATATATTTAGTAGAGTGTCCATACCTCCGAACTTCGATGAGGCAGGAGGAGGGACACACACGTGAAAATGTTGGTGACGTGGCCTAGCGGAAAGGGGGCGTGGCATATACTCGTGATGCTCCTGCGAGGCCACGCCCACCATTTTTGCCACTCTGGGGCATGCGCACAGAGTCTATTCACGGGTGACAGTCGAGACTCCCAACTGCCCCCCTCAACCACGGCACTGCCGGTCCCGGCAAAATACTGGACGCATGGAGGGTGTGAAAGGGGGAGCAGGCACAAGTTACACTGACCCAGGCCTGTGTAGTGTCCTGAGAGTGCAGAGGAGGTGTTACCATGCCCCGTTTGCTATGCCACACGCATGCCCACAGTCGTGGTAACATGAACCTCAGGAATGTATGGTTTTCAGGACTTAGCTGTGCCCCTTCCAGTTCCAGACACCACAACCGCCTCCAGTCCACAGTACCCACTGCCATGTATTGCAGCCCTGCATATATTGGGGATTTTTAAAGTCATGCAACAGTGTTTGATTAATTACATGAGACAAATCAAAGCCAATGTATCCCTGGGGGTCTAGTTGCGTCCGTGTCATGTTTAGGACTGCGTAGCCTACCCTACATAGAGGTGTAGTTACAGATCACACAATCTGATTAATACTGTAACATAGGGTTGCCGACCCTCCTGGAATTTGCGGGAGTCTCCAGAAAATCAGGTCCCCCCCCCGGCCCCCCACTGAGCCCCCACCCCGATCGCGGCATTTAAATTCCGCAATACGCGGGTCTCAGAGGAGGGGGCGGAGCTAAAATGGCACAATCGTGTCATTTTAGCCCCGCCCCCTCCATGGAGATCAGTTATTTCGGCGATTTGCCGTAATGGGGACGGGGCTTAATGACGTCACCGTTAAGCCCCGCCCCCAACTCGTAATGAAAGATTCCTCTCCGGGCTTCTCCCGGAGAGGATTTTTTGCAAGTCGGCAACCCTGCTGTAACATAAACACTATTGTAGCCCTACTAGTGCCAGTCAGAGCTTCTAATGACAACACATGAGACGTTCCGTACCAGAGTGCAGATAAATCCCAGGAAATTCTCCCCATTTTACATTTATATTTCTAGAAGGGGAATAAATATTTAACACATATTCTGCCATACACAATTTGGATCCCTAGAATGGTTTTAAAGCAAATCATTTGTGGTTGAGTTAAGTATGGTGGACATTTAGTGGATCGAGATCCTAAAAAATAGTCAAATAGAAAATATTTCCAAATAGAAAAATACATCGATATTAATGGGAAATAAATACACTGCGGCAGACTGAAATACACAGGTTTCTGGTGATGGTGTTTGTTCCATAGGATGGAAGTATTTGGGTTGTTAGAACTTGCGCTCCAGCTCAATGAAGGCTCCCAGCATTCCTTCTGAAAAACACAAAGCACACAAAAGTTACACTTTGGAAACGATCTGCACAAAGTTACCATGGCAACCCTTTCGCCTCTGTAAGCAGATCACGCACTTCTGTATTATAATTCCATTCACAACAATAAACAGTCCGCAAACTAAAAATAACCTTACCTACAGCACCGTAGCAATCATGTAACACAGTTATAGCTGGAGGCAAGGTCGTAAAAGATGGAAGTTACAATGCTTTTAGCACAAACATCAGGCGATGGCTGGATAATATATTAAGACATCACTTGAAAATAAACTACTATAAAATTGACTTAAAGTCAAGTCTTAAAGTCTAGTAAAAATCCACTTTATTGCTGAATATAAGCTAATGTTTATAAACAGGGACTGTGTAGGGAACCCTGAAAGTGCAGCACAAGAACATTAAAAGCCATATTCATGAAAGACTGTTTATTTCTGTCTGACATCGGATGAATATAGAGTAAAGGGAGAGAAATAGAACATTGGAAGAAACAAAGCTGCGCTGTACAGTACAGGTATGTACTGTACACAGGATTGCAGTATCTGACATGGGGTCTATTCACTAAGCTTTGGAGAGTGCTAAAGCACCAGCCAATCAGCTCCTAGCTGCCATGTTACAGGCAATTACCGTCAGGGGCTTGATGGGTTTTTTTTTTTTTTATTTCTATCCAATTTATCTCTCCAGCGCTTAGTAAATAGACCACAAAATCTTGCAAAACAACTCTTGGCGGGAAGCCATGGTCTACAGCAGGGGTCTTCAACCCATGGCCCGCGGGCCACGAGTGGCCCGCGGAGATGATCTCAGTGGCCCCCTGCCCGCCATGCACAGGATTTTTTTTTAAAGTAAAAGAAAATGCTGCCGAGGGAGGCAGCGTAATGGAGTCCCCCCGGGTGCCGCCTACCCGATTTTCATCGGCTGCAGGCAGGGCAGAGGAGTGGATCCAGCATGGCTGAGGGAGGAGGAGGCACGTCTGGTGGGAGCTGGGATCCGGCGAAGCTGCGGGAGGAGGCAACGCAGCTGGCGGGAGCAGGGGACCTGGCGCAGGAACTGCAGGAGGAGGAGGCACAGCTGGCGGAGGGGACCCGGCGAAACTGCAGGAGGAGGTATGGATGGTGGAAGCAGGTGACCCGGCAAAGCTGCAGGTTGAGGAGGTACAGCTGGCGGGAGCAGGGGACCTGGCAAAGCTGCAGGCATTACTGGGGGCATTGTGTGTGGGGCATTACTGGGGGCATTGTGTGTGAGGGGCACTGCTGGGGCATTGTGTGTGAGGGGCACTGCTGAGGCATTGTGTGAGGGGCACTTCTGGGGCATTGTGTGGGGGCACTGCTGGGGCATTGGGTGAGGGGCACTGCTGGGGCATCATATGTTATAAGCAGGAGTACTGCTGGCATTATGGTCTGTTGCATAATGGGCATTAGTGTGGGGCATAATGTGCAATGGGCATAATTTTGTGTGGATTAATGTGTAATGGGCATCACGTGTGCGGCATAATGTGTAATGGGCATTACGGTGTATGACATAAAGTACAACAGGTATTACGGTGTGTGGCATAATGTCTAATGGACACTATGGTGTGATACACAATGTGTAATGGGCATTATGGATAAACAGTGTAACAGTGTATATTGATTTAAGTAGCCTTTCATTGTTTGGGTTTGATCTGTGAGGCATACTAGTTCACTGTGTGGGCCTTCATGTTTATATGTCACTGTGCAGCCTTCAGTCAACTTAAGCGTGTCAGGACAAAGACCATTCCTGCGGTAACCAATGTCTGGTCATGCAGGTTGCAAAAGAGGTGTCAGATAATTGTTTTCCTGCTAGTTCACACTCTTTATAATTAGACCACGCAACTTATAATAAGGCCACACCCCTCTTTGGTAGCGCGCCTACGGCGCGTGCAATTTATTCAATATCAAATTATATATGGGGGGGGGGGCACATATTTTACTGTTTGCACTGGAACCCAAATTGGCTGCTGATGACTATTGGGGTATGTGTGTGTGGGGGGGGTTAAGTGCTGAGTATGGGCAGCTGTGCCAATTATCTATGAAGGACTGTGCTGACGTTATAGGGGAGCTGTGATTCTATGGGGCTGTCCGAAATACTGCAGTAGAGTTTAGTGGCCCTCGGGCTTCACTGGATTTTTTTAGGTGGCCCACGCTGTCTTAAAGGTTGAAGACCCCTGGTCTACAGTATCTAGATAGATGGCAAAGAGGCTGACATCAAAAGATCGACATGCAATACAGCAGGTCTTTACAGACAAAAGGTCAACATGCAGTAGGTCAATACAGACAGAAGGTTGACATGTGATATTTCGACATTGACAAAAGGTCAACTCAAATAAAAGGTCAACATTAAAATGGTCGACACATGAAAAGGTTGACATGCGTTTTTCTCAATTTTTGGGGACTTAGTCATACTTTTCCATCCACGTGGAGTACACATGGGAATGATAAAGTGTGCTAAACAAAGGCCCTTATTCTGATTGAGTCGGATGGCTCCGAATGCGGACGGACAGCCGATGGTTGGTGTTTGCGCATGTGCGGAGGCGTATCTGCGCATGTGTGAACGCCTCACACATAGGAACACGGCGTGAGTTCCGTGCAGAAAATGATTGTACGGAACCATCCGATCAGGGGGTGGAGAGGGGCGTGAAGGGCTGTTTAGGCTCATTAACATATGCGTACCCATGAGCTTTCCCATGAAAACGCTGGGCGTACGTATGGTAATGCGGCCGTGACGCACGTGTGGGGGGCGGACAGCTGACATAGCCAGATGTTAGCTGGCCGCCCATATCGCTGCTTTCATACGGAGAAATGTCCGAGTGGTCTGGAGAACTCGGTGCTGCCTGACCGCTCGGTCCATCATTCGATGGTTGGCGACCATCGAAGAATGGGGGAGGTTCCACAGATGGGGAGGTGTTCGCATGAAACATCCACTCGTGGTCCGTTCGGTCGACGTCTTGCTGCATTCGGACGGTGGGAGCGATCCGTATGGTAGGCGGTAGCTGAGCAATGCACCAGGTGCTACACTAATTGGTTGTCCATGTTCAAAGATGTCATTATTGACACCTTAAAACAGGAAAAACTCCTGTTGACCTTTTCATGTTTCGACATTTTGTTTGTTCTATGCAGTAAACTGATAAGCGGCAGCTCACTTTACAGCACCAGAGGTCTCAGAAGCCAATGACCAACACTCTCCAAGAGGTCCGATCAGCGATCCCCAGGAGTGGATAAGTATGTGTGTTGGAGGTCATCGCAATGAGGAGGGCAGGGCCTTAACTATGGGGGGCGAGGGGGTTACCCGCCCAAGTCGCTGGTTAGGGGAGGGGCAGAGCCGGCGCTACCCCTGCTCTGCAACACTGCTATTGTCAGCTGTCCAGCTCCTCCTGTCTGTCAAACTGAACAGGACAGGCAGCGACACCGACAAGGCTAAGCGCGGCTCTGCTCCCTCCTCTAATTAAATATGACATCATCAGGAACTGGGTTCCCGAACCTGTTCTGGGCCAAAATGTACTTTTTATAAGATATTTTTATTTTGAAGTCACCTGTGAGTGCCTTTGTTTCTAAATACAATATATACAGTACATCTCTCTCACTCTATCTATTTTTATTTAATCTATCCCACCCCCAGACCCGGAGTTTTCCTGGGGTGCGGGAAATCCTAGTTTTGGCCCTGAGGACAGGGTTAATGGTGGTGGCAGAGGCGATGTCAGGAAGAATGGCATCGAAGGACAGAGCTTTCTCGCGAGCTTCATCCTTACATGCGATCAAACATCGCATTGTGAATTGGGCCGATATTATCACATCCCATCCGAGGATGCAGATGGCGATAAATCGAGCCCCTAAGGGTGAAATGTATAAAAGTTCCAACTGCAGCAAATCCTCAGAAGACTGTATTTATTATGAGTGTCAAATATGCTTCTATCCTGGGGCGAGATCTGTGATAATAACAACGACGATTATCCCCAGCAGAGATCTTGAACGGTCTCTTCAAAAGAAAAATAATTTAAATAAAAAAACAAACAAAAACATCACGGCGCCTGGATATAAAGCATAATCCATGCAATCAGCACTTGCACTCAGTTTGACCTAATGGTAAAGCCCAAGGTTTGGAATGGCCGTCCGGGGATGGGGGGCCCTGTAGTTTTGCATGTTCTTTACTGCTAATCTATTTCATACGAACCTAAGTAAAACATAAAAGCCAAGAAAAATGTTTACGCAATGTCAGCCAATACGTTTATGGAAATAGCTGCACTTTCCTCAGCTACAGTATAGCTCAAGTATCACTCTACAAGTGGGGCTGCATAACAATGACCGAGCGTCTCAGAAATATTTACCTTATAATGACACCAGCGCTATATAATTACAGTCCAGCCTGGTTCATCAGGTCCTCCTGCCATGATCAGACCTTATAGTCTTTTACCATTTATGGCACTGGATGAGAGATGGAGACTCAGGAAGCGAGTGGCTGACAGCTGGCAGATGGTGGTCTCCGGCCTGGACCTATAAACTCTGCGGCAGCTGTGTGTCATCTCCACAAGAGAGCGAGCCTTTCTCATGTTAATGAGGACATTTAACTCATTGGCTTTTATGCACCTAACTGGATATATAAATACGACGTTTATAATACAATTCACGGACATGCATCAAGCTGGAATTGAAGAATGTAAAAGCAGAAGGCACCATAAATCCATCTGCAATGTATGGACTGGATTCACAAACTTTTGTTTTTACTGTTTTCATTTATTTATATGCTTTGTTTTAGTTATCAGTTGATGCTTAAATACATTACAGTTCGAAAAGTTATTTTTACAGCAAAGATGAAGTGAACTTTTTGCTAAGTGTTTTACTGAGACGTCTAACAAGGAGACTTGAAGGTGTTACTACATACTATACCAGCCAATCAGATTCTAGCTTTCATTTAGTACCTCGGTGGCTAACCTTGACACTCCAGCTGTTGTTGAACTACACATCCCAGCCGGTTGGGATTGTTTAGTCGACAATAACTAGGTCGACAAGCATTGGGTCGACACCACTAAGTCAACATGCAGCAAAGTCGACATGGGTTAAGGTTGACATGGGTCAATGTCGACATGGGTCTAGGTCGACATGGGTCTAGGTTGACACTAGCGTTAGGTCGACATGGGCTAGGTCGACAGTCAAAATGTCTGCATGGGGTTTTCACTGTTTTTTTAAGCCGAATGTCGACACAGCCGACATGGACACAGTTTGAAGTGCACCGCATCCCCTCGCTTCACTCGCAATGCTTCGGGCACGGTGTCTTGCTGCGCTCGGCACACTATTTTATTCTCCCTATTGGATGGTAGGGCATGAAATACCGCCTGTCGGCACATGTCGGCTCAAAAAACTGTGAAAAACCCCATGTCGACCTTTTGACTGTCGACCAACCCATGTCGATCTAATGGCTCTGTCGACCTAATGACCCTGTCGACCTAATGACCCTGTCGACCTTGACTCATGTCGACCTTCCTGCATGTCGACCTAAATGCATGTGGACCCAATGGTGTCGACCTAATGACTGTCTAAAAACTTGCTGGTGACCCAATGTATCCCGTGGATGGTAGGGCATGAACTACCGCCTGTCGGCACGTCGTCTACAAAAAAAACATGAAAAACTCATGTTGACCTTTTCACTATCGCCCTTGCTATTGTCGACTGAATACTTGTGTTGATCTTGCAACCATGTTGACCTTAGTCATGTCGACCTATTTCAAGTGACGGCCTATGGCCTTTCGACCTTCAATGGTCGATACAATGCATGTCGGCCTAATGACCATACCCCCCCTGTGCCGGTATTACTCAGTTGCGGCATACCGCAGGTCAGCTGGTCACATACAGGTGTTCTGATTTATGAGTGAATAATGAATTCTACAACAAGCACAAAATGAGACGTTCCGCTCCAGCGAGCAGAGGAAAGAGCAAGACGCTGAAGGAAAGTCTGCCGGTAAAATTGTCCATTGTTCTCTACCTTTCCTCTTTGCTTGAGCAATCACGTCAGCAGCTCCCTTGCTCATGACTTTGGTGATGTACAAGGGGCAGTTGGCCTGCTTCGCGATGGTAATTGAACGATAAGTCGCCTCTGCCGCCACCTGGTGGGACAGGAATCATGTCAAGTGATGCCCTGCTGTCAGTGAGGCAGTGATGTGCTTCTGTCAGCAAGGCAGGGATGTGCCGCTGTCAGCAGGGCCGCCAAGAGAAATCCTGGGCCCCGGTACAGCAACTTCCTGGGGCCCCCACGGACGGAGATCCCCGCACACTCTGCGGACCCGGTGTTACGCCACTGCTTCCAAGGTGGATACACGTACAAAAATTTACACTGTAATACCTATTACACATGTCACACACCCATTACATATTATACCACATGCCATAATGCTCATTACATGTTATACCACACACCGTAATGCTCATTGCATATTAAGAAGTTAACATGCTCTACCAGGGGTTAACATGCTCTGCCAGGGGTTAACATTCTGTGCAAGGGATTAACCTGTCTGCCCTGATTTACATGCTCTGCCAGGGGTTACATGCTCTTTGCAAAGGATTTACACATACCCTCCAACATGATCCATTTCATTAGGTACAAAATGCTCTGTTCCTGGACTTCCCTGCCAGTGGCAATTACAGATGTGAGCCTGCAGCACAGTCCAATATTCAAAAGTGGGGGTCACATATACTGCCACCCCAAGCATCACTGTCCTGGACTCACTGGCAGTTGATGTGACTGCCCCTCTTTGAATTTTGGACTGTGCTGGAGTGCAACCTCATTTTGTACCTAATGGAACGGGTCATGTTGGGGGTACTTGCCACCAAATAAAAAAAAAACCTGTGTGTCCAGACCAGGGCCCCCCTGACAGGCCTGGGCCCGGGTAAATTGTACCTGCTCCCCCCCTCTCTCGGCACCCCTGGCTGTCAGCGAAGAAGTGATGCGCTGCTGTCAGCGAGGCAGCACGAGATTTTCAAATAGCCGGGACCTGCAGTGCAGTGTTTTGAATACAGCCGGGCAGCCCCCTGCTCTCTGCCCGGCTGTCAATGGCTGTCACTTCTGCCCGGAGGCGGCTGCCCCCTAGTTACTGTGAGCATGTATTTCCCCTTGACAATGAGCATGTACAAGCATGGCATTGGCAACTAGCATAGAACCCCTGGCAACAAGCATGGAACCCCTGGCAACGAGCATGTAGGTAAGTAGCACTTACAGTATGTAGCATAGTAATTTGTAATAGGCATTAAGGTATTTGGCATAATACGTAATGGACATTATGGTGTGTGACTTAACTTGTAATGGGAATTACGGTGTAAATGTTTGACGCACGCCTTTGGTGCGCAATGTCCTTGTTTGTGAAGCATATTGTGAATTTGGTCTCAATCCGTGTGTCATTATGTGAATTCTGGCTCAATCCGTGTGTCATTATGTGAATTTTGTTTCAATCCGTGTGTCATTATGTGAATTTTGGCTCAATCCGTGTGGCATTATGTGAATTTGGTCTCAATCCGTTTGGTATCATGTGTAAGGGGCAAGTATAATGGGGTCTAGTATTTTGTTGCAAAATGTGTAGAAGTTGTATATGGTGTTGTACACTACACTCAAGGACATGCCCCCTTTTGAGTGGCCACACCCCCTTTGGCGCACAAACAACTACATCCTTCACTTTTGACGCCAAGTTGGGCCTGTGTACTGCCAGGGCCTATTTTTAATAGGGATGTGCACCGGCCACTTTTCGCGTTTTGGGTTTTGGATTCTGATTACCTTAAGGTTTTGGGTTCTAATGGGTTTTGCCAAAATACCCCCTAAACGTTTTGGGATTTGGGTTCTGATTTTTTTTTTACAAAGCATAAAAACTGCTAAAATTGCAGATTTTTTTTTTTTTTTTGCTCCTGCGCTATTATTAACCTCAATAACATTCATTTCCACTCATTTCCAGTCTATTCTGAACAATTCACAATATTGTTTTTAGGCCAAAAGGTTGCACCAAGGTAGCTGTATGACTATGATAAGTGACACAAGTAGGCGGCACAAACATTGGACTGAAACGGCACATTTAATAGCACCCCTGGACTGATATGGCACACTTAGCTTCACCCCTGGACTGATACGGCACACACCATCACCCCTGGACTGATACAGCACACTTGGCAGCACCCCTGGACTGATACAGCACACGTGGCAGCACCCCATGACTGATACAGCACAATTAGCATCACCCCTGGACTAATACAGCACACTTGGCAGTACCCCTGGACTGATACGGTACACTTAGCATCACCCCTGGACTAATACAGCGCACTTGGCAGCACCCCTGGACTGATACAGCACACTTAGCATCACCCCTGGACTGATACAGAACACTTAGCATCACCCCTGGACTGATACGGTACACTTAGCATCACCCCTGGACTAATACAGCACACTTGGCAGCACCCCTGGACTGATACAGAACACTTAGCATCACCCCTGGACTGATACGGTACAATTAGCATCACCCCTGGACTGATACAGAACACTTAGCATCACCCCTGGACTGATACGGTACACTTAGCATCACCCCTGGACTGATACAGAACACTTAGCATCACCCCTGGTCTGACACGGCACACTTAGCATCACCCCTGGACTAATACAGCACACTTGGCAACACCCCATGAATTATACGGCAGACTTGAGTTACCCCAGGAATTATACGGCACAGATGGTGGCACGGTGGCACCCCTGGTATTATACGGCAGTACTAGGCACCAGCAGACAGGTAGTATATATAGAGAATGAGATACGGCAGTACTAGGCACCAGACAGGTAGATACGGCAGTACTAGGCACCAGACAGGTAGATACGGCAGTACTAGGCACCAGACAGGTAGATACGGCCGTACTAGGCACCAGACAGGTAGATACGGCAGTACTAGGCACCAGACAGGTAGATACGGCAGTACTAGGCACCAGACAGGTAGATACGGCAGTACTAGGCACCAGACAGGTAGATACGGCAGTACTAGGCACCAGACAGGTAGATACGGCAGTAATAGGCACCAGACAGGTAGATACGGCAGTACTAGGCACAAGACAGGTAGATATGGCAGTACTAGGAAGGTACCAGCAGAATGATATTATATATTCAGTAGCACTGGCAGTGGCACCAGTGGACTGAGTAGGTACTGGCAGCCTCTATTCAGTGCAGGCACTAGCAGGCAGCACCAGTGGATTATATATATTGTAAGACAGTGGCAGGGAAAGTCATAGACGGCAGGTACTTTTCCCCTAGAATCCTGTCTTATGGCATATAGACTGCAGGCTATTTCAATCTGTGTGGTAAGCTCCGGCTTACAAAGGGTGTTCTGTCCTGGGCTGGTAATCAGGAGAACACCTGATTCTTTAAAAAGGAGTCAGCCCTCTCCTTAGAGCTCTCTCTCTCTCTCCCTGGGTGTTGGAGGCAGTAAGCTGCTGCTAGAGAGAGACAAGGCTGTAAGTACTGCATTACTTGCTCTATATCTGCTGTGTGTGTCCAGTGTCACATAGTGTGGCCCTGGTATAGAGAGGGACGTTTATTCTGTTTAGTTAGAGCTCAGACGAGCAGGTTTTTGTTTTATGTTTTGCCTGAAGTGTAAAGGCTGTTGTTAGTTTCTTGCTCTGAGTGCTGCAATAAAACTCAGGCAAGCCCTGTTTTGGACCCAAGCCGTGATGTCACTGTCTAAGTCTGTGCCAAATCCTCACCTGTGCCTACCCGTTTGATGCTAAAACCCCACATATGGTGGAGAATGCAAGCAAGCATCTCACTTAAAGAGACATACATCGAACTATAGGACTTTTGCTACAGCAAGCTGGAAGTTGTTGCTAAAGGCAACCAGCCACAAGTGAGTGTCTGGAGTGCACTGATACTTGCATGTCCTGGCTAAAGGCTGCTGTAACACTGCAACAGGAGACTGTTAAAATGGAGGACCTTTTAAAACACTTGGTGCAGGCAAATGAGCTGCAGCGGCAGGCCAACGCACATCAGCAAAAGGTGCATGAGGAGGCCATGCGTGCCCAGGCTGAAACCAATGTCTTGCTGCTTGAATCCAACAGACTAGCCTTAAAGGAACAGCAGCAAATTAATCTGCAATTACAAGAGCAAATACAGAATGTGGCTAAGAGTGTGGCGCAGAGTGTGCAAACACCCCAACCCTTGCTTCCAACCACACGGGCTGCAGTACAGAAATCTCTGCAAAAGATGACTCTCACGGATGATGTAGAGGCCTTTCTTGCGGTGTTTGAACGTGTAGCAGAGCGTGAACAGTTACCCCGTGGATCAATGGGCAGGTGTGGTAGCACCTTTTCTAACTGGAGAACCACAAAAGGCGTATTTTGATCTGAGTGAGCAGGATGCTAACGACTACGCGAAACTCAAGGGAGAGATCCTTGCTCGCTTAGGCGTAAACATGAGTGTGCGTGCCCGGAAGGTGCATAACTCGACTTTTTCTGAACAGTTACCTGCGCGGTCCCAAATGTATGACCTGGTCCACCTGGTAAAGAAATGGCTACAGCCAGAGGAGTCTACACCAGCGCAGATCGTGGAGAGAGTCGTGCTGGACAAGTATCGTTGTTCCTTACCTCCAAAGGTTCAGCGCTGGGTCGGTCAGGGCGACCCTAATGATGCCGAGGGGCTTGTCAACTTGGTTGAGAGGTACAGAGCTACTGAAAATCTACTCCAAGAAGTGCCTCCTGGACATTCCACCCTCAAGAACAGCAAAGCGGCCGGATCATCTGGTAAGACTGTTCCGTTTACTAGAGGGGTGAATAATGTTGTAAAGGGAGGTGGCCTAGATGGGGAACAAACAGTGGAGAGGCGTTCCCAAGGGACAGTAGGGTCCAAACCTGGGTCGCAAAAAGACTGGGGCCGCATACAGTGTTGGCGTTGTCATGGACCTGGGCATATTGCTGCCAATTGCCCCCTTACTTCTGAGCCAATGGAGTGTGATACAACCTGGCGAAGCTCTTTATATGCACGTTCTGTTTTCTCTGCTGAGACTGTGTCAGAAACTGGACAGCAAATATGTCATGTAAAGGTGGATGGTTATCCCGGGAGGGCTCTACTGGACTCTGGGAGTTTAGTTACACTCATCCATGCCAGCTTGGTAGACCCTGGGACACTCACAGGACGTTACATAGGGGTCTTGTGCATACATGGGGACACCAAGGAGTATCCCACAGCTTTAGTCCAGCTAAAGAGTACTTGTGGAACTGTGTCCCATGAAGTGGGCGTGGTAAAGACCCTGATGCATAGTGTGATCCTGGGAAGAGACTTCCCATTGTTCTGGGACTTGTGGAAACAGAATGTACACTGCACTAGAAATGCTGTTAATAATGAGAATGTGTGCCCTGTGATTAGTCCTGAGCCTTTTGATCAGGATACTGAGGTTCAAACGGTAGGGGTGACCACTATTGAATCTGACCGTTTTCCCCTAGCTGTTCTTGCAGGTGAAGCTGAGGAGCAGGAAGAAGCGTGTGACATGCCTGAGCTAGAGATGTCACGTGATAATTTTGGGACTGCTCAACTTAGAGATCCCACCTTATTAAGGGCTAGGGAAAATCCTAAAGTCATAAATGGTGAGCCCCAATACCCCAATGCTGACAAAGAGTTCCCAAATATGGCCATTAACCAGGATCTACGGTATCGGGTAGATAAAAAAGTGGGAAGTGTAAATTATAAAGTGTATCAACCAGGTAAACGGAAGCCAGAACAGTTGTACCATGTGAACTTAATTAAACCCTGGAAAGACAGAAAGACTCTGACAGCTGTAAGTGCCCCCTCTAGTGATAGCCCAGAGGTGCGGGTGTCAGAGACCCTGTCCAAATCCCAGAAGCAGGAAACTAAAGAGTTAGTACAAAGGAATTATGATGTGTTCTCAGAACTTCCAGGGCGCTCCACAGCCATAAAACATGACATTGTCACCGAACCTGGAGTTCGGGTACGCTTAAAACCCTATAGAGTACCAGAAGCGCGTAGACAGGCCATATCTGGGGAGGTCCAGAAAATGTTAGACCTGGGGTATGTTATCGGGAGAGGTATAATAAAGCCACAAATAAATAAAGTGGAGGCTATCCAAGACTGGCCTCGTCCTTCGACAAAAAAACAAGTCAGGGCTTTTTTGGGAATTCTGGGGTATTACCGTAGGTTCATTCCCCAGTTTGCAACCATGGCAGCGCCCCTAACCGATCTTACCAAAGGAGGTAGGGCAGTTATGGTCAGCTGGAACCCAGAGGCTGAAAGGGCATTCCAAGAATTAAAAGTGGCCCTTTGTAATCAACCAGTCCTGATCACTCCAGATTTTAGAGTTTGTCGTACAGACTGATGCTTCTGATGTGGGACTAGGTGCTGTCCTCTCCCAAGAAGTTGGTGGAGAGGAACACCCGGTAACATATTTGAGCAGGAAGCTCACACCTACGGAGAGAAACTACAGTATAGTCGAGCGGGAGTGCTTAGCAATCAAGTGGGCCCTTGAATCCCTAAAGTACTATCTCTTAGGACGCTCCTTTAGATTAATCACTGACCACTCCCCACTTACATGGATGTACCAAGCCAAAGAGAGAAATGCAAGGGTCATGAGATGGTTTCTCAATTTGCAAAATTTCAAATTTACAGTGGAACACAGAGCAGGAAGGCTTCAGGGTAATGCCGATGCCCTATCCCGAACATACTGCCAGTTGGCAGACAGTGTCCGACCCCACAGGTTCGAACAGAGGGGGAGGGTATGTAAGACAGTGGCAGGGAAAGTCATAGACGGCAGGTACTTTTCCCCTAGAATCCTGTCTTATGGCATATAGACTGCAGGCTATTTCAATCTGTGTGGTAAGCTCCGGCTTACAAAGGGTGTTCTGTCCTGGGCTGGTTATCAGGAGAACACCTGATTCTTTAAAAAGGAGTCAGCCCTCTCCTTAGAGCTCTCTCTCTCTCTCCCTGGGTGTTGGAGGCAGTAAGCTGCTGCTAGAGAGAGACAAGGCTGTAAGTACTGCATTACTTGCTCTATATCTGCTGTGTGTGTCCAGTGTCACATAGTGTGGCCCTGGTATAGAGAGGGACGTTTATTCTGTTTAGTTAGAGCTCAGACGAGCAGGTTTTTGTTTTATGTTTTGCCTGAAGTGTAAAGGCTGTTGTTAGTTTCTTGCTCTGAGTGCTGCAATAAAACTCAGGCAAGCCCTGTTTTGGACCCAAGCCGTGATGTCACTGTCTAAGTCTGTGCCAAATCCTCACCTGTGCCTACCCGTTTGATGCTAAAACCCCACATATGGTGGAGAATGCAAGCAAGCATCTCACTTAAAGAGACATACATCGAACTATAGGACTTTTGCTACAGCAAGCTGGAAGTTGTTGCTAAAGGCAACCAGCCACAAGTGAGTGTCTGGAGTGCACTGATACTTGCATGTCCTGGCTAAAGGCTGCTGTAACACTGCAACAGGAGACTGTTAAAATGGAGGACCTTTTAAAACACTTGGTGCAGGCAAATGAGCTGCAGCGGCAGGCCAACGCACATCAGCAAAAGGTGCATGAGGAGGCCATGCGTGCCCAGGCTGAAACCAATGTCTTGCTGCTTGAATCCAACAGACTAGCCTTAAAGGAACAGCAGCAAATTAATCTGCAATTACAAGAGCAAATACAGAATGTGGCTAAGAGTGTGGCGCAGAGTGTGCAAACACCCCAACCCTTGCTTCCAACCACACGGGCTGCAGTACAGAAATCTCTGCAAAAGATGACTCTCACGGATGATGTAGAGGCCTTTCTTGCGGTGTTTGAACGTGTAGCAGAGCGTGAACAGTTACCCCGTGGATCAATGGGCAGGTGTGGTAGCACCTTTTCTAACTGGAGAACCACAAAAGGCGTATTTTGATCTGAGTGAGCAGGATGCTAACGACTACGCGAAACTCAAGGGAGAGATCCTTGCTCGCTTAGGCGTAAACATGAGTGTGCGTGCCCGGAAGGTGCATAACTCGACTTTTTCTGAACAGTTACCTGCGCGGTCCCAAATGTATGACCTGGTCCACCTGGTAAAGAAATGGCTACAGCCAGAGGAGTCTACACCAGCGCAGATCGTGGAGAGAGTCGTGCTGGACAAGTATCGTTGTTCCTTACCTCCAAAGGTTCAGCGCTGGGTCGGTCAGGGCGACCCTAATGATGCCGAGGGGCTTGTCAACTTGGTTGAGAGGTACAGAGCTACTGAAAATCTACTCCAAGAAGTGCCTCCTGGACATTCCACCCTCAAGAACAGCAAAGCGGCCGGATCATCTGGTAAGACTGTTCCGTTTACTAGAGGGGTGAATAATGTTGTAAAGGGAGGTGGCCTAGATGGGGAACAAACAGTGGAGAGGCGTTCCCAAGGGACAGTAGGGTCCAAACCTGGGTCGCAAAAAGACTGGGGCCGCATACAGTGTTGGCGTTGTCATGGACCTGGGCATATTGCTGCCAATTGCCCCCTTACTTCTGAGCCAATGGAGTGTGATACAACCTGGCGAAGCTCTTTATATGCACGTTCTGTTTTCTCTGCTGAGACTGTGTCAGAAACTGGACAGCAAATATGTCATGTAAAGGTGGATGGTTATCCCGGGAGGGCTCTACTGGACTCTGGGAGTTTAGTTACACTCATCCATGCCAGCTTGGTAGACCCTGGGACACTCACAGGACGTTACATAGGGGTCTTGTGCATACATGGGGACACCAAGGAGTATCCCACAGCTTTAGTCCAGCTAAAGAGTACTTGTGGAACTGTGTACTAGGCACCAGACAGGTAGATACGGCAGTACTAGGCACCAGACCGGTAGATACGGCAGTACTAGGCACCAGACAGGTAGATACGGCAGTACTAGGCACCAGACAGGTAGATACGGCAGTACTAGGCACCAGACAGGTAGATACGGCAGTAATAGGCACCAGACAGGTAGATACGGCAGTACTAGGCACAAGACAGGTAGATATGGCAGTACTAGGAAGGTACCAGCAGAATGATATTATATATTCAGTAGCACTGGCAGTGGCACCAGTGGACTGAGTAGGTACTGGCAGCCTCTATTCAGTGCAGGCACTAGCAGGCAGCACCAGTGGATTATATATATTGTAAGACAGTGGCAGGGAAAGTCATAGACGGCAGGTACTTTTCCCCTAGAATCCTGTCTTATGGCATATAGACTGCAGGCTATTTCAATCTGTGTGGTAAGCTCCGGCTTACAAAGGGTGTTCTGTCCTGGGCTGGTAATCAGGAGAACACCTGATTCTTTAAAAAGGAGTCAGCCCTCTCCTTAGAGCTCTCTCTCTCTCTCCCTGGGTGTTGGAGGCAGTAAGCTGCTGCTAGAGAGAGACAAGGCTGTAAGTACTGCATTACTTGCTCTATATCTGCTGTGTGTGTCCAGTGTCACATAGTGTGGCCCTGGTATAGAGAGGGACGTTTATTCTGTTTAGTTAGAGCTCAGACGAGCAGGTTTTTGTTTTATGTTTTGCCTGAAGTGTAAAGGCTGTTGTTAGTTTCTTGCTCTGAGTGCTGCAATAAAACTCAGGCAAGCCCTGTTTTGGACCCAAGCCGTGATGTCACTGTCTAAGTCTGTGCCAAATCCTCACCTGTGCCTACCCGTTTGATGCTAAAACCCCACAATATATATATATATATATATATATATATATATATATATATATATATATATATAATATTATTATATGTACAGCACAGCACCAGAGGTAGGCCCCAGCACAGAGGAGACAGTAGTACTACAAGTACACAGTTACACACACACAGCAGAATCAGTTATCACTGTTACACAGCTGACTGTCCTCCTTGCTAGGGTGATCCCACCCTAAGCAGAGAGGAGGACAGAGTACACAGCAGCACTGAGGGAGACAGCTCCAGCGCCAATTTCAGTTCAAGCCCCAGCAGCAGCACCAACACATCCTCTCCCAACCCGCTCCTAGACTAGAGTGAAGATGGCGGGTGCGGGAGCCGCTGTTTAAAGCCTCGCGAAATCCGGCGCCGGGCGATGACCTTTTGTCCGCGTGCCCGGATCTGAGTCAGGCGGGAATCTACGAGCGCTGCCCGGAACCGAGCTCGGATTGATGACGTCCGTGCAGGCTCGGATCTTGGAAATCCGAGCCCGCACATCTCTAATTTTTAATCCCATTTCTGCCCTCTCTCTGCGCTCCTCCTCTCTCGCTCCGCTCTCTGAGCGTGCACACTGGCACCACTAACCCTCCCAACCCATCCCCTCCCCTTTTATGGTGCCCCCCTGTCATTTTCTCCTGTATCCGCCCCTGTATTTGTGTATGATAATGGGGTAATGTATGATGAGGCTATTGGGGCAGTGTGTGTATGTGTGTGTGTGTGTGGGGGGGGGGGGGGGGGGGCAGTATATTTGTGTATGGTTATGGGGTAATGTGTGTGTAAGGCTATGGGTGCCGAGTGTGGGGGGCTTTAGCTATTTTGTCATTCCCAGGTCCGACAAGTGATGGCTATCCTGGTCAATAAAATACACATGTTAATATTAAAACAAAAACCTTGTATTCCCATACAGCAGGCCTATATGCTAGTGTCCAGGTAACGCAGCAGTAGTATGAGAGTGAATAGTCACTCTTGCTGGGCAGTCAGGGATTTAGTAAAGGCTGGCAGATGCCGGGGGTGGTTACTGCCAGACACCAACAATGGCCTTTGTGACAGTCTATGCCTGCAGCAGTGTAATAATGGGACATCAGTCTGTAATTAGGGAGAACAGCCAGAGAGAGACAACTTCACTCTGAGCACTAGGCCTAAGATATACCCAGTTACTGACATATGTCTGTCCCTCGTTTGCCTCTGATATTCCTCTCACAATAAACCTGAAAAGCTTAGAAAACCTGTTGCAGGAGGTAATGTTTCTAATAAATTCAAGAGACATATAAGGGATGAAATTGAAGGATTGAATGCAATATCGCCCTAGTGTATGGGCACCATTAGTGCTCTGTGAAATGCACAACATTCTTTTTAGGAAATGATTTTGTCCCGTATATTGTTTTATTTTGGCTTTGTATGAATGTGGGCCCAGTTAATTAGGAACCACGTTACTACAAGTCCCACATTTCCATAATGAATAGCCCATTCTCTGCTGGCCTGTGCTGGGGGGACAATTACAGGCGTTTGGAGAACGAAGCCCTGGCTTTCACCTGCTACTGAGACTTGTGTAACAGGTCAGAGAGAATCCTGTCACAGATGAGCATAATATTCTGCTACAAGCGTTTCCAGATGAAGGCTCCTGACAGCGGCGCATCTGACATCATTCCAAGTGACAACACTGAACTCCCAGGGCTCGCAGGGATGGGTGAGGAACAACAAGGCAGGTTTACAGCGGAGGAAAAATGCAGCACATTGGCCCTTATTCTGATCTCGGCGGTACGGCCCGCGTGCGGCCGTACCGCCGATGTTTTCACTCTGCACATGCGCAGAGGTCACTCTGCGCATGTGCAGGGGAAATCGCCGCACAAAAAATGTATACGCCGCAAAGGGGGCGTATAGGGGCGTGAGGGGCTTAATAGCCTCATTACCCTATGCATACGCCCAGCGTTTCATGGGCGTTCCCATGCAAACGCGGGGCGTATGCATGGTAATGAGGCTATGACGCCAGTGATGGGGGCGGAAAGCTGACATCGCCGGATGTCAGCTCTCCGCCCCCATACAAGCTTTCACACGGACGATTGTCCGTGTGGTCTAAGCTTGCGGGAGCTGGTGGAGCGTGCGGCCCTGCCTTCGATGGTCGCCGACCATCGAATGCAGGGGGCAGCTCCCACCATGGTGGAGGCGTACGCCCCACCATTTTCATGCGGATCGCCAGCCGTCCGCGTACGGACGGCCGTGGCGATCCGTATTGTAGGCGGGGATTGGTTTGTGCGCCCGGAGCAACGTATGCGGCTCCGGCCGCACAGATCAGAATAAGGGCCTTTGTCCGCACCTCTAGCAGAGCGCTGTAAGTATTCACTCAAAGCACAGCACAGCTAATAGCTTAATATGTAGCTGCTATATAAATCACTATAATAATGATAATAATTGTATGATACACTTAGTGGCTGATCTACTAAGCTTTGGAGAGTGATAAAGCATAGTTACCCCACTTATCCGGGATAAGGGGTGTGGCGGGTGCAGAGATGGGGTGTTCAGTACGATTGTGTCATTGTGGCTCCGCCCCCCCCCTGTACGGTGCTTTGAAACAGGCAATGTATAGAAGGGGGTGGAGCCATGATGACAGTTCAGAGTGACTACTTGGCACGACTGATGTCACAGGACACAACTGTAGGTGGAACGTGTCAAAGTAACATCCACATGAATGCTAGGACCCAAGGTTTCCAAGAAGAACATTGGCCAGAGCATCGAATGGCCTCCACCGGCTTGCCTTCTTCCCATAGTGCACCTCTTCCCCAGGTAAACACCAAGCACACATGGCTTGGTGTAAAAAAAAAAAACTGATTCATCAGACCAGGCCACCTTCTTCCATTGCACCACGGTTCGGATCTGACACCCCATAGGAGGTGCAGTGGTCAGGATCGGCATGGGCCGTCTTTTCCACCAATGTGTGCTACAGTGGCTATTCCATGGGATTGGACCAGACGGGCTAGCCTTCGCTCTTCATGAGCGTCAGTGAGCTTTGTATGTCCATGACCCAGGTTAATATACCATGGGGTTATATTAGGTTGGATGCAAAGTGTGCTTTATTGTGTAAAATACGCATTTTACTTCTGAGCATGTGTACAAAGCACTGCAGTCACTCGAGCGTGGTGCAAGTTATGAAATGATTATATATACCATGCATGGAGAGTTGTCATGGTAACTGTGCATGGACAAAGAAATTGTGCTTGGTTTCCAGCCAGTTTAGACCAGTGATGGCGGTACTTGTTTCCTATCTGGGCGCCCATCGCGGGCATCGCGGGTACATCGCATGTCATTATAATGACATGCGATGCGACCGACGCGATGCCCGCGATTTTCCCATAGAGAACAATGTTAAATGCCTCAATTTACCCGCGATGACCGCGATTTACCATAGGAAACAATGTTAAATGGATCAATTTCCCCAAATTATCATAGGGAACAATGGGAAATGTGGCAAAAACACCCCTGAACATAAAAATGTCCCCCCAAAAGTAGTTGACGCCACCCCGCCATCAACGTGAACCCGAAGCGTGGCGAGCGCAGCGAGCCCGCGAGGGGCGGCGGTACGCGTCCTCCGACCTTTTCATGCCCTACTATCCACTAGGGCGTGGAGTGAGAATAGAATAGTGTGGCGAGCGCAGCGAGCCACCGAGCCCGAAGCGTGGCGAGCGCAGCGAGCCCCGCGAGGGGACGCGGATACCTTCACAGTTATACGCGTACCCTCGCGGGCTTCCCAGGTGTCAAGCCCGTGAAGGGACGCGTTTACCTGTGAAGGTATCCGCGTCCCCTCGCGGGGCTCGCTGCGCTCGCCACGCTTCGGGCTCGGTGGCTCGCTGCGCTCGCCACACTATTCTATTCTCACTCCACGCCCTAGTGGATAGTAGGGCATGAAAAGGTCGGAGGACGCGTACCGCCGCCCCTCGCGGGCTCGCTGCGCTCGCCACGCTTCGGGTTCACGTTGATGGCGGGGTGGCGTCAACTACTTTTGGGGGGACATTTTTATGTTCAGGGTGTTTTTGCCACATTTCCCCTTGTTCCCTATGATAATTTGGGGAAATTGATCCATTTAACATTGTTTCCTATGGTAAATCGCGGTCATCGCGGGTAAATTGAGGCATTTAACATTGTTCTCTATGGGAAAATCGCGGGCGATGGCCACGATTTTACCCCCGATGCCCGCGATTAAAATCGTGGGCGCCCAGATAGGAAACAAGTACCGTGATGGCTAACCTTGACACTCCAGCTGTTGTTGAACTACACATCCCAGCATGGACACTTGATCCTTGATGAAGCCGCCGAGATAAGTTGGCGGGGAAACGCGTCGATCCTTAAAAGACCCCTGCTCCTAAGGACTAGCCGGCCGGCCTCCTCCTCCAGCCGAATTGCCTCTGCACTTGCAAACAAACGGAGCCTGGTATATCCCCCATAAATCGGGACACAGGTTTGAGGAAAACTAACTGTGGAAGCTTCTTTGTATATTCCCTATACCACTGGAATCGGTTATGTGGGCACCTGTGAATATGCCATTGTTTGCCGAAGCGCATGTTTACTAATCTCTCATTAACAGACTGACTGCATGGAAAAAAGATTTTTGTTTTTTACTTTCTCTGGAGAGTTGACTAAATCAAGTTGGAACTAATCCATGGCAAAATTAACCCTAACCCACTAATTCCTAGGGTGCTGTTGGTACTTTGTTTTTAGTTTTTGCGCTCATTCCCACTACTTTGGTGGGTTATACGTATATATATATATATATATATATATATATATATATATATATATATATATATATATATATATGGAAAACAAGAAATATAGAGAGCGCTTTTACCACCTAATGGAACTTCCACCAGTTGTAGTCATATACAGTACAATAACCCAATACAATGTATAATCATAAAACCAGAATGCTTTATTTATGTTTCAAAGACCACATCTGGACATTGTATCCTTTTCGGAAATACGATATCAATAACCCGACGCATTTCGTCTTAAAAAAGACTTCATCAGGGGTTTTACACTAGGTGTGATTTCAAACGCTTAAACTTGCGTGTTACACCTTCAGGGTTTGCAGTCTGTAATAACCTTCCCCTCAGTGGGGCAGATTCCAAATATCCGAAGTTTCCCCAATTGGGGTCAAAAAGTACACGATGTATCCACAACCTTCTTTATACCCCTATTTAGGGCGCAGGCACATAAAATTTTAAATTAGAGGGACCATCCCATTAATAAAGAACTGTCGGCGAGATCTGTGCAATGCAGATGGCCTGAACCAGCATATCTGGTTCACAGTATCCGATGTTCAGCTGTAGAATGGATACGGTGCGTGTGGGTATCAGCAATAAACAGTTCAATTTCTATAAACAGCTCAATTTCTGATCTACGTGGAGAATGCTGGACAAGAGCTGTCTGCAGACATCTTATGAGATCCATTTTTTTGATAATTGTGCATATTAACTGCTTCTTATTTTGTGTTTTTTCTAATTTTATTTATATATATCTTTCTTGAGTGTTTATAAAACAATACATGTTCTTTTTAAAAAAACATTGAACTGGCTATTTCTTTTGCCTAAAAATCCCGAGCGCTGCATTTCTGTGTCTGTGTTCTTGTCTTCACGGGGATTGGTAGTCCCTAATGGTCAGCAGCTGGGTGCATTAGGCCTATTCATTAATTAACTATCCACTAGATTGGTTGTCATTAGCGCTACTTCACTTTTTTTGACATCCCAGCATGCCCTGCTACAGTTTTACTATTTAGCCATGCTAAAACTGATGCAGGGCATGCTGGGATGTGTAGTTCAACAACAGTTGGAGTGTCAAGGTTAGCCATCACTGGTTTAGAGACCATCAAATGATTTTCTCCTGCACCGCCGCATACAGCGTAAACATCCACTCACATTTGCACAGCAGGGGGGCAGACTTGCAGCATGCAGTGTTTTTCCTGCTTTGAATCAGTCCCTAAGAGCAGAGAATATAGACACTAAGGGGTACATTTAGTAAGATGGGAGTTCTATTGAAGATGGGATGTTGCCCATAGCAACAAAATCAGATTCTACTTCTTATTTACTTAGCACCTTCTAGAAGTCAATAGATAGAATAAGTTCCTTACCATTCATTTACATTATATTTACAGCGCACTGTTATATATGTATGTGTGTGTGTGTCTATAAAGAATGATGCAGCCTACAATTGTAGAAGGGTGATAACAAATGTACCATTGAGTAAAAGTTTTCCTTTTGATCATACTGCCCTCTTGTGGATAGAATTATTATGACAGACTATCGTGATAAATGTTTAGTATTAATAGCAGCCTATGGTTATAGCTTTGGTGGTTTATGGGCCTGATTCAACATAGCAAGCACATCAAAAAAACACACAACTGGGGAAAACCATGCTGGGGCAGATGTAACATGTGCAGAGAGAGTTAGATTTGGGGGAGTTATTTTGTTTCTGTGCATGGTAAATACTGACTGCTTTATTCTTACAAAGCAATTTAGATTCCAATTTGAACCCACCCCTCCCAAATCTAACTCTTTCTACACATGTTACATCTGCCCCACCTGCGCTAAAAGATGCTTTTCCCAGGTTGTGTGATTTTTTTTTTTGCTTTGCTAACCCTGCACAACACTTTGAGAAGTGCTATTCAATATTTTCAGATGTACCAAACTGAAATCACTGAATGTTCTATAAACATTGGTCAAGAATGAACTTCTGCATAAGACCTCATAAAGCAGTAATATCATCATATAATCAGTCATCGGGAATAGCGGAACACGCCTTACCTTCTATAGAGATAAATAGTCTCCCAAAAACTGTAACATGTTCTTTTTCTTAGTTGTACTTTCACTGTAAGATTTGCTCAGTTCTTAATTAGCTCCAATTGGTTGATGTGTCAGTACTTGACATATACAGTACCATTCGTCTCTTGCAGGCAAAATAATATATCAGGTTTTGTTCACGATTTTATACTTGGTATTGTCCTCGAAGGATCGCCAGTTCTTTGTTTGTGCTTTCTCCATTGGAACCAAGATTTGTATGTATAGACTATTTTGCTATAAAATATATTTTTTCAGCACTGATATAACTCTGGTTAAACACATCATGGCGGTCAAGGGATCTGTAAGCTGTGGATCTTTTGCCATGAACTCTTGCCCCTTCAGATACTCCAAATAATAGGATCATTAGTGTTTTACACTTTTCACAACAAATCATGTTTCCAGATGTCGTCGTTGGTGCACATGAAGGAGAGGAGATAAAACGTGGATATAATAAGAGTCATGTGTGAGATATGTAGGCACTTCTATACAGAAGCAATTTACTGCCTGCTTAGCAGGGAATAAGTGTATTCATCCGTCCTGAATCATGAGACTGTTCACCGGGCAAAGCTCTCTTCGATTTACTGTTGTTTTAAAATCAGTAACATAATGACTGCTGCAAAAACCCAGCAGAGCACCACTGCAGCGGACATCCCTAAAAATAACATTTGGCCTTGTTATGATATATTTAGTCCTTTGTGACTCATTTGTGATTCAGTCCATTCAGTAAAAATGTCATGCTGTAGCAAGCTGAAGCCGGAGACGAAATAGTAGAGAGAGAGACAGAGCGAGAGAGAGAGAGAGAGGGAGGGAGAGAGATTATTAATAAAACTCCAATATTGTAAGAACAATACAGATAATAAAGTAAAGGGGCTTCACAGGGGGATATGTGCTGAGCATTCTGGGCGGTGCTAGATTGCTCAAAACGCTCAGCAAGATCGCTCAGCAGACAGCGATGTGTCAGCGCTGACCGATCTGTCATATCCAGTGTTCTCTGGTGAGAACATCGGACCTGCCCGGCAGCGATGATAGATTTATCCAGCATGCAGGATATAAATTGCCGGGCAATAGTGCCTCGCATCACTGTCGCTATGGTTCCTACACATGGAGCGACGTAGGGGCATTTTCTAAGCGATCTAGTGAGAATTTACCCAGTGTGTAGGCCCCATTACACATGGAACAATAGGATTTCCAATTATTTGGTGCAATATACGTGTTTGCATTCCTAGCTATTAAATCCTGCAACAATGAAATAGACAATACGTTTCATATATGACTTGTGTTTTTATTTATTCAAAAAAGCAACATTTAAAAAAAATTGGGTTCCGCACACTGATACTGATTAGGAGTTACGTGCAATTTTTTTTAAATGCAAATTGATTTTGTGATCTTTAGCAATCTGAGGATGTATCACAGCTTAGAACAGTGTTGGCTAACCTTGACACTCCAGCTGTTGTTGAACTACACATCCCAGCATTCCCTGCTACAGTTTTACTATTTGGCCATGCTTAAAGTAATGCAGGGCATGCTGGGATGTGTAGTTCAACAACAGCTGGAGTGTCAAGGTTAGCCATCACTGGCTTAGAACATTTCTGAGCTTTTCCAGGTCGGCTGCATCTTAGCTGCTTCTCAACTACGGCTAAAAAGGAGTTACTGGGTGGCAATGTGGCTCTTGCACGTACAAGAAGCGTACAGTGGAGGTTACCGTGGGCATGCTGATAGAGTTTTGGGATATTGCGGAGGTCCTGCACTAACGATGGGAATGGCGCAAATGCAGATAATAGTACTTTTACATATTTTTTCAGAAGTAAAGGGCTGGGTACAGTGCAGCTGTCTAGAAGCGGCCACCTCAAAATACAGGCGGTAACCGGAATTGTGACCTCTTTATGGGCCAATCAGCTCCTATCTCTCATTTTTCAAACCCAGCCTGTGACATGGCAGTTAGGAGCTGATTTTGTCACTTTTTGAAGCTTGATACATCCGGCCCTACAGCATGTCTGACTTAGAATCTGGGACACTATTTCCTTCAGTGCCATCTTTCATATGTGTTGTTCCCTGTTACTTTCAAATATATTTTGGATTTCACATTTTGTTATATGATATTTAAGTGTAACCATACTTAGTGTATATACAACCTTAATAGCCCTTCTAGAGGTGATGATGAAGACAATGAACAAGACCCTGTATACTTTTTGTTTTCCAGACAAATATCAGTGTACTTTAAATTGCCTAAACCTCGACATATGCTAATCTCTGTCTTCCTGAACATAGGGCCCAATTAATGCATGATCGTACGGCTGCACATTTGCAAAGCAGCTGATTATTGATACATTGCACACGCATAAGGCCCGTAGTCCTGCAACAATTTCTATATGCTCGTCGTTCGCTAAGTGATTGACAGGAAGTAGGTGTCTGGGGGTGGAAACCGGCTGTTTAGTGGGAGGGCTAAGAAAAAGGCTGGCGTGCCAAGGACAACGCTGGGAGTGTCCGGGAAAACACTAGGCGGGCCTGAGTGTTTTAGGGGAGGGTGTGTGTGACATCAGCTCCAGGCCGGATATAAAAACAGGAAGAGAAAGAATGTCACTTTTGTGGTGCGCCTCAAAATGTTCAAATAAAAATATAACTTTTATTAAGACTGTGAAAAAATTAAAAACAAAAAGAGAGATGTGAGAGAGAATAGAAATCGAATAGTGTGTGATTTAACCCTTTGAGTGCCAATATCTCTGTGAGAGATGTGCAAAATATCTGCAAAAAAATGCCGGCGTCGCTCACATTTGATATATCAATTCAAATAATATATGTTGTGTAAAAAAAAAAGATTCTATTTCTTATATAAGGTAAATATTACAGGTCATTGTGATGAATACAAATGTTTGCTTGCCAATTTTCACCTCTATTTTGACAAATTCACTAGGCACTCAAAGGGTTAAAATCACTGGTGGTGGCTCCCAGGACGCTGTGCATATTGTCATCGCTTTATTAAATAAAGGTTTCAAACTCCTGGCACCCTATTTAATTTCTATTGAACTTGACCTTGTTGCAATACACCCTCTTATGCTGGGTACACACCAGAACGACCATGATCATACGACCATTTCCCTGAAATCATAGGATCGTCCCACAATCTGTTGGATTACACAATCTGCACACAATCTGCACACAATCTGTACACAGTCGAAGGGAATTGACACATCCTTACTTGTGCAGGTAAAATCTCCAAAGCGACCAAACGTCGGGCGGTGACGCACGTTGGATCAGAATCGCATGGAAGACATGCCCAATTCTGCTTTTTTTATATACAATCGGTCGAAATTGCATTGAAATTGGGGGAATTGAGCCCAAATCTTTCTGGTGTGTACCCAGCATAAGATAGTGTAAATAATTTGTACTAAACTGGCTACAATGTTGCAGCCCTGAGTGAGCTTGCAAGAGAGTTTGTGTGCATTTAATGATACATTCAAGGTAACAATGTTGCACTGTCCTCTAACAAATATAATACTGGATCAGTGGTGAATGAAACTCGTGGTGTAACTGCAGTTTACACTTAACGGGAGACTCTGGATATCAGTATTCAATATCAGGTCACACAGTTTTAGTATAAGATGCAGTCTCACAGGTAAATCTAAATTGCTACTGCTGGTTTGTCACACAATGCCAAAATGTACTAATAAGGTCAGTGTTTCCCCCCTCAGTATGGTATATAACAATAGTAAATAGCCTGGTGGCAGAGGGTACAGGTGTTTGGGGTGAAATGATCAGCACCTACAGTGTGACTACAACACTGTGTGTCTAAGCAGGCCCGGCGAGAGGGGGGGTCAAGGGGGACATCTGACCTGGGCCCCAAGGCTCGGAGGGGCCCCATGATCATTGGGCACAAAAAAAAATGTTTTTTTTTTATTATGCTGTCTGCTCTGCCGCTGGCTCGGAGCAGACAACAAACATGCAGAGCGATCACTCTCTCTCCCCTCCCCCGGTTACCTGTTATCTGATATTTGCCATCTAGCTGCGGAAGCCAGGGTAGGCAGAGGATGGCTCTGCTCCTGTATGCTGCTGAGCATGCACATGCAGCAGGAGCTAAAAGAAGATGGCTGCCCCCTTACAGACTACACAAAGATGGCCGCCCCCCACCAATGAGAAGCCAGGGTTTCCTTCTCCAGGAAATATAGAATACAGAAAAAGGGGCGGGGCTTAACGGAGGAATGTGAGGAGAAGATTTGCAGGAAAAAGGTCCAGAGAACCTGCTTAATGCCTACTCCACCTTTTTAATTAACCAGGTAAGTGCCATGGGGGAGGGGAGAGAGTATCTATCTATTTGTCTATCTAACACGTGAAGAGGGTTTTCTTATTTTGAGGGGGCCCGGAGATGTCCATGTACTGGGCCCCAAGATTTCTGTTGCCGGCCCTGTTTCTAAGACAGTGCAAGACTGGCCTCTATCTACCCTAAGAGCGCCAGAGTAATTCAACACATACAATTATAAGACTACGGGGTACTGTTCTGCCCCCACTCCGCTAAATAGCTGGCGCGCGCTTTGCAGAACAGCTTAGTCAGGGCCAGTCCACCGGGTGTCCTGAGACAGTTTAAGTATCTTTAGTTTAATGAGCTGACCAATCATGGGGCTGATACTTGCGTGCTGGGACCGTCCTCATCACTGGTCTGGATGTATCCACTGTATGTCAGGCTACATAATCGAGCCCTGGGCTCATCAACCTGATCAGACAGAATCCATCGATTACCGATGGTCCGTATCTGATAAATAATAAATAAATTGCTTTTACTGTATATAATATTTGGAGGCGCACCACGAAAGTGACATTCCTTCTCTTCCTGTATTTCTGCACAATTCACATTAAGGACAATTTATATGATTAAGGAATCCTGATGATTTGGCATCTTAAGTGAATGCTGGCCGCTGCACATTGGCAGCCGTGCGATCATGGTCAGAATTGGGCCCATAGTGTACAAAGCTCGATTGGGAGGAAAGTATCAATAACAATATGTATTGAGAACCTAGTGCCTGTAAATGACCAGGGTGTGGTATAGGGTTCCGACAGTCGGGATCCCGACAGTCATTAGCCTGACGTCGGGATCCCGACTGCCCGGACTCAGACAGCATGGTGAGCGCAACAAAGCCCCTTGCGGAAAAAAAAACCCATTATATTGCACAACTTAGAACATGACCCATACAGTAATTAAACAATTGTACTATGCTGGAGTAATATAGATAATATAAGACTTACCCAGCATGTGATCTAAGACCATAATATAAACGCTAAAGAAAAAAATAAGAACAAAAATAAAAACTAAAATAAAAAGGGAGAATAAAACGAAAAGAAGGGTTATTTGCACATTTTTGTTTAAAAGAAAGTATCAGTAACAATAACAAGAGTGAAACACTAACATGGGGATGTAAGTAAATATGACGGTGTTCTCATGCAGTCACTGTGACACATATACATACAGTACCAGAAGACAAAACTTTCAGCCTAAATAAAAATTAAAAGATTGCCCCCTTACAGTAAATCTGCCCTCCCATCGCTGCATACATTGTTACCGGTGATTCAGACACGATGGCTGGGCTGCAGATCTGCAGCCCAAGCGATTATCGTACACCGGGCATGCGCAATGCACATGGGGGGGGTCCCCCGAGCCACTGCGAGGTAGGGCCGCTAATGTCAGCAGTGGCCTGCATCTCAAAGTGACCATCGCATCGCTGAGTAATTATAGACTTACATGACAGTTGCGAATAAGGTGAAATCCATTCGATGGTGAGTGATTGTGAATGGTTTTCCCGCATTCGCAGCCATGCACAGAGGCGGGGGGAAAACTCTGATGGGGCAGCGTTTACCTGGTCACCGGGCTGCAAAGATTCGCAGTCCAGCAATCAGGTCTGAATCAGGCCCCTAACCAGTACATACAGTAGCCTAACACCAGTGCAGTACAAATCAAAATGTAGGCCATCTTCACATATAGGCAGGGCCGGCGCCACCACTAGGCAGGACTAGGCATTTGCCTAGGGCGCTGGCCACTGGAGGGCGGTACCGAGCAGCCGAGGTACCAGAAAGCATCCCTTCCTGCCCGGCATCAATCAATGCTGCCCCCACGCACGCTGCCCGCTCCCTGCTGCGGGGAGTTCAGCGAGGACGTAGAGGACTCGCAGCACCCGGAAGCTGTACATCGCAGCAGGTACAGCGCCCGGGGGGGTGCGGGCGCCCGCCGCAGTATCGGCCACAATCCCCGCCGTGCCGTAGTAAGTATTGTCCGCACCCTCCCCCCCTCTCCGGGCGGGTGGGAGGGCGGCGGGGGGAGTTTTGCCTGGGGCGGGCGGGGGGCTTGCACCGGCCCTGCATATAGGAACACTGGGCAGGGAATTCAAATAGGGACGGATTGGAACGGGGGGAATCTGCCAGTCAGTGAATGGCTACTAGCATGCTGATTTGTGAATGGCTGGAGCTGTTCACCAACCACAGTGCAGCATCCTCTCCCTGTCTTCCTGAGTGCAGCCAGACAGTGGATGGCTGTCAGGATGGAGTGCTGTGGTTGGCTGGAGATATCCAGCAATCATAGTGCTGGCTGACAGTCGCTGTGTGGAGAGAAGCCGGCATGGGACCGCTGGAAAGGTAAATTCTGATCTATTTAGTTCCGTAAATGGGGGGCATGGGGCACCACCACTCGCACATGCCTGATATGATGACAGCGCATGTGCAGTAACAACCTGAAAGTAGAGTGATCACATTATCGATCATTTTTCTTCAAGGACATTGCAGCAATGGGATTCTATCTGTATGGTATAACTCTACAACAGTTGGGATTCCGATGGTCATTTCTCTGACATCAGAATCCCGACTGTTGGACAGGGGTGAGAGTGCATTCAAGCCTCTTGCAGGCTCACTGCACTCCCGATGCTGTGGGCTCAGTGGCTCGCTGTGCTCTCCACCTACTCTATTCTACATTTATGGGGTTCCCACAAGGGAAAGTAGACCATGTAAGTAAGGATTACGACTTTCAGGCTGGATTCCGATGTCAGAGAAACGACTGTCAGAATCCCGACTGTCATGAGTCATCTGGCACCCATCCTATTAGCGCCCCTGCCCCGGGTCGTGATTAACGTTATATCCCAGCGATCCCTCATTTACTAGTGCTGAAATTATAATATTTGGGACCAATTTCCGAAAATGAATATTATACCAAGAGTATGATATGGTTACACAATCCACAGATGTAAGTGCTGGGTATCTACACACAATAAAAACAAAGGCAACACACAGGACAAGTACCGATGAAAGTCAACAACGTGACACAAAGCATCTCATGCCTCAGTGATGTAACGTTACCTTTTCTTCTAGTTCTTTTATTTGTCTCCTCTGAAATTCTAGTCTTTCTTCCAACTCCTTTATTCTCTGAAAGACAAAGTGCATTAGTACCGTGACATGAGGTCATGGTTTGTGCATTCCATTCCCTTCTCCCGGCCTAAGTATAGAACAGTTCTTTTTACAATACGTACTTATTCTAACATTTTTGTTTTAAAACGTCTTGGTATTTTTAGGTGCATACTCTGGTTATTGAGGAATTATTCAGTATGCACTGCTTTGACTCAATGGTACACTTTTAAGAATGTTGTAGGGGACAATCTATGTGCTCACTAGTCTCAAGGCCCGTCGAACGGACGGGCAAAAGCTTATGCTTATGCAATACTCAAAAGTTTTGTAAAGTGAAAACGTTTATCATTTAATGGACCCTTTTAGGCTTTTAACCCCTGCGGCGGTACGCCCGGAAATTTCTCAGGCTGAGCTGCGCTTCAGGAGTAAACTTCACTGTAAAGAAAGGTTGCGCCAGTGGTGCCTAAAGCGGTGAATCGCTGGTGCACCACCATCCCTCTTGTTGCTGATTCCCCCCCTCTTGCCGATCTTCCCCATCGCTGATCCTCCCCATCACCGATACTCCCTGTCGCCGCTCAGGGAGGATCAAGACTGTTTGGGGAGGATCAGGGCCGCCTGGGGAGGTTCGGCCGAACTTGGCCATTTGTTTGTTCGGAGCGTCCAAACCTAGGAATGCCAGAACACCCAAGCCCTCCCATGCCTCCCCAAGCGGTCCTGAACTTCTCCATGCGGCCACAAACAGCCAAATCCAGCAGCAGCAGCCCCAGGGGAGCAGGGGCTGATGCAGAAGGTAGCGGCTGACCCTTCTGGTGCAGTACAAACCTGCCCTGGTAGATTTGTCCTGCCCTAGGAAAACCCACCACACAAGGGTTAAGGGTCCACTTAAGGGAGTCTGTTTATTATGTTGTATTCAGTGCCGTCGAGAGGAGTGGGTAATTTTTGCGCGGACTCAGGTTCCGTGTCCCCCTCCCCCGCTGCAAAGAGCTGGCAGTGGGAGTAGAGAGCAGAGGCTGCCGCAGCAGCACAGCCTCTCTCCCGGAGAGACGCAGCCGGCACACAGCCCGCAGCCCCTGCACTTTTTTACAGGGACTTGGCCGTGCCCCCTACTGTTGGCCATGTCCTTCCCATTCACCATGCTCTTTATTTTGTGGGCCCAGCGGCGATTTCAGAGGCCCTGGTTGTATTCAGAAAGTCATAAGCTTTCCAACGACATATCACAATGCATGAAAACAACAGAAATAGCATGGACCCTTATGACAACACCCTTAAGGAGTCATCTGATTAATCCCAAACTTAAATTGATTAGATGAAAAGGTAGTGTGCAAAGTTTGAAGAAGATTAGTTCAAGCGTTCCAGAGTTATCGTGGAGCACAAACAAACATTGTTCAATTATACTTATGTAGATTACCGGCGTGACCAACTGTAGCAGCTGTAACAGCACTGACCAACTGTAGCAGCTGTAACAGCACTGACCAACTGTAGCAGCTGTAACAGCACTGACCAACTGTAGCAGCTGTAACAGCACTGACCAACTGTAGCAGCACATATTAATAAGCAAACATCAACATCCACCCCTTCAAATGATCTTCAGATCTCTACGTGTGTTACTGGGGTTCAAGACTGCTGACAGACAATTTACCTTATTCTGGTCCCCCAGACGCTGCCCTGCAAATGCCAAGTCGACCCCCACCACGCACGCTGTGCGCCCGGCATGCAAATGGATGTTTAAAATAAACATCCATTTGCACGCCAGAGGGAAACTCCCACATCTTTTGATGGTTGCCGACCATCGAATGATGTGGTGAGTGCACGCATATCTAAAGTGACTCTCAGGTCCAGTGATGTCAGCTGGTCGCCCCTGGTGCCCACGTCACCGGGTGATTACCATGGGAACTCCCAGTATTTTCATGGGAAAGCCCATGAAGCGATGGGCGTTACCATGGGCATGCCTATCCGCCACCGCCCCACACCCCCTGCCCACTATCTTAAGACCGTGCAAGTGGCAAACAGTCTGTTCGCCGTGGCCGCACGCTCCCGGGGTATGCACATGTGCAGAAATGCGGCTGCGCATGCACATATGCCCACCATCAAACCCCTTGCAACCAAAGGGGACCGAACGAACAGACCAGAATGGGCCAATGTCTCGTCAGAAAATCAATAGGTCAACACCAAAAGTTAGATACGTATTAGTTAGACATTGACAAAAGTTAGACATGCATTAGTTAGACACTGACAAAAGTTAGACATGCATTAGTTAGACACTGACAAAAGTTAGACACGCATTAGTTAGACACTGACAAAAGTTAGACATGCATTAGTTACGCTGACAAAAGTTAGACCTGCATTAGTTATGCTGACAAAAGTTAGACATGCATTAGACATTGACAAAAGTTAGACATGCATTAGTTAGACACATGTCTAACTAATGCATGTCTAAAATTTGTCAATGTCTAACTACTGTAGTGCATGTCGACATATCGGTGTCGACCTCTTGACGTTGTCTGTGAGCTATACCACACCCGTTTACTGCTTAGAAATCTTCACCTATCAAGGTGTCACAAGCTTTTAAAACATGAACGTGTCTCAGCCCGGAAAGCAGAGCATGGAAGATGTGGTAGGTATTACGGACTCATCTGGCACTACTTGGTTTTGTACCTGCTGTGCATGTTGAATGATCTCCATTCGCTCACGCAGGATTTGGGCGTCTCTTTCCCGCAGTTCGCTCATCACCTGACGCTTCCACTGCTCCACCGCGCACTTCAGCTTCTCCTGCTCTTCTTCCGAAAGTATGTGGCACATCTTGGCTCCAGTCTCCTGCTGTAAGGCGTCATACAACATGGCCTCCAGCTCCAAGATATGCTTGTTAAAAATAAAATATGTTCCTCAGTGTATTAAAATGACAAACACACTATTATTCAAGCCCCAAAGTCATGTACGGCTCTCCGCAAGTTACCCCAGCCTTGCCTTTTACTCCGATCTCCTAGCTCTGGGCTTCGTCACAAGCCTCAATGATGTTGTGACCCGGGAATGCAGAGAGCATGACATCACAATGCGTCTACGAAAGTCCTTCCTTTGACAAGCAACAAGGGACACCCAGATCCGCTACTGTTCATACTTATAATTTATTGATGTGCTAAAGTTTCACTGGCCATTAATGGCAAATCTGTCTATCTGCCCCTATCTTATAGATTGCAAGCCTTAATGAGCAAGGTCCTCCTAAGTTTTATGCTTTCCTTCTTTGACCCTACTATTATCTCCTCACAATTACCAATACTGAGCTCAGCCAGCACTGCTTCTGTGGGTATTATGACTGCATATGCTGCAATGGGGATGTAGTCAGCATCCTAATGGTCACAGTCCTGACCATCAGAATACTGGCGATGGGATCCAGACCGCTTTACATGCTATCAACTTGAAATGGTAAGTACGAAGCTTAGGCTGTAGTAAGCTGGGTTTAGGGTTAGCCTGCCAGCGGTGGGTGTTCAGGATAGGCTGCTGAAGTGGATGGATAGGGATAGGCTGCAGGGAGTTGTATTACTCTAGAACAAACTCTCTAGGAGAACTTAGGACTCCGTTCAGTTGTAAAACAAAAGTTGTTTTAACAGGAAGTCAATTGCTTAGTGTGCAGTGTAATCTGCCACTGAACAATATATGGTTCCTATTTTCTGAATATTATATGACAACCACTGGTAATTCACAGTGGTCTAAATATTCCGAGCTGGTGGAAGTCAGGGTAGCCACAGTGTCTAACTGGACAGCCCAGGGTGTAGTATGTTTGGCTTGGGGTTCCCCCTGGCCTCATGAGTCTGTACCTGTCACCCCGCAAGCATAATAGATACCCCATTGCTTACCACGGAGGCCAAACTACCTTTGGCGAGGCAGGTGCAGTGCCTCTGAGGACTATGGTGCCCACTGCTACCCATGCCACCCTCTTCCTGTCACCTACTGTTTTTCCTTTCCACACACTGCCTCCCCCTATCACCCCTTGCCTCTCACAGTCACCCTCTGCCTCTCCCTGTACCCTCTGCCGTATTGCATATTATGAACTTGGGGTGGAGCAGAGCTGCCCAAATTATATTTTTGCACCTGGGCCCACAACCCACAAGTTCTGCCACTGGCTCACCACACCCACATTTACTTATGGAGTTGTAACCTTAAATTTGGAATTACCCTGTGAGCCTGATCCAATGATTTTTTCCGGAAGTCAAGCTCTTCGTCCAAGTAACCCTTCTGTCTCGTGAACAGATCCTATGTGGGAAACCGGTAATCATGAGCAACGTAATCTAATTATACTTCCCGCAGCCTCATAATAATCTCCCGCTACTACACTCTGCCGCGACTCTTACTTTCTCATTCTCAATGTCCACCATCTTCTGCTGCAGGGCGGACTCCGTCACCTCTATCTGCTGGAGCCACTAAAGAGATAAAGGTATAAATCACATATAAACTCCATCCTAAGACACTGACGGAACATGCACTATACAGCGCACTTACCTTCTCTGCCAAATTCAGGACCGTCCTAGCCTGGATTACCACCACCTGCTCTTCATTAGCCAGGTTCTGCGCCCAAAGTACATGACAGCCGTTATTGTAATGCCGAGAAAAACATTTTCTTAAAGAACAACTCTGGCTTCAAACTAAAGAATATCTGATTGGTTGCTGCGGGGAACACCCCAACTTCAATAGGACACCCGTCTTAGTAAATTTACCCCAGAGAATTTTTTGAAAAGGGCCGAGCAGTAGGGCCGGGGAGTGCAGAATCATTATTGATTTTATTTTTTTATTAACCCTGTGAGTGCCGACGTTGCTGTGAGAGATCCTAAAAATATCCGGTAAAAATGCCGGCGCCGCTCACAGCGACTGTTCTTTTTTTGGTGGTGCAATATTTAACTAAACTTCCATCCATGGACTCGGCTGTATTTGTATTTATTTATACTACAAGAACAGTTGCTGTGAGCTATTTGGAGGATCTCTCACAGCAATGTTGGCCCTCGAAGGGCTAATTCACGGAACTCCCCTTAAAACCTTTTTTTCCCCATTTTGGGCAGAGTTGTCTTTTAAGAAAACCAAATTAAGGGAAAAGCATTATAATAAAGCAAAGCGTGTTTCCTACACCACCCTGCCAAATACCTGTCCCCCCCGCCCATGCTTTATCCCCTCTCTAACATACACGAGCACATCCCCTCACGTGCGGCCGAAGGGGAAATAAATCATTCGATGGTCACTGACTTTCTCTCCTGTTCGGTAATAAAAGTAAGTGTGAACTGTCATGTGATGGCAGCTGCCCACCCCATTGCAGGCATTGACCCGCCTGCGTTTCCAATGTTTTATGGGCATTGCCCTTCACCAGCCCCCTGTCCACCACCCTCTGGAGCAAATGGCCCGGCTAGTGTGAAACTTGCCAAAGCCGTTCGCTCCCAGGGTTTGCACATGCGCAAACCCCAAACATCAGGGAAGGGAGCGGAATCGAACAGATGGGTCTGAATCGGCCCCTTTGTTTCTCTCCACACTCTCTCTCTCCAATGTTTGATACCTCTTACACTTTGTTTTATATGGATGATTGGATATTGTACATCATGACCTGAGAGCACTGCGAGGAAACAGTATACAGTGCTGAGTGTACATTAGTACATAAGTACCGTTAGAGAACAATTCTCAGTATATACAGAAATCAGCGCTTTCATTTTTTTTTTTATCACTTTCATGTTTTTAACCAATCAGGTGTGGGTAGTCTGCAACCATCCTGCCAGTGATTAGGTTGTAGCCAGTCTGGGCAATGACCCTGCTGGGGCTGACCCTTTACATGTATGCAACAGTTCTATACACAGCGGGAAGACACGAGACAGCTAGAAGATGCGCAATTTAGAAAATGAACATACACTTACGGCGTTATCCCCTAGAATGTCCAATTTCCTCATCAGCTCGCAGACAATGATGTCCTATAATAAATCAGGACACAGTCATCAGTACAATGACTAGTACATAATTACTGTATTACTCTGGAATCTTTCAAATACAGACTCAAGACTTTCCTGTTTACTCAAGCTTTTCTGAAATTCCTTTAAGTATAATTTATAAAAAAGCTTTTCTGTACTTCATTGTTCCTGTACTGTATTATATTCATTCTATCTGTTAAGGGCCTTGCGTCCTATTGGAGAAAGATCGCTATATAAATAAAATTGTTATTATTATTACTCCAGGAAAGCTGACGCACTTACTGTCACTCCTTCCGCTTCACAGTAAACCTGCAGGGGGCTCTTCCCTTCTGGAAAGGGGAAGTGATGAAAGTTCATTGCAGGTGACCGCCGTTCTCTCTCCTAGCAGAAGAAAGATTTTTTACTGTGAACCATAGTTGCCTCCCCTCCTGCATTCTGCAGGAGACTCCCTGAAATAGCAGCAATCTCCCTCTCTCCCTCATTAGTCTAGCAATCTCCCTCATGTCACCTAGCCCACATTACACTGTTACATCATAGTTACCTCCCCTCCTGCATTCTGCAGGAGACTCCCTGAAATAGCAGCAATCTCCCTCTCTTTCTCATTAGTCTAGCAATCTCCCTCATCTAACCTAGCCCACATTACAATTTTACATCATAGTTACCTGCCCTCCTGCATTCTGCAGGAGACTTTCTGACATAGCATCAATCTCCCTCTCTCCCGGATTAGTCTATCGATCTCCCTCATTTCACCTAGCCCACATTACACTGTTACACCATAGTTACCTCCCCTCCTGCATTCTGCAGGAGACTCCCTGAAATAACAGCAATCTCCCTATCTCCCTGATTAGTCTAGCAATCTCCCTCATCTCACCTAGCACACATTACACTGTTACATTTGGGGGGGGGGGGGGGGGGGGGGGGGAGGAATGAGAGACAGATACATTTACATTGAATAATCAGCGCCATTTCCCAGCACTTTACCAAGTACAGTAGCTCTTACTAACTGCTTTGGGGCCCATCTACATTTGGAGATAAGTCATTTTACAAGATTCCTCTTAGATGTACCAGTACACACCCACGCTTCTAGGTGCCACGTTCACAATCTCTTTTCATAATCTCTCCATTTATGGAACTAGACATGCTCTTTAAGTGGAGCATGACACGCCCCCTCAATGGGGCTCTGTGCAAAATTCTGCTACCAACTATAATCTCCCTGAAACTAGTTTTCAAAAGTAGGCAAGTATGCTATAAACAGCACCCAATCATAACTGATGCAGCCATAATCAAGAATAAAGATGGGGTTCTGTAGGTGTAATTGGCCAACTGACCATTAGGACACCCAATGCTGGGCCTATGCAAACAAATGGACCAATGGTATTATTTTTATTGAGCGTCTTTGGATAATTTGCAAGTGGTCAGGGCTACGTACAAAATACCAGATATTAATAATGATGGTTACTGGATCTAGCAAATCCCTTGAGATCGGCCACTTACTAACACCCTATGTGACACGGATTGGGGTTTCCTTCATTGCTCCTACAGGGATGACTATGCCTTACGCTGCTGGTGAACTCAGGGGCTGGAGGAACTTTGAAATGTAATTTGCAGAAGTCTAGCACACTCAGCAGGGTGGGTACTAACAATGGGGGGATTTCTTTGTAAGTTGTCTTCAAGTTGAAGGGACAGGTGCAAAGGAAATGGAATGAAATTAAAAAGAAACAAAAAAAAAAAGGTACTTGTTTCCTAGCACGGCCACATATCTTGGCCATCGGGGGTAATTTGAGTGGCCTGCGACGCGACCGACGCGATGCCCCCGATTTTTCCATTGAAATGCATTGAAAACAGTGAAAAATCGGGTCGGTCGCGTCGTGTGCAGCTAAAAATGCTTAAATGGGGCGGCGGTACGCGTCCTCCGACCTTTTCATGCCCTACTATCCACTAGGGCGTGGAGTGAGAATAGAGTAGTGTGGCGAGCGCAGCGAGCCACCGAGCCCGAAGCGTGGCGAGCGTAGCGAGCCCCGCGAGGGGCCGCGGATACCTTCACAGGTAAACGCGTCCCTTCGCGGGCTTCCCAGGTGTCCGCGTCACCATGGACACCTGGGAAGCCCGCGAGGGGACGCGTATAACTGTGAAGGTATCCGCGTCCCCTCGCGGGGCTCGCTTCGCTCGCCACGCTTCGGGCTCGGTGGCTCGCTTCGCTCGCCACACTATTCTATTCTCACTCCACGCCCTAGTGGATAGTAGGGCATGAAAAGGACATGCCATTACATTGACCTATCAGTCCCTGTCATGAAGCTGGACGGAGATTTGAATTTGGCCACCCAGCTGTGACGTCTGCCCCCATAATAAGTACAGTACACAGAGGGGGTGATTCTGATTGGCAAACTCATCTGTTCGCACGGGGAGTTCGATCGATGGTGAAGATCTACGCATAAGCGAATATGCGCATGCGTAGGTATTCACTGCGGGCGCCCACAGAGACTTGCATAGTCTCCAAGGCGCTCTCACTGGGGGGGGGGGGGGGTGGCTGCAGGAGGCACCCTGCATTTCCTGGGTGTACCTCAAAAAAGCTGGGCATCCCCATGAGAACGGGGGCGGCTACCTACCTTCCGGGGATTGAGCATCTGACGTTACCGGACATCAGCCACCCGCCCTGTTCTCGGAGCAGGGCGCCGCTAATCTAAGTCACCAGAGAGTGACTTAGATTAGCGAGCAGGGAGTTTAACTATTGGCCAAATGGCCTCTAGCAAAAGGGCGCCTACAGGGATGGTTTGACAAGCTGCTCCTACTGGGGGTGTCAGTCCCCGGGTACAGTTTACAAATGGAAAAAAGGTGGGTGGAGCGCTATGAGCAATAAGTGGTTAACGATATTTTTAGAACATGAAAAATTTATTCTTTAAAAAATGTTGTTAAATTGTGCTATGCACTTGGTTGGTATATAATAATAATAGTAGAAACAACGTTTTGCACAGTAGGTAAATAATTACAAAAATACATTAAAAAGAAAAAATGTACATTGATGAGGAAATAAAAAGTTGTAAAACAAAGGGTCTGATACTTATGGTCAGAAGTCCCGTTTACCCCAGAATGGGGAGACGAAAATGAAGTTGGAGTGATCCTGGAATTATGCCTCAAACTGTAGGATTTTATGGGAGTCCATGAGACCTTGCCGGATTGTTGTTTTCACGCTGGAGGATGTTGTTATAACCCCTGGTGGAGTGTGGGGAGTCCTCAACAATGAGGATTACTAATTCCGCATCATTGTTGAGGACTCCCCACACTCCACCAGGGGTTATAACAACATCCTCCAGCGTGAAAACAACAATCCGGCAAGGTCTCATGGACTCCCATAAAATCCTACAGTTTGAGGCATAATTCCAGGATCACTCCAACTTCATTTTCGTCTCCCCATTCTGGGGTAAACGGGACTTCTGACCATAAGTATCAGACCCTTTGTTTTACAACTTTTTATTTCCTCATCAATGTACATTTTTTCTTTTTAATGTATTTTTGTAATTATTTACCTACTGTGCAAAACGTTGTTTCTTATATTATTATTATATACCAACCAAGTGCATAGCACAATTTAACAACATTTTTTAAAGAATAAATTTTTCATGTTCTAAAAATATCGTTAACCACTTATTGCTCATAGCGCTCCACCCACCTTTTTTCCATTAGATTAGCGAGCGCTACAGAAATCATTCGGTGGTCGGTGACCATCGAATGATTCTGGGTCCACATGCAAGCCTGCGCATGGATGTTTATGAAAAACATCCACGCGCATTGCTGCAGGGAAATTCGTTGAGTAGCGGGGCGGGCGTTCGCAGGCCGCCATTACATGGCTCGCAAAGCAGCAAACTGCCGCTGCGTTGCGAGCCAACCAGAATCAGGGCCACAGCCCGATGTCCTATTATATCTGCCGCAGGGCTGACCCGATGCCATTGACAGACACATCCCTGGTACACACTTGCCGACTTGCCCGCAATATATCAATTGAGCGAACGATATACAGATGTAGCGCCGCGTCTCCTGTGCGTGCATCCCCTGCTGGCGGCTGGTGAATCCACTGCCAGCCCCTGCAAAGACAGCACGCGCTCCATCTGTATATCGTCAACATTGTTATATGCACTGAAGTCCCCTTCGCTAATACACCAAATCCTATTGTACCAAACATAACAGCAATTCCATCCAGACCAATCCGCGGAGCCCTTACCTCCAGCTCCAGGATCCTGAACTCTAGAAGTTCATTCTGGTCTTTTGCATCTTGGACATCATGCTTGAGCTTGGCTTCATCTGTCTCCATCTGTTTAATCTGCAGTGGACAGTAACGGGTTAATCTAATATTGATTTGCATGTAGTATAATATACACGGAATGTGCGCTGCACAGATATAAGGATACTGGAGCCGGCTGAGGACTGCTGCGACACAAGGGAGTAACACACAATCTCTGTGCACCAGAGTGCAATTAGGAGTTGTGGGGGGTGTGAGTTGGGGTGGTAATATGTCCACCCCTCCAGGGGAACCTGCTCTGATCATCTGTGGATATGCCAGGGACTGTATGTTCTATATGGAACTAAAATCCCAAATGGGGTGTTACTGTGCATGCACCGGCCCCTGCAAATGTTCAGAAGAGCAGGAGCAGTATCGCCGTCATCGCTGGACAAGCAACTCCCCATCTTTGCTGGACCAACAGCCTCTGCCAGGGGTGGATTGGCCATAGGGCTCACAGGAAAGAGTCCCAGCGTGCACACCTACCTCTGAGATCTGTTTTATTTACTGACATGTGGCCCTGTATTACAGACCACCGCACTCACTACACTGCGCTGTCCCCAACCATTCTGTTATTATAAATGTAGTACAGCGACTCTGCCATCCAGTGATGTTGCCATGGCTACACAGCATGCTATATCTCTACTGCTGCCCATGTCAGGCCACGGCCACAAAATTTCCCAAGGCCACTTTTAGTTTCCAATCCGCCCTGGCTGCTGCACCTCCCACAACCACTATATAGGGTTGCATTTGGAGCACTTTACAGGTCAAATAATTGAACCATATTGTACGCTAACTTGGCTACTAGTAACCTTATATTAAACAACAGGTGGGGGAATGGGTTAATGACAAAATAATTCATTTTTCATTTTCATTCTTTGGAATAATTCCTACAAAAAAGAAAAGTATATAAATCATCATAAATCATTTGAAGATAAACCATCTCTGATGGTTCTCTCTTACTTTATCCACTAACTCCTGGTTTCGTCTGTAGAGCGCCTGCTTCTCTTCTATCCACTTCATGTCCTGGAACAGAGAAGACGTGCTGATTTTATGCCAATGTATAGCCAAATACTGCACCCTGCTCAGACACACAATATCCTCCCTTCTATATAAGTGGGACTATCCCATTCTAATTCTTCTATCAGTTCTCTGCAAGCTTGCCATGGGCAGGCTAGATGGGCCAAGTTGTTCTTTTCTGCCATCAAATTCTGTGTTTTGTCTTTTGATTTTTCATTACAGCCAAAATGCTCTAGATGGGGCTGTGAGGCTTTATCCGTATGTTTTCCCAAGCTGGATTTCTCGGGCTGCCTGTTTGCAGGAAGCAGTTATACTGTACCGGTATTTCTGTAGATGTTCTTATTTTCTTGTCTTTACTTAACAAAACCAACATACAGCAAATAAATAATGACCATGGGTAAAGCAAATACAGTATTCAACCAAACATACTGTAAAGCAAATACAGTATACACCTAACATAAATCTAATACAGGATACACCTAACATAAAGCAAATACAGTATACAAGCAAACATAAAGCTAATACAGTTTACACCTCATATTAAGCCAGGGTTGTCCAAACTTTTTGCGACGAGGGCCAGATTTGGTGAAGTGTAAATGTGTGGGGGCCACTCTGCATGTTACGGGAGCAAGCTTCCCCCTTGCTGCCCCCCTCCCCAAACACTGCTGTCACTGTGATTGTGGAGTAGGGTGATGTACGATTGCAGAAGCAGGGGTAGGAATCCAAACACATCTAACTGTGGTGGCCGGCACCTCCTCACTGCTGCAGACAGCAAGGTAAAGGCGCGCTCGCCGGGGCCCCACCTTTAGTGTCCTGTGCTGTGCTTCCCACATCTGATGCTCTGCCCGCTTCCAGCTGGAGGCTGCGGGCCACTTGAAATGACACCACGGGCCGCAATTGGCCCCCGGGCCTGACTTTGGGCATGCCTGTATTAAGCAAATGCTGTATACATCCAAACCTAAAGCTAATACAGTATACAACCAAACATAAAGCAAATGCAGTATACACCTAACATAAATCTAATACAGTATATACCTAACATAAAGCAAATACAGTATACACCTAAAATAAAAATAATACAGAATACAACCAAATATACAGAAAACACAGCATGCAACCAAACAGGAAACAAGTATAGAACCAAACAACAAAGCAAACATACAACTAAACATAAAGTAAATAAAGAATACAACAAACATACAGTACAGCAAATATGGTATACAGCCAAAGTGAAAATAAATATAGAACCAAACATAAAGCAATAACAGTATTTTTACACTGCAATATAGATCTCACTTTGAAGTAAAACCCCACCCAAATCTAATTCTCTCTGCACAAGTTACATCTGCCCCACCTGCAGTGCACATGGTTTTGGCCATCTAAGAAGGATTTTGTCAGAAAGAGTGAACTAGAATAAGGCCCATAGTTTCCTCTTTTCTCTTCGCCGTTGCTTTATTACTATTTTAAAATATTTGCAATTTCAAAGATTACACAGTACCATTATTCATCTATAATGTATCACAATAGTGTATTTTAGTGCAGAGGAACCTTTTTATTAAGCTAAGCCATTATTAGCTGTATTCTTAAATGAACATGTGATGGTAAAAATACAGATGTCTGCATCTACCCCGGATTCTGCTGAACGAGATCCCCCCCCCCCCCCCCCCAGCCCCTTTGTGTGCTTTGTGTATTACCTCCATTATTGTGCACATAAGGAGCCTGTATTACAACACAGAGTTCTTAGAACAGCGGATTCATTTACAAAGCTTTGATCAGAACCGCGCATCTTTGTGATATCTGTGGCTTCATAGCCATATCAGTGCGTACATTCAAGCACATCTCTGCGTGTTCTCTGGTTTAATCATCTGAAGCTATGATATTCTGAGGGATGTACATCATACATGAAAGAACAGTGTACTCTTGAAGAACAAGGTAAATGAAAGTAAGAAGTCAAAGAAATGATCAAAAGTTTCATATTCAGCTCTAATAAACAAACCTCAGTACTTACTTAAATTAATTTGTCACAGTCATTTAACATAATAGGGAGCTGGTTCTGAATTGAGGAGAACACCCCATTCTCATTGGCAAGCAAATTACTGGGAGGAGGATTGTGACCTCTGCAATGTGCAATTTCAATACGGGCCCATTGCTAATGTGAACGGGTCAACCCAGGTTGACATTCCCGAGTCTTGGACCTCGGAATAAAGCAGGGTTGAAGACCAGGGTAATTTGCTTTGCAGTGAATACCAGGGAAGAGGGCGGTGGGGATGGGGCATCAGACTGCCCCTGGCAAAACGAGTGTCACTTTATACAGTGGTAAAACCATGTTCTACTGCAGGTGGGGTAGATGTAGGGTTTGCCATTGACCATTCATTGTTACAAACCAACAATGGTAAAATGCTGATGTTAGATAGTTTTGTCAGTGATGGTACCTACCCCTGATGGTTTTTATTTGACTATATTTTGTGCCAAAACTTGGAGCTATACTGGCCATCAACACACCCAAAAAGCCCCACCTCCAGCACATTCAGCACACCAATGGCCATCCCTAGGTAAACTTAAAATGTGCAGAGAGATTTAGATGTGAGGAGGACATGTGCAGTGTAATAAAGCTGCCCAGTATTTCTGGGTTACAAACAATTATCCTGCATGTAAAATAAATCAACATAAAGCAACATGGCTTGTTCTGGGTGCAAAAATATTGTTCTCCTTTGCTCCCACCCCAGAATTCCCCTCTATGTGAATCACTGAACCAGTTAATGTCAGAATAATAAGGCAACAAAAAGCATACATGCTAGTGCTCTGGAAGGAAGAAGAGATGTTGTGTACAGAATTAGTGGCGTGTACTATAAATGTTTGTACTTGATAGTTAAAATGGACTGTACATGACTGTAGCACACCGTAAGAATGAATTGTTCCCACTAGATTGTTAGCTCCTCTGAGCAGGGCCCTCTTCCCTCCTGTTGTCAAAACCCTCTTCTCCTCACACTTCGCTTACAGCTCTCGCCTACTCAGCGGCCATCTTTGTCCGCATACTCTCCAGATGGTTACGGCGCATAGACTAGTACCACCTTATAAATAAAATATAATAATTGCAAGCTGACAGCACAATATTAATGTATGGTCATACAAAAGGCCAACTCATGGGGTCAGGTGGTGTCAATGCCTAATTTCTCCCAGCATATAATTTCCATAATCATAATTATAATCATGCCCACTGAATTAATATAGTCAGGGATAAATAATCTTTTATCTCACAAATGTCATGTTTGGACTCTACAGGTGCAAAATTACACTAGCTATCAGATGACAGTTATTAGAATTCCATATCATATTGCACCCACATGTTATTACAAATCATAAGCTCCCACTAGATTAGGATACAGCAATCAGAGGGGCGTGTCTATAAGCTAATGAAAGGAGGTGAATGAATGGTTCTCTGGAAAGCACCTGAGCCAGTCATCGGATACTGTAAACAAAAGCTAGTGATACCAGGGGAAGACAATAGGATCAACCCCTCCCCCTAGAAAGTTTTCTTGGGAAGCAAAAATACAGTTTTAAGTTAGTTGTTTTTGGAACCTGAGCCAGTCAAGATGCAGTGCAACAGTCCTGGAGAAAGATTGGATAAGATTGGACACATGGCTTTGAGTAACGTATAAACTTGTAGGACAGATTGTATTGTGTACTAGGACCCCGGTTATGTAATATGGATTATGCTAGAGAGTTTAAGAGTAGTTAACTTCCATTCTTAGTTTGTCTTCAGGTGTTAAATGCATAGGCCCTGAGTATGTTTACCGATGGTTTGGACAAAGAAAGCTTCTGTCTGTAGTTGAAGGTGATCTGTGTGAATGATTTAGCTAGCCTGTAGTTCATGGATTGTATTGTGGTTCACAGTGGCTATGTAGTAGGCAGCAGTCGGTAGATTGTATAGATTGGTTTGTGTAAGGATAAGCTGTAGTGATTGTACTGGTTTGGGCATGGTGGAATGCTGAGACTGTGTGGGCAGAATGTGTGGACATGTTCTGCAGGCTCCGGCCTACAGGGAAGCCACTGTTGTGTCCATGTATGGGTGTGGGGCTGAAAGCTTTTGGAGTGTGTTGTCTGACTAGATTATCTAGATAATCGGATGTGACTTTGAGAAACATGTGCTGTGAGGGTAGTCCCTATTGTCTGGATTCTTGGTGTTTGAATGCATGTGTAAGGCTATGCAAGAACAGAGTGCGAGTGCTTTGTGTGGTGTCCAGTAAGAGTGTCTGGATAGACTATCTGATGGAGCCTACGTATATGTAACAAATGTTGATAGCATGATGCTCGGATGGTGTGTGTGTAACGGCATAGGATGTGAGTATGATATAGCAAGGCCATAGATTGTATGTGCCAGTTAGGTGTTCTGTACAGAGAAGTACATTGTAGCTTAAATGATATTTAATTGTGTATGCTGCAGGTAAAGTGTGTTTGCTGAATGTGCGAGTTATTGTAAGGATTGAGAGTATCGTATGATGCAAGCTAGAGGTAATTTGGAATAAATGTTGTGGAAAGAAATTATGAACATACAGTCAGTTCATGTGTGATTGCCAGGCGGAAGTTATTAGTCTTTTGTTAAGGTTTCCTTTGTGTGCCATGTAGTGGAATCTAAGATGGCCGACAGTTACCATAAGATGTGTGAATGCCATGCGGCGGTATCTAAAATGGCGGACACAAAGACTTGGTATCACAAAATGGCTGCTTCTTCATAGCAACGCCCCCTCCCAGCACTGTAATTCACATACACATTATATAACACTGAGGTTAGCTTTATTTAAGGATGCTGGAATATAGAATCGTTATCATGTATATATACTTGTATTGTTATATTTTGTAATCCATGATACAGTTTCATCAGTTTACACTTATAAATAATATTCATTGGTTATAAATCTGGACATTCAATTATTGGTTGCGTGCGAAATGAATAAATTAGATAGACTTTGCATATATAAATAAATTATAATCCATAGTGGGAAAGAAGGGTGCGTGTGCTCCCTGTTAACCAGAGCACATTAGAATGACACCTACCTGCCCCTGCTCAGACATCGCTTTCTCTAGATCTTCTATTCTGGTCTGATGGCGAAAAATATCCGCTTGTAGCTGCTCCCGAGTCTGCAGGGAATCACACATAAGTAACACATCACTCTGGAACATTTATTTGCATTTGCTACAAAGAGGGTAAGCCCGGTGGTACAGATGGCATAGATAGGAGGTTGTTGCTTTGTAGGGCATAGAGAGACAGGGGCCTGATGCTTGCAGCTTGATGGGAACCGCCAAGTGTGCCGGCACCGGCCAGTGCAAACAGACTTGTTGATGACGGGTGTGATAAGCGACGGTGAGGAAGGGCGGGAGCCATGCTGCAGCTCTCACTAGCGATATCCTCCATTGTGTATGTACAGATGACCGAGTACATCGCTATGGGAGAGTACATCTTTACCAATATAGGGGGTAATTCACACCTGCACGCTAGGCTGCATACGTCGCCGAATGCACCCACCCCATGTACAAGTCCCCGTGCAAGGATACGAGCGGATGTGTACGCTTACACATCTGCTTGCATGCGCCCGCACAGAAGAAAAATCATTTGATGTTACTCACCATCAAATTATTATTTCTCTGTTCATTATGAAAATTAAGCCTGGACTTACGTTTCATTTGAACGCCTCCCAGTGAATTGGGTGCAGTTCCGACTGGGCGTGCCCACGAAGATGCGCCCACCGGGTTTGTGTGCGCGCCCATGAAACGCTGGGCGGACCCCTGTGACCACCCCCAAAGGCAATTGCTCGGGGGGTTTGCAGATGTACATAAGCAACTATGCACATGCGCAGACTCCCACTATCGGGGTTGAGGCCGGTCTGCGAAAAGGTCTGAATTGGCCCTATAGTGTGTACACACTAGACGATATGCACGATAATTACATTAATTATGGTCATTATCGGTCAAATCATAACGAAAATCACCTCATGTGTACGCACCTTTAGACACTGCCTCCACACGTTTGAGGGGCTATAAAGTTGGTATTGGTGGCAGTGTGGGGTTGGGGGAGTGAATATGGTTGGAAGTTTTGTCTAGGGTGCTGAGAAGCCTCACACTATCCATGTTTGGAGTCATGGTATGCCGAGGGGGCGCACATTTCATATGGCTCCCTTTAGCGGTGGTTTTAAAGAGCAGGGGGTCCTGTGTGTACCCTCCATGTGTGCCCCCTCATCTCTGCCATGTTCCCGTGAGTAATACCTATGCCGCATGTGCAGTTCTCCAGAGACTTGATGCTCTCCAAGTTTCCAGTGACAAATCTCTACTGCACATGTGTGAATCACCGGGAAAATGGCCGCTGCGCCATTTTCTGAGTGATTTCTGCTGCAGCAGTAGTGCCACAGCAGGACTCCAAAAAGGTAAGGTAAAAGAAGTTCTTATATTTATATTGAATGATAAAAAAGCCGCCAAAGCCCTCCAAGTAGTACAGATCAGTGGTTGCACATAAATAAAGATCTCTATGTTCATTTTTCTATGAATAACATGTATAGAGAACCCTTATGTATAACCCTTATATTGTACCTTAACTTCTCGCTCTGCATCGAGGGTTCCGCCCACTTGTTCCTGTAACAGCGCATAGGCACGTTGCAGAGCTTGGTATTCCATGGTCAGCTGGCGGAACCTCAGCTCAGTCTCTTCTTTGGCCATGCCCTACGGTGTGTAGCGTGAGTTAGTGAATCATTAAACAACAAGATTTATCAGCCATATTATCTTTCTTATACGGCCCACACACATGCCAATATTAAGGCATTTTCTAAGCGACTTTTCTTAGTTTGTCAAAGTTGCTTAGCAAATGCCCCTACATCAATGTGTGTGTGGGGGGGGGGGGCTATAGCTACAGCAATGCGCGTCCCTGCGCGTCGCTGGCCGAGATTGATGTGCAGTGTCCATCAATCTCGGCATCGCCAGTAAATTCAGATTTAGGAGCTACAGCAACATAAGAACACATCACATATTAGTATGTAGTCTAAACTCTTCAGGATACAATATTTTACATAAAAGAGGATTTTAAATGGTCACTTGTCTTCCTTGGACACCAGGGGGCGCACATAAAAGCGCTCCAATCTTATCTCCACTACCAATCAGAATAATGATACGCCTGATGGGACTGGGCATTTATCCCTTTGGTAAAACAGTCTTCATTTGGTGCTCTATTAACAATTTTGATAATAATGTAAAATACGTATATAAAGGATGTAAGACTCACTGCTCAGACATTAGCTGCTCTCTCATAGACACTGCTGCAGTCTCCTCCGGGCTGGTCGTCTCAAGTGAGCAGTGGGCACAGCAGCAGCAGCATATCGTGGAGTAAGGCTGATATATTACAACTACAATCCCCGCTAAGGAAAACCATCTAGGGATTCCTTTAAAGAATTAGGGCGGTTGGTAGATCCAGCTTCAGGAAGATTTACTATAGCCTTCTAAGGACGAGGTTTAAAACGTCTGGATACTCATTGGAAGAAATTGAACTATTTCCCCTGATGAAGTCTATATTAGACGAAACGCGTTGGGACATTGTTTGAACTGTATAAAGAGTCGAATAAAGAACCTTCTTGGAAATCCAACGTTTTTGGTTTTATGAACTTTGGTTTTATGTCAGCTGCCCACCCAGTTCACGTACAAGGGCACCGCAAATCTGAGTCACCAGACAGTGACTTAGATGTGCGAACACTTTAGAAATCATTGGTGGTCGGTGACCATCGAATAATTTCAGCCCCGCACACAAGGCTGTGAATGGATGTTTATGCAAAACTTCCATTCACATTCATGCAGGGATATTCTTCGTGCGAGGGGGGGGGGGGGGGGCATTGTGCTGGTGGCGTTCAGCGTTTAGTTGACTTGCAAAGCTGAGAAATTCTCAGTGTTGTGAGTCAACCAGAATAACCTCCTAAATGCTAATAAAGTTAATTCATTGGTTGATCTTTTTAGTACTTGTGACACAATAAGTGGAATTTTATGATTTTATAATATTAATAATGTTTTTTTGGTACTCTTTACTTAGAAGGGCGCCCATCTCGGCCATCTCGGGCATTGAATGCACTAAAAAATCAGGTGCGATGCGACAGACGAGATGCCCGAGATTTCCCATAGGGAACAATGTTAAATGTCTCAATTGACATGATTTTCCTGTTTAATGCCTCAATTGACCCAATTTTTCCATAGGAAACAATCTTAAATGGGCCACAGAGCCCAAATAGGCACCCTGAAGTGAATAATGGCCACCCGAATTGTTAACGCCACCCCACGATCAACGGCAACCCGAAGCGTGGCGAGCGCAGCGAGCCCCGCGAGGGGACGTGGATACCTTCACAGGTATCCGCGTCCCCTCGCGGGCTTCACAGCTGTCCGTGTACCCTCGCGGGGCTCGCTGCGCTCGCCACGCTTCGGGCTCGGTGGCTCGCTGCGCTCGCCACACTTTCTATTCTCAACTCCACGCCGACGTGGATAGTGGGGGTATGAAAAGGTCGTAGGACGCGTACCGCCGCCCCTCGCGGGTTCGCTGCGCTCGCCACGCATCGGGTTGACGTTGATCGTGGGGTGGCGTTAACAATTCGGGTGGCCATTATACACTTCAGGGTGCCTATTTGGCCTCTGTGGCCCATTTAACATTGTTTCCTATGGAAAAACCGGGTCAATTGAGGCATTGAACAGGAAAATTGGGTCAATTGAGACATTTAACATTGTTCCCTATGGGAAATCTCGGGCATCTCGTCGGTTGATCGCACCTGATTTTTTAGTGCATTCAATGCCCGAGATGCCCAAGATTTTTTACTAACGATGCCCACGATCAAAATCGTGGGCGCCCTTCTAAGTAAAGAGTACCGTTTTTTTTAAGAATACATTATCTCTCTCTCTCTTCTCTCTCTCTCTCTCTCTCTCTCTCCTTCCTTATGTACAGTACATATAAACAGTAAAGGTAATTTCACTTAGAGCTGGGGTGTTTCACAAGCAGGTCATGGTATGTGGATAACCTTAATCAGGTAAACGGGTCAGTAATTATACCACCTGCTTCCACAAACAGAAATTCTGAAAGCATGACCTGTTGGGATAACGTGAGGGTCGAGATTGGGAACCAGTGGTCTAGATCAGTGGTTCTCAACCTCGGTCCACAAGGACCCCCATCAGTGCACGTTTTCCAGGTCTCCTTGGTGGTTTATCACTCTCCATGTTATCACTTTTCAAGGCTTAGTACATCTCGCCCTAAATTACATGACTTTACCTCTTCCACATCCTCATCAGGAGTGCAGGGCGTGCGGTCTGTCCGGTCCGTTTGATAGGAGATTGAAGAACCATCGGAATCCAGAGATGCTTCTTCGTCGTACCCGAAAAATGTTTCCACAACCGGCTACAAAGCAGAAAGCCAAAACGGAGACTGAATGATACTGTATCAAACCATTTCTGTGCATAAAGGAAAGTTTTCTTCATTGCCAGGAAGTTTACATGGGAATTGTAATGAACAGTGGACAGGTACTGTATCCTTTAAAGGAGTAAGTAAAGATATTTCTACTGTTTAGTACTAAGTAAGCAATGGATCACTAGCAAAGGTATGGACTGCCCGATACTTTCAGCTTTAAATTCAGTATGCAAAGATGCATCTAGAGAATGGAGCAGCTCCGGAATAAAAGTCCACTTGCATATACACCTCAAAATGGTATATACTGAAAGAGTGTGACTAGTGCTGTGTGGGCGTGGCCAGTAATGTGTGGGTGTGGTCAATGGTGTGCTGGTGTGGCTAGAGCCATGTAGGTGTTAAGGTGGCCATACACATGCAGATTTATCTTCTGATCTGTTTGGTTGGAACAAAATCCTGGTTATGGATGAGAGCAAATGACAGTTGACCATTTGCTTGGAAATGCTGGAAAACTGCCAAACTGTCACTCATCCATAACCATGTTTTTGTTCCAACCAGCCAGATCTGAAGATAAATCTTACTAGTGTATGAGCACCTTTACAATATCAGCCCCACTGTCTCCCTAAAAAGAAATGGCCTAATTATGTGATACAACTAGAAATTAAATTGATATTGGGCCTTTTTTATCTGGAGTCCTGGAGCTGTAGCTCCTTTCATTCCATTGTTAATCTAGCCCTGAAGTGGACATCTGCTACAGATGAGGCTACAAGGTGATTTTGAAAATGATAACTGCTACTATATAGCTGTTCTGTTTTAATAAAACAAATAAATATATTTAGTAGAATGTTATACATGCTGGCGGCCACTAGAGGGCACCCGATGGAACAATTCAAGTGTTGCTCCTTTCAGGCGGCTGACATTACTGTTATGTTGTTCCGTCATATTGAAGGGCTGGTAACTAATATGGGTGTTATGGCATTACAATAGGGTACGGCAGGTATGTGGCCCATCTCATTTTAAACCCATTGGGGTGCCTTGTGCAACATCATACAGTAAAGTAAATGACTGGACAGTTACATGTGTCACACATGTATAAGGTTGACAACAGAATAAAATACACTACTAGCATCTGGTGCGCCACTGCACGCAATGTGCTTGGAACTCGCACTTAGCAGAGACCGGAAGATTTGTTTCAAACCATTTGTTCTGAACACAAAACTCTCAACAATAAAAATGGAAAAGGATTTTACCTTAGGGAGTTTTGTCATTTTTTTCCGCTGCTTCCTAAATCTTAAAAGCTTTTCTCGGTCCTGCGGATAGAATTGATTGAGTCAGGAGACATTTTCCAATGTAAGGCTGGCATGAGAAATATAAGAGTCTCTTTGCTGGGTGCTTTCAGATGTATTAATGTTTTTATTCCTGAACTAAATGGAAAAAGGAACAAAGGATTTTTCAGGAAGAATAACTACCGAACGTCAGCTTTGGCCAAATATTTGCGACTCTGCGTTTTGTACATTATAAGGGTCATTCTAGTTATTTACGGAGAAGATCTGTTCTGAAACCAAAACCCAAAAGGGCATGAAAATAAAGGCAAGAGCATGGCACAGAGAAATGGAGACAGCCAAAAGCTCAATGTCGTCCCTGCAGGACCGGCGCCACCACTAGGCAAATCTAGGCATGGAGGCTGCAGGGGTGTCCGTGCCGGGTACCTGCGGCACTGTGTGATCTGGCGGCGGGGTCCCTGCAGTGATGCGCGCTATCCGGCAGCCAGGCGGCGGCGCGGGAAGCGCTGCTGGGTTTGAAAACATTCCGCATGCTGATTGGCTGAGATTCAGCCAATCAGCGTGTGGCGAGTTTTCAAACCCATCAGCGCTTCCCGCGCCGCCGCCTGGCTGCCGGATTGCGCGCATCACTGCAGGGACCCCGCCGCCAGGTCACACAGTGCCGCAGGTACCCCCCCCCCCCCCGTAGGCACCGGGGCGCCCCCCCCCCTCGCCTGGGGCGCTCCGGTGCCTTGCACCGGCCCTGCGTCCCTGAGGCATCAATTTAATAAAGTTTCTAAAAGTCCAAAGTGAGGGTGTTTCCCATAGCAACCAATCAAATTCTGTCTATCATTTTCTAGGAAGCAATAGAAGGAAGGATAGCTAGAATTTGATTGGTTGCTATGGAAAACATCCCCAGTTTTCAACATTTAGTAAATGTACCCGAGAGTTGGCGCTCAGGGGCAAAGCAAATAACCAAACAAGTAACTTTGCACATGGGTAGCGCCATGTAACAGCACAGGAGGGGCAGATGTAAGTTACAGATGGAGGCCCTCAGCCATACTGCCAGCTTGCCATGGTGATGTTTCTGGCGGACGGCGGAGGTGGGGACGCACGAACGTCTCACTCGCTCAAGCATCCCGCTCACGCGTCCCACTCAGCTGGGCGGCATCTGTATCCAGCGATTTAGATGTGATAGGGGTGTGTCTAAACGCAAATGTAAATGGCAGTGCTGAGAAACCAGGCATTTTAAAGCGGGGGCAGGGCTAAAATGGCCAGGAGCTCCACCCAATTTTTGTCAAGTATGATTTCTGGGCTACACGCAAAGCAGCCAGTATTTACCGAGCATGCCAAAGTAATAATGTATTTGCACCCCTTGTTGTATTGTCACATGGTTTGTTCCGGACACACAGTTACTTGATTTGTATTATTTGTTTCAGAATCAGCCTGTTACACTAGTTATTATCTTCAGGTGATCTGCAGCAGGAAGACTTGTATGTTTAGTGCTCTGAGTTCAGTGATGGTCACTAAGTTTATTTAAGGTCACATATAGAACTGTTTGTCTACCTGGTGTTTGGCAAACCAACACAACATGAAAGCTGTCCAGCTGCTGGAAATCTGATCAGTCTTTCCCAAGTTGCAAAGGAAGCACCTGTCAAAGTCATCTTCAGAGCAGATGTCATAGGAGCTACTCTAGACGAATCACTAAATGACTAATATGAGGTTACAGGTATACATCTTCTATAAAACGGGCATTCAAACAGGACTCAACAATGCAGAAAGGCCCTTATTCTGGTTCACTCACTCATTCCTTCTCAAATGGACAAAACCATGTGCACTGCAGGGGGGGGGGGGGGGGCAGATGTAACATGTACAGAGATTTGGGTGAGGTATTTTGTTTCTGTGCAGGGTAAATACTGTCTGCTTTATTTTTACACTGCAATATAGATCTCACTTTGAAGTAAAATCCCACCCAAATCTAATTCTCTCTGCACATGTTACATCTGCCCCACCTGCAGTGCACATGGTTTTGTCCATTTGGGAAGGAATTTGCCTTTGCGAGTGAACCAGAATAAGGGCCACTTCCTATAAACTTTTGTATCAATTCTGTTACAGAAGGCACGGGGTAACACCTGATTACCTGTGACAAGAGCTGGCCCACCTCCGGTATATATCAATTTAACATAATCTAGATAAAAAACTATTTAACTGTGCAGATTTTAAGCCCACATCACATAACATTGATACTTACAATGACGCTCTTGACATAACCGGCAGTTTCCAATGTCTAAAAGAAAAATATGAGGTTTCATTTTTAGAAGTGATGAGAATGGATTTAAAACAGTGTCCTTGTACACACATCGATTTGCTTTTGATTCGATGTTAGATTCAATTTTTTATTAGATATGGCATTAGATCTTGCCATTCGATTTGGCATTAGACCTGTACTTTTGCATTAGATATCGAATTCGATATACATTCATGGTACATTGTACACATTCGATTTACTAGATCGAATTCCATATTTCCTTGGCTGAACAGTAGATTTTTCTGTTCGATTTTGTGAAAATGGGAGCGTGCATCGAATCGAATGCAGATCGAAAGTGACACAAAAACCATTCGATTTCGTTTAGGATTCGATTCGATTTTGCTTCTATAAGCATAATCTAATTGAAAATCGGAAAAAAATTGATGCATGTGTACAGGGCTTTATAGTGACAGACAAGCAGTCACAGGAAAGGGAATGGTCATAAAGTCTGAATGTATACATGTCTCTATGAAATGTATCAGCTCAATCTCCATATCCCGCTCGGCCGAAACCTCTGTATGTCCCATCCCCCATGTTTCTGCTGTTTCCTGATAAGGATAATGCAATGTAGTATGCTGCTGACAGAGGGTGTGTTAAGTTGCAATGGGCATTTAGCCCAGGATTCACTATATAAGTGGCACGATCAATAATTATGTTCTTTGGAATACTGTACACTGTAGTCTACTGATACCATTAGAACGGCGCCACCTGGTGTTTTAAATGCCATGAAATACTAGAGAAGCCTTCAATGACTTGGCTGAACAACAATGCAAACATATGACATAATTTTACCCTGTATTTGCTAAAATAATTATTTTTCTCAGTGCAATGGTCATTTTACCAAAGTATTTGTATTTAATAGTTAAGCAACCCCAAATTATATGCTGTACCTTACTAGGCATTGTGAGTGTGCAACTAATTTTGCTATCAGCTCTTTCACAGGAATCGTTTACATTTAATACAAATTAGGTAACAACCCTGATGATCAAGTAAATTAGCTCGGAATTCATAACTACGAAAGGTTTCGAGGATCTGTGTCCTCACATTTGTCTGAGCCTGGAGCTATGTTCATCGTCCGGCTTACCTTGGATAGTTCGTCAATAATTATTTGTTGTTCACTAATTTGTAGCCTTAGAAAGTCAATTTCTCTCTCGTCACGACTTCGGTCCAGGTCATTCAAGGAGCTTGGTCTTCTAATGGTCCCAACCTTTTGCCTCTAAATAAGTTAAAATTGGATAAAATACAAAACCGTTATACATGAAAATATGATTTATTTGTAAAATTACATTTGTGTTCTCTCTTTTAGGATGAACACGTAAAATCCGCAGAAAGGGAATTTTCTGTAATGATATGGAATAGTGTGTGACGTGCCAGTGTTACGGTACATGAACTACTCACCATTTCTATGTTTTCTTGTGTTAAAAACTTTAACTTGTTGGACAAACGTCGTAATGAATGGGACAATTCCTCATTCTTCCGACTGAGCCGTTTGTTTTTGTCCAGGATAGGCTTATATTGACTCTCTGCTTCTCTTAAACGTTTTACCTGGAACATAAAACGATTGTCATTTTTAAAAAGAAAGTAATAGGCAGTTGTTTGGTCACTTTGTGCTGTCTGGAGACCCTGCTCTTTCTACTGCAAATCTCCCACACTGCAGCTTCCTGCAGTGCTTATTCCCACTGCTCACTTCACATTATAGCAAAGCATGCTCCATAATTACACACGTAGACAGGTCCCAGTCTCCCATAAAATGGACCATATATCTCCTAAAATGCTCTGTGCTGATGTTACCATCCCAACTCTCTTAATGACTACAGGAGTGGTTACTAGACTTTTTATTGCGTTAATACTATATGCCCTCCTAAGGTTCAGTTATGTTTTGAGGGACAGGATTTGCATCTGTTTGTCCACATATTTTATGATTGGATTGGAAGTCACAAGCACAGGTTTTGCCTATTTACGTTGACCTAAAATCATTTTAATTGGCTCTGGACCATCAACCCGAGGCCCCTCTACAAGTGCCCAATGGGACAGCACCCAGTTTGGGAACCTCTGGCATTAATGTTGTCCACTCACTTCAAAACTGGTGAAACCACATGCTCCAATCCCTTAATATAGTAATATGAACAGACAATTCACTGAACACTCAACACACATAAAGTCGTACAAATGAGTATAGGTGTGGATTGTACAATACAGTACAACACGTCGACAGTACACCCAATATAAGGGGGAAATTTATCATGCCTTCGAAATCGGGCAAGTGGGGGTGTGGCCTGGTACAACCAATCAAATTCTAGTTATAACATATTTATAAAATAATAGAAGGAGCTAAGGAAGGGAAAGATAAGCAGTTTCATGAAGATTGTTAGAGGCCGTCCTGGCCAACAGGAAAGTAGACAACTTAGTTGCCATCACTTCAGTTCCATATATCTCAATCACAATATGCATTACTAGATACAGAGGCGGAACTACCATTTGTGCAGCAGGTGCAGTGCACCGGGCCCTGAGGACTAAGGGGCCCACTGCTGCCCCTGTCACCCTCTTCCTGTCACCCAGTGTTTTTCCCTGTGACACTCTACCTCCCCCTACCTCTCTCTGTCACCCTCTGCCTCACCCTGTCACCCACTGCCGTTTTGCATATTGTGAACTTGGACTCACCACCTACATGTTCCACCACGGACTACATACTATGCAAGTCAGTGAAAGTACTTAAACACAGAGACCCAATACAGTAACATACATACCAGTTCGTTCCTCTCTTCAGACAGCAAAGCATTGCGGTCTTCTAATTTCCGGATAATTGCACTTAATTCTGCAATTTTTAGTTGGAATCGGCGCGCATCCTTTTCTTCCAACTGTTCCTGAAACAAAGATCCACTGCAAATAACTGGACATTGAAAACTATTGATAAGCACATTCAGTGCGAGAGAATCCCCAGAACTCTCTGACATCCACCAAGAATCGGACCTTTAAAGTAAAAGTGGAGCATATGAAAAATGAGGACACTAGGGGGAAAGGGGAGGTCGATGAAAGCACAAAGAAGCCACAGACATCAAATAAAACATTAAACCATTAGTTACTGATGTCTATAAAGGAAACTCTTTCTTCTGCTTTAAATAATGTCCATATCTTTGCCGCGTTACTCACCCAAAGACTTTTCTATTCTGCAACAGCAAAATGATTTTAAGATCAAATACAGCTGCCTCTAATGACAACTGGACCCAACAGACACGAATATCATAAAACCGGTGTTGGTTATGCGTTTGCTAGATATTGCTAGGCGGTGGCACACCCTTTATCCCAACGGTGGTAGACCGACTCCAAAATGCAGCTTTATAACTGTATCTGATTCCATCATACAACTGGTACAGGAGAGACTTTGGGTCAACAACCCGAATAATCAGGTTGTTTAGCTCGGTGATGTAAAGAAAACAAAATAAAGCAGCACGATGACAGCTGGCGACTCCGCGGCTTGACAGTGCCAAAATAACAAAGTGCCTTCGATTTCATTTAAACTTATTTAGCGAAATAAATAAGCAAAGCGCATGATACTAAAGCTTAGAAGAGATAGTAAAGATAAGCATGATTTGAGAGACAGAGCCACTGTAATTATAATGGATTCCACTTTGAACATTGACTTAGGAGAAGGACGACACAACAATTTACATTTTAGAAATGTGAAATCTGCGAAAAATACAGGAATACATTTGTTTTACACTGCATACACACAAGGGTATACCTCACAACTTCATGGGGTCGGGTATCAGGATTCAAGCGCATGACAGAGCGCTCCCAAATAAAGGGCGTGGCATCATACAAAGGGGGTGTGGCTTTGTGTGCATTACAACAGTGCCACGCCCTTGTTTTGACACTGGGGGCCATGGACAGCGCTTTGTGAGCTGCAGGCCACGCCCCCTTTGTATTGGTACTCTCAACTGCCTCCCTTCAATGCAGTACACTTCTGGCCCTGGGTGAGACTCAGGCCATTCCCCCCCCCCCCAAAAAAAAAGTGACTGTCCCTTGAAACTCTGGACAGTTGGGAGGTGTGCAAGAGGGGTAACACAGATATCAATGTAGTGGCTATAGCTGCTGCTTGGAAGGAATCAGCAGTGATAGTGCTGTATGGTAATGTAGCAGGAGGCATCTCTTGCAAGCAGTTGCCTCCTGTTGCAGTAATGATCCTACCCATGACTGGATTGCCCCACAGGTGTATAGGGAAAACCCCCAGTTGTTGCCCACCTCCTCCTCTAGAATTCAGGTTCCAGATTGTGCACTTGAATTATGAAATATACATGTTACATGGCCCTGGTGTATTTTCTACAGTGCATTCCTGGTATTAATCTGGCACATTACACAGCAGTATTTATCAAGGGGCCAAGACCATGCACTTTCTAGTGGTTATCTAAGCCTTTGTGGCAGATGGTCACACCTACAATCATGTTCTTCTACCACTTCATTCCCCCAGTGGACCCTTTATGCCCCAGTCCAATGGCAATGACCCACAGCCTCCTCCCACTCTGCGCACATAATCGCACAATCCATAATCTAGTTCAGAACTGTCCAGTGGCTGCTCTAGAGAAGGGGCTGCGGCACACTCCAAAACTCAAACAGGGGAGCAACATCAACTGTCATTGAGTTATTTTGGAATGGCAGTTGGTGGCAGTGGTTGTGGCTCTTTGAATTTTGTATCGTGCTGCGGCCCTCACCTGGCGTCAAAAGTATGGGAGACTTCTCTGCAAATCAATAGATCTTCTTCTAGCTTTCAGCTGTTAAAAATGGAATCCACTGACAGCAATATATAAGCACTTAGGGTACATATTTACTAACGTGCAGTTTGTCGAAGTCTCAGATCATCAACCAGATTTGTTTAGCATTTATTTCTGTTGCTGATTTAAACTGATTGGTCAAAACCACTGACTTTTGGTGGCTTTGACAAACTGTTCCTTAGTAAATATATCCTAGTAGTCTCACTCAAAGCATGTTCCAGCTACAGAAAAGCAATTAGGATTAATCTGCAATGTTTTGTTCACGCATGTAGCATCAATTATATATATAAATATATGGCCAGGTTAAGAAATACACATCACATAAATGTCAGGAAATAGTATTTCTCATCAATGTGCCTGCGTAAGCGACACTGTGTAGGGTAACCTGTTTTAGCGTAAAAGATTTTTCAGTTAAATTAAATAATTGCTTAGATTAAATAAAATGTGTTCGCCATCTGTAACAGTTGCTTTTCCTGTTTACGGCAAGAAGTTTTTGTCAATTAACTATGGCCAAATTATATATTTTTTTAATATAGTTTGCAGCCTTCTGCAAATAACAAGGGATAGGAAAAAAGCATTCTTAAATTAAAAAAAGATAAGGGGCAGAATGTACTGCCACCCGAGTCCGGCAGCGGTGTGGGATGACGGCCAAACTCACTTTTTTTTTTTAAAGGGGCAATCCCTTACAAACAATGGTGGCTCCAGAGGGGGAGCTGCAGCACAGTTCAAAATTCAAATAAGGGAGTCACACCCACTGCCAGTAAGTCAGTTTGGAATGGCAGTTGGAGTGTCTCTCCTATTTGAATTTTGAACTGTACTGCAGCCCCACCTCTGGAGCCGCCACTGCTTACAAGGTATGGTTTTGCTTGTAAGTGATTGCCCCTTAAAAAAAAAAAATTCGAGGTTGGCCGGGATCTCTCACGGTTGCCAGTCTTTGGCGTCATTAAATCCGGCCCAAGATATGTATGATTTCATTTTGATCACTTGGATACTATGTACATTTGCATGTACAAAAAAAGAAATAAACAAATAAATATATAGAAAATGACGGACTACAACATACTCATGAGAATTCTTGAAACAAAAATAATTAGTAAATTTTATGAATTGCTTTTTTAAATTGCGTCCAACGTTAAAATGAGAACTAAGTGAGACTTAAAGAGGCCATTACACTACAGAGAACGGCATGGCTAGTAAGCAACCAAGGGCACGTCTGCTTTATCAGCTTCATGGATTCTTAGCCAGCGTAAAATATTCTTACAGGGCTCCCAGAATGATCTGAAGCTTCTCCTGCACCACTTGCATTAGGAAGTTCTCTCTTTGGGCTGCCAAGATGGCGGTCAGATTCTTTGAACTGGATAAGTTGTTCGTCTAAAGCTTCCTTTTGGAGTTGCAGTCTTTGAGCATGCCCGGCTTGCACACCTAACTCTTTCTCCAGCATGTAGACTGATCTGTCTTTAAATTTAATTTCATCCATCTACAAGGAGAACAAAAGAAACGTCACTTTTCGGGTCGCTTATGACTGTGCTGGGTGGTCTTAGTGTTCTGTGAAGCCTCTTATAGGGCCAGATTCTCTAAGCTTCAAAAGTGATAAAAGGGAGAGTGATAAGCAGCCAGCCAATCAGCTCCTACCTGCCATGTCACAGACTGTGTTTGAAAAATGTCAGACAGGAGCGCTGATTGGCTGGCTGTTTATCACTCTCCATTTTATCCATTTTGAAGCTTAGAGAATCTGGCCCACAGACTGCATATTACTATGTAATAATAATAATAATAATAATAATAATAATGATATTTATATAGCACTTTTCTCCCAATAGGACTCAAAGTGCTTCACCATTGTCTTTACAGCTCAAAATACAAAACAAGCTTAACAGTAGATATCATTAAAATGCTTGAGTAAATAGGTATGTTTTTAGTCTATTTTTAACGGATTCTACAGTGTGCGCTTCTCGCCCTGTGCAAGTAAGAGAGTTCCATAGAGTTGGAGCAACAAAGTTGAAAGCTCAACCCCCAGATGAATTCATGGAAATTCTGGGTACTGTTAGTAGTCCTTCTTCAGTGGATCGTAGTAATCGAGTAGGACAGTAAGGAATCAGCAGCTGCTGCAGGTACCTTGGGCCCTGGTCATGTAGGGCCTTGAAAGTGAGTAAGCCAATCTTGAAAACTATTCGCCATTTTACAGGTAGCCAGTGAAGGGAGTAGAGAATGGGAGCTATGTGGCAGGAGCGGGGATGGTTAGTTAATAGTCTGGCGGCTGCATTTTGTACCCTCTGCAAGCGGTGCAATTCTTTTGCTGGAAGATCCAGGTAGAGAGCATTGCAGTAGTCTAGTCGTGATGATATAAATGCATGTATGACTTTAGGCAGGTCTTCTGAGGGAATTAAGTACTTGATTCTGGCTATATTTCTTAGATGATAGAATTAGGATTTGATTGTGGCTGACACCTGATGTTTAAGTGTCAGGCCACTATCCAGGACCACACCAAGATTCCGCACATGATCAGAGTTTTTTAGTGCTGTGCCCCGTAGCATAAGACCTGTCAGTTGGCTATGCTGCCATCTGGTCCTGTGGTTTATCATCAGGACTTATGTTTTATCTGGGTTCACTCTCAGCCAACTGGCACTCATCCACTCCTGGAGCTCAGCTAGGCAGCCATTTAAGGTTGTTATTGTGTTATCAGTGCCTGGAGCAAAGGACAGGTACAGTTGTGTATCATCTGCATAGCAGTGGTAGACCAGGCCATGACGTCTGATTATGTCACCCAGTGGTAGCATGTATACTGCAAAAAGCATGGGAGAGAGTATATAACCCTGTGGGACACCACAAGACACCGGCACTGGTGGTGAAGAGTATACTCCCGATGAAACTCTGTGACCTGCCAGCGAGAAATGATTTGAACCAGCTAAGGACTGTGCCACCCAGACCACAGAAATTTTTCAGGCGGTCAATTAGAATCCCATGGTCAACGGTGTCAAATGCTGCAGAGAGGATCATTGAGCACACATACCAGAGCTGTTTCTGTGCTACAGTATGTCTTCTCCTGAATCCTGACTGGAATGGATCATAAAGGTCATGGGTTGACGGGTGGGTCTCTAGTAGAGTTGCAAGACATGCATAGCTTACTGTTCCTCCGACCTTGTCTGGATATAAGGTGGATGGCTAAACTGGATGATTACTGTCTAGATCCGTTGGAATTTGAAAAGGTCCAGCCAATCAGCATTCAGGACAAGCTAGCAGATCTCGAAGGACAGTGGGAGATCTGACAAACCTTCAATAAAGCAGGAGCTGATTAGTTGCTTCTCCACTTTATTTCTCAAGTGTGTGTGTGTGTGTGTGTGCGGGGGGTGGGGTGGGGGGTAGATGTACTGTATCAAAAGTTAGATGTTGTCCTAAGTAGCAAAGCACATTTCAACTGTTAATTTATAGACTGAGCTAAATAAATGAAAGTTAAGCTATTGGTTGCTATAAGCAATTTACCAAAAGCAACCAATCAGCTTCAGTCATCAAAGAGTTGATACATCACCCCTAATAGGTGTGATACATCTACCTTCCAGTGTAGTTTGACAATTATTGCTGATGATATATATACACAGGTTGAGTATCCCTTATCCGAAATGCTCGGGACCACGAGCATTCCGCATAAGGGATTTTTACGGTTTTTGGAATGTTTTTTTTTTTTACATACTTGTCCCCTGGTGGGTCCATGGAGTCCTCCGGCATCCACGGCAGGCCTTCAGCTTCATCTACGACGTCTCCAGCGGTCCCAGGAGTGCATTCCGTGAGTTCCCAGGCGTACTGGTGACGTCACCGGTGCGCCTGAGAACTCGCGCAATGCACTCCTGGGACCGCTGGAGACGCCGGAGATGAAGCTGAAGGGCCGCCACGGACGCCGGGGGACTAGGTAAGTATAAAAAAAGGGTCGGGGGGGGGGGGAATAAATTTGAACTATTCCAGAAAAAAACATGTTTTTTGGAATAATTCGGATAACGGATATCAGAAAACGGGATACTCAACCTGTATATATATAAAATATATATATATATATTTTTTTTTTTGGGGGGGGGGGGGTGTGCTCACATGTGGGTCATTTTGTCTATGTTCATAAGCTTATGCTTTTGCTCAGATTTACCACCGGTCAAGCCACCATGTCTGTATTGTGACCATCAGGCATAGACCTAAAAGTTAGATGAAGAACAATTCCCTTCATACTGGTTCCAGGAGCCATTTCAAAAAGTATTTTAACGGTCAGATCTATGAGTGACTCCCTAAACCACCTCTGTTCATCATAGTGAATTGGACAATGACTCAGCAGTGGTAATGGGATAATAAATCCCTTAATAATAAAGGGATAATAAATGTACATTGGAGCTGATCGACAATAAATGAGGGAAGGGAAAACAATCAAAACTGAGTATTTTATTGTTTGTCCAAACCCCTCCTGATCCTTCTGTCTAACTCATTCTGAGTTGAGAGGAAAAAAAAAGCATAAAACAAAATAACTTTGTATATTGGCGGAACCATTCCGCACTTGCTGCTCCCCATGTTGATGAACACAGTGCAGTAGGGACAGAAAACCATTCGGAATCAGCACGGTAAACAGGTATGAATTGGGCCTTATATGTATTCTGCCAGTGATGCCTACCTACAGTTTGGCAACAATCCACAGTTTTCTGTATCACAGTTCAAACCAACAATTAAGAAGGAAAAAACTCTTAGAAAGCAGATGGTGGTGAGGTGGGCAAAAGGGGAGGGGGGGGGGGACGATGACAAATGTTGCTCCTTTAATCATTGTCATGTCTGGTGATGGAGTACTGTACATTTTGATGGTTAAACACAGGTAGAAAACCAGAATACAGCGTCACATTTTCTTCAATTCCCCGAGGACCCTGGATATTATTAAGTCATTCTATTTCTATTTTCAGCGTATGTTCTGATAATAACTGGGCAGTGTACACTAGTTAAGGTTTAAAATTTTTAAGAAAATGGTACAACTAGGGTGGCCAATCCCGGGATCGGGATTGGCAGGATCCCGGGATTTGGCCCCCAAAACGCAGTCTAATGCCGGGTAGCGTCTGAGCATCGCTCAGATGCTGCCCGACTTCTCCCGGCAGCACTGCGCAGCGTGACGAGATCAGAGGTCACGCTGCGCAGGCAGAGGTCGCGCCCGGCAATGTGATGCCGCGCCGCCCGCCCAGCCAGCAAGCCCGCCCGCCCAGCCAGCTATGAACCCGCCCGCCCAGCCAGCTATGAACCCGCCCAGCAAGCCCACTCGCCCGCCCAGCCAGCAAGCCTACCCGCCCGCCCAGCCAGCTATAAACCCGCCCAGCAAGCCCACTCGCCCGCCCAGCCAGCAAGCCTACCCGCCCGCCCAGCCAGCGCGAAGCCAGCCAGCATGCCAGCACGCCAGCCCGCACCATGGACAACTCCTGGCAACCCTGCTGCACCCTCAAATGAAGGTAAATGTGGGGCAGCTAGGGTGTCTTTTTATTAGGAAAGCCAATCCCGGGAATCCCGGGATTGAGCATTTTTCAATCCCGAATCCCGGGATTGAAAAAATGCCCCGGGATTGGCTTCCCTAGGTACAACGCCTTTCAATGAATGGTTTTATTTATATTAACACTTTAACAAAACATTTGTTGAATTCATTATTGTCAACAGATTCCAACCGCAATAAAATGGTGTAATTAAGTGACATGGCGTAGCCCAGGTATCAGCAAATCACTGACTATGCCTAACATTCATCCAGTATGCAAAGTACAACAGTCAGGATGGTCTCTCTACTAATAAGACTGTCCACTAGCCTCCAAACTTTCAAGCGTTCCCTGAAAACTCACGTCTTCAGGCAAGCTTATCATATTTAAGTTCTACACGCATAACCCTCTGAGGCACTTATGTATTATATAGCTTCCCTTCTGGACCTGTAACTTGGTGGGACTGCTATGCTATTACTGGTGCCTGTCCTTGTGTTTCCCTCCTACGTCCCTATAGATTGTAATCTTGCAGCAGGGCCCTCTAACCCCCAAGTCTGTCTGTTGTTACCCAGTTTGTTTTATCACTGTCTACTATTGTAAAGCGCAACGGAATCTGCTGCACTATATAAGAAATAAAGACAGCTGGAGAGCATTGATATCCTTAAAAATCTGAGTGTTGACCATGTAAATGTCAACCTTAAGCTTGTGTCGACCTTCTGTCACTGTTGACCTGATCCACATACCATGATCTGTCCCATATGTGTCTCCACCTGCCGCTGCAGCTCGGCTTTCTTATGGAGCACGTCGACACTTTGCGGTGTCAGAATCTCCACCTATAATAAATACATGCAGCCAGTGGCGTAGCTACAGGGGTCGCAGCGGTCGCACCTGCGACCGGGCCCCTGAGCCAGGGGGGCCCAGCCCCCGCCACTGTCCGGCCTGGTTACTCAGAGGTCATACCTCCGCTCCGAGTCCTCATCTCAGCTCTCACTAGGCTGCCGGCAGCACTGCAATAGCTGCCGGTGCGCCTATGTTTCCAGCCACCAGCCAGTCAGCTACGGCTGCCCCTGCCTTCCCCTGCACACAGAGACAGACGCTAGAAGTCATAATTCACCTCTAGCGTCTGACAGGAAGCGCAGCTCTGAACTTCCTGGTAACGCGGCTGCAGAGCTGTGCTCCCTGTCAGAGACGCTGGAAGTGAAAAATGACTCTAGCGTCTGTCTCTCTCTGCGCAGGGTAAGGCAGGGGCAGCAACAGCAGCGTACGGGCGGGTGGCTGGGGTGGGCACATACGTATTAACCCCTTGGCAACGAGCTAGAACCCCTGGCAACGGGAATAAACCCCCCTTGGCAACGAGCATTAACCCCTGATAAAAAAAATTTAACCACTTGGCAACATCCAATAACCCCTGGCAACACATATTAACCCCTTGGCAACGAGCAAGAACCCATGGCAACGGACATTAACCCCCCTTGGCAATGATGTATTAAAATATAAACAGACCGAGATTTTAATTTTGTTGTATGTAGGGGGGCCCCAAGGTGACCTTTCGCACCAGGGCCCATGAACCCTTAGCTACGCCCCTGCCTGCAGCTGTGGCCATACATACTACTCACTGATGCTGATACCCTCCAGAAGGTGAGGTTACATATGTGCACAACAGCGGTGATCAGCCATCGCTATAGTAAGGCTGATCAATACTATAGAGCCACTGGTGTTTACACCTCTGGTTCCAGAATACTTCTCCCCAGGAGCTTTGTGGAGAGGCTCATGAAAATTAGATGGTGCTCCCATCCCACTGGAAGGACAAGCAAGTCTGCTGAAGCCAGTGATACCCTTCGGACCTCCACGCATCCATCTCTGAAAGTGGGATGTCCAGGGAGGTTGATGATGCAATTCGCACTGAATCACATCATTGAATAGCAGGGGGCAGGACCACAATGATGTGATCACAAATTCACGCACCCAAGCAACCCCCCCATGGTGAGGCTGCATTTTCCCACTTGGGCAGCCAGAAAGTCGGTAAGTAAGGGCTACACTGTGACTGGCAGTGACTATTGGAAGTGCTACTGTACCTGGCACTCACCCACAGTACAAGCAGTCCCATTGGGAGGTGTTTCCTCCCTCTGGGACTGCCAGACCGGACTGTGATAAACAGGGAGCTGTCTCCCTGTAGGAAGCCACTCCCTGCCTAACGGACACCCCAGCTGACGTCTATGGGCTGCAGCAGATGCAGTCCATAGAAGCCAGAGTCTTGCGCATGTGCATTCCCCACAGCCAGTTATTTGTATGCCCTGTTCCCGGTGCCTGCAAGATCCACTGTGCAGGTGCTGTCACCAGACTATCCGGGACTCTCCTCTTCTCCTACTGCAGACGGCACAGGCAGCGGCAGCCCCCCTCATCAAAAGAGGTAGGAGCTGCTCCTCTTATATCCAGAAACAAATCCAATGTGAACAAGTGCAAATCGCTTTGTGCGCTTCCCTCTTACTTTACATATTAGGGGCTTTAGTATACTTTCCCTCATTTCTTACTTTCTAGGATTTAACCTAAAAATCCTGATCCCTTGAAAGTATAAAAAGGAGGATTAGCCGAAAATAACTAGACGGAGAGGAATAGAACGTGTACAGTGTATTTATTAGCAATGTATTCATTAAGCATCAATGTAATCACAGTGACACTGCGCTGGGTCTTAGACAATGCGCACAATGCAGCGCATCCCCTGATTAATAAAATCCGGTTTCAGGCAAATGAAATGGATTTGGGGTCACACAGGGATCACTCTGTGAAGTTTTAGTACTAAGCAGCTTAAAGCTGCACATAATGAAATAGAATATAATATGCTGCAGAGAAACAGCGTGCCAGGATAACAGGAGATCTGCCGCTCGCTGGGTGAACACATTGTGCAGGAACAAGGACCAGTGAGCTGGAGGTTATTATATGGGACGCTCCATCCTAATGGTCACTGCAGACTAGGGCAATGAGTGTAGGGTTAGTAGTCTTCCACGGTGAGAGGGGAAGGGCACCGCTGACTGGTTCACAGTCATTAGGTCGACAAGAGCAAAATGTCGAAATGCATTAGGTTGACATGGTTAAAAGGTCGACATGGGCGGAATATCGACATGGATAAAGATCGACATGAGTATTTTTAGAACCGATTTGTTCATACAGTGGGCATGGAGGGATAATAAAATAGTATTTCTAGCGCAGCGAGGCGCCGTGCCCGGGGCATGGCGAGCGCGAGCCAGGCGAGTGGATGCGGTACACTTATACGGTGTATGTCAACCTATGTTGACATACACACCAAAGACCGTGAAACTCATTACGACACCTTACCATGTTGACCTTTTCATGTCAACATTTGCTTGTGTCAACTTTTTGACCATGTGGATCTAACGAATCTTGACCTAATGCCTGCCAACCAATAGCAGTCGACCTAGTGATTGTCGACATAGACAGTGTCGACCTAATGGCCCATACCCGGCACAGTGTTGGGTTGCAGGGTAATATATGTGGCCCTCGAAGGGGTTTCACCAGGCCCCCCTGATTAATGTACTCTAGTATAGTCTCCATTATGACCCTGATGTCACAAGTTAGATCCAGTGATGTCACAAGTTAGACCCAGTGATGTACAGATTTATTGTCTGGTTAGAACAAAAACCTGCTAATGGATGAAAGTAAATGACAGTTGCACATTTGCTTTGAAATGCTGGAAAACTGCCAAAAACTGTCATTTAGATACTACCAGGTGTTCGTTCCAACCAGCCAGATCTGACATCCATCTGTAGATGTATGGCCAGCTTAACCCAGTGCTGCGTCTTGTGGAACCATAAGCCAAATCATGGAAAATAGAACTCTGTTCACCATTGGTCAATCACTGATAAAACGGCAGGTCATGGGGAGAGGGTTACTGAGTTTTCCACCTGCATATTATGTTACTTGATGACTTTTACATGAAAAACTGTAACTACTGAAAGGCGTTGTAGTTAATATGCCAACAGTTGAGATAACAGCAGTCAGGATGCCGACACCAAGATCCCGACTGCCGACATTACTGCCAGCTGGAATACCAGCACACAGGGTCTATTCTCCCTCATGGGGGTCCACAACCCCATAGAGTGGGAGTAGAACCTTGTGGCAAGCAAATTTGTGCCCCCGCCCACTGCTGCTGGCATTCCGATGGGAGGGATCGCGACTTTCAGGAAATCATACTGAACCCGATTCTGTATCGCCAGTGGTGTGCTGGGCCGGTCCAGCCTGGTGGCACACAGAGACTTGCCTGCTTTTCCAGGGTATTGGGTTCGCCACCTGATTTTTGGAGGCATCCCACACATTCCAGGTGGGTAGGCAAGTATGCCACTGTTAAGTCAATTCTTAAAATGTAACTTAAAATTCGAAAATTCCTGTGGTCGACTATATGATCCCAACCCGTTGCACTGCAGGTGGGGCAGATGTAACATGTGCAGAGAGAGTTAGATTTGTGTGAGTTATTTTGTTTCTTTCTGCTCTATTCTTAAGGTGCCCGCACACAGTTAGATTTTTTAAATGATATGGCCATTTCCGACCAATTGTTTAAAAACTTACCATGTGTGAGCATGAAAACAATCCAATGCAAGTGCCCACGGGTCATACATCGAGTCTGCCGATCCCTTCAGCCGGCGGAAAGATGAACCGGCCATTGTGCACGATTTGGCCACATCGTTCAGTGTATAGGCATGATGAATTATGTGACACTGATGTGGTTTGCAGGATTAGGGGGGTCATTAAATGACCCATCTAACCCTCTGATCATTTACTTGGTTGTTCTGTGTGTGGGCATAATCAGGGGTGTTCGGGATTTCAAAGGGAAATCGGATAGACATTGAATTGAACCCAATATCTATTCGTGTGTGGGCACCTTTACACTGCGATTTAGATTTTTCAGTTCAAAGACACCAAACCCAAATCTAATTCTCTCTGCACATGTAACATCTGCCCCACCTGCAATGCAGCATGGTTTTGCCTATTTTGAGAACAAATTTGCCCAACGGCTGTCCTCCTGCAGGGCCGCCAAATTTAGAATACCTTACATCCCACCCATAGGGCCCGATTCACCGGTGATCGGCCCCCAGTGTATTCCCACTGGGGACCAACGGACGTCAGCGCCCGCCCCATCTTCGACGGACACTGAAGGTAATAAAAGTTCAGACTGACTTTTATTTTCAAAGGGGAAAATATCATTCACTGGTCGGCGACCATTGAATGATTTTTCTCTCCCCTTCGGCTGCATGCGAGGCAGGGATGTGTTCGCATACGGAGGGGATTCGGCAGGGAGACCGCTGCTTAGTAAATGGTATTGAATCACCCCATGGTGTGCAACTGTAACTTTGCTTCTAGCTAGTGCCGGCTGAGCTATTAACCCCACTGCACACCACTGCACTGTGCCACATGCAAAATAGCTTGTGCTACAGAACAGGACATAAATACGTATAAATACGTAAAGTGGACATGGCTGCTTTTTGCTTTTCCTTCTCAATTTGGCAGGGTAGGGGGAATCCAGCTAAGCTTTTTTTTGGGATGCCTATTGCACTGTATACTGGAAAGCACATCTATACAAAACTACTTTTGAAAAAAAAACATAATTTACAACATTATAATCTAAAAGCTGACATTTGAACGTATAGGGGGAAATTTACTAAGATGTGTAATCTACTTCACATGTGATGTTGCTATGGGAAACAATCAGATTATTTCTACTAGAGGCTGCTAAATAAATAAGAAGTAGATTCTGATTGGTTGCCCATAGCAACACATGTGCAGTAGAATACACATCTTAGTAAATTTCCCCCACAATATCATTCTTGCTTACCCTCCCGGAATGGCCGGGAGGATCCAGAAAATTTGATCCTTCTCCAGGCCCTCGGGAAGTGGGCAAATTCCCCATATTCCCTCCAGCCTCCTTCAACACCCTTGGGTTGGGTCTACGAGTACGGGGTCATGATGACGAAAATCGTATAGCGGCATTTCACAGTGGGGGGGCGTAGCCACAATGATGCGATCGCAATGGCCATGCCCCCAAATGAGTCTCATTGGGTTAGTCCCGCCTCCGACTCCACCCCATTCCCCGCTACAGATGCCGGCCACACCCCCTGCTTCTTCTAGCTGGCTGTCCTCTCCCTGAGATGAAATTATGGCTTCTGCAATGTACTGTACTTTCACTTTGAGCTGTGACAGTTTTTATCCCACAAACTCTCCACCCCACCCCCAGTCCCTATCTGCTCCTACCTCCAATCTCTGTCCTCACAGCTCCCTCTTTCCATATCAAGCAAGTTTGAAACAGATCAGTGTCCCTGCAATAATTGCGTTCACCCTCTGTTAAATAGTGATTTGGCCCATTAAGTGGTCACTGGTGGTATTTCCCCTCATAGAGTTGAGCGGCCAAAATCAGACCTGATTGCATGGGGAGAAGGAGATGTCTGCAGCCCTTCCTCCCATTGGCCAGGGAACACCTGCGTCTCCTGGGGCACTCCCAGAGAAGGCTGGGTTACTGCCCACAAAAAGCCACAGGGTGTCAATCACCCTGCGAGCAGACAGCGATGTTAACTTTCAAGTTAGAGACTGGGTTGGAAATATGACAGGAGCTGATTGGCTGCTGTATTATCACCTTCCACTTTATCACTTCCCCATGCTTAATAAATCTGCCCCACAATTCCTTTTAGGCCATCAGATAAACCAGTAATAACGCCAAGAACTGTTATGAGCTTGACATGAATCTTTCTCAAAGCATGCACACAAGGGGGGATGCTTTCAAAGCTTAAGCACCACACCCTAACATAATCTATTAGCCATAGCAACAGAGGAATGCCAGTTACTAACCAAGCCACTATCAGTGACTCTTAAATGGAAGGTGTTATGCATGTGCTAATTAAAATAGGAGTAAGAAACAGGAAACATATAAGGATGAATGACGGGAAATCAGAGTTTCGGAAAAAAAACACAGATGTGGTTACAAGCAAATGTAATTATTAATAATCTGGTAACAACAACGTGCTTCAGCAATAACCTCTGCAATGCAAACACAAACGCCATACTTGCTGACTTTTTTTTTCTCCTCTCCAGGAGAAGCCCGGAGAGGAGACCCGATAGCAGCATGTCAGGGGGGTGGGATGGGCAAGCGTCATCAAGCCCCGCCCCCATGACAGTCAAATACGGTATTTTGCAGGTCCGCAAATTGGGGGGGGTGCGAAAATGTTGTGAAATGACGTGATTTGTATAATTTTAGCCCCACCCCTCCCTGCGGACCCGCGAAAACCGGTAATTTTGTGCAGCAGGGAAGGGGTGTGCAGGGACTGCCTGCCCAATGCAGGAGGATTGCCCACCTTCTCGGGGGGCTGGGAGGGGGACCCGATTTTCGGGAGCCTTCCGGCAATTCCGGGAGGGTAGGCAAGCCTGACAAATGCAGGCTTTCCATATGTGTGTCCTAAAAAACATATCCACCTATTGAAGCCTGGTCAAAGACAAAACCATAGGCCGGATTTAATGACGTATGACCAAAACTTGGATGTTTTTTAAAGGGACAATAATTTACAAGGCATGGTTTTGCCTTATAAGTGATTGCCCCTTTAAAAAAAAAATGGCTGAGTTCAGCTGCAATCTGGCACAGAGGCCGAACTCGGGCGCCATTACGTCCGTCCCCAAGTCTGAAACATCTAAGAACATTTGGAAGTACTGCTTGTGTCCATGGGCCTGATTCAGACCTACTCGCTAAGCTGTGAATGTTCGTAGCTCAGAGAGCAAGTATCCGTGGAATGATTTCCCCCTGCACACAGCGCTGAGAGAGCCAGGACTCACTCAGTGCTGCAAAGGCCATGGGGAGAAGGAAGCTGCAGATGACGTCAGTGGCCCTCCCTCCTGATGGCTGGGGAATGCGTGTGTTTTCTGGGGAACACTCAAAAAACGCAGATGGCATTACCCCAAACGCACAAAGGGTGTCATTCTCCCTGCAAGCATCAAGCGACAGCTATCCTTCACTCACTGCCTTCGCATGGACAGCTTGTGCATGCGCACCCATGTGCATGTACGGTCCTTCAATTATCAGACATCCTACGAATTCGCAGCACATCCGAACAGGTATAAGTCAGCACCCATATGCCAAAACACAGGCAGACCCATTTGATGAGGAATTTGCAAACATTGCATTCTGGGTACCTCAAGAGATTCTAAAGCCAAAGTCAAAGAATGATTAGTGTGTAAGCAGGGCCACCAATGGAAGGGCCTGGGCAGCTCATTTTGCCCACCACAACCCCCCGACTGCCTCTACTGCGCTGCGCCCAGTGCACTGAACAAAAGCAGGTCCCAGAGCGCAGCCTTATTTAACCCAGGACGCTGGCGTCCAATTAAAATGCTGCACCGGCTTTTGAGCCAATTAGAGCTCGTGTACAGGCAGCCAATCAGAGTGGCTGACGGTACGTGAGCTCTGATTGGCTCACCACATGGTTCTGCATTTTAATTGGTCGCCGGCATCCTGAGTTGAAGACGCCAACTCCGGGCTGCAGTTCAGTGGAAGAGGAGATGGGGGAGCAGGAGCTGGGTTATGTAAATCATGTAAGATGGGGGGGGGGGGGCAGACTGGAAATGAGTCACGGCCCCCAAAATTCCTGATGGCAGCCCTGGGTGTAAGCTGAAGTCTAAAGTAGGGAAAAGGAGACTTTTGCAAATTCCGCACAGTTAGGGCTATGGTGGGAATCAAACTCCTATTACCTCAGTGCTGTGAGGCAGTAATGATAACCATTACACTGTCCATGCTGCAGTCCCTAGCCAATAAGGGATTCCTCTGCAGGGGTCCAATTCTATTGTGGACCATGACTACTAAGAGAAGGAAGTAACACTAGACGAAGGTCCACAAGGCATGGGAGAGAAGTAGGTGGTGGCGGAATACTTACTAAACAAAATGATAAATTAGCTTTTAATACATGCAAACTGCATGATGATGCTGATGTAGTTTATCATCACAGTGCAAACTGCTGGCTTGGAGGGGGATTCTGGGCAACTGGAACACCCCCTCCCTTTATTTTGCATTTGACTAAACATCTCCCCACCTCGCTTTGCGTTTGACTATGTCTCATGAGGATTTGTAAACACTTGTCACAGACAAGACTATGATCCAAATGTGCTTGAGGATAAACGATGAGAAAACTACGATGTGTTTAAACTACTGTTCCCATGGTTACCAGCAGGCATTGACTGAATGAAACAACTTTACACATAATTTGGCATCAATATGTGACACATTCCCTGTCACCCGCACACAGTAAAGGCAATCATTGTGTGGGGTGGGTCTGATTGAAATTTACATATATATAGAACTACATACAGTACATATGGAAGGCTGGGACGCGATACTGCACATACTCTTTGCTATAAACAGTTGTTAAGGTGTCATTAGTAAGCCTTCCATCCCCCACTCCCACCTCACAGTAGAAATACCGCCATTGATTCATTACTAAAATCCATAGCTGCCTCCCCTCCTGCATTCTGCAGGAGACTCCCTGAAATAGCAGCAATCTCCCTCTCTCCCTCATTAGTCTAGCAATCTCCCTCATGTCACCTAGACCACATTACACTGTTACATCATAGTTACCTCCCCTCCTGCATTCTGCAGGAGACTCCCTGACACAGCAGCAATCTCCCTCTCTCCCTCATTAGTCTAGCAATCTCCCTCATTTCACCTAGCCCACATTACACTGTTACATTTTTGGGGAAAAAAGGAATGAGAGACAGATACATTTACATTGAATCCTCAGCACCATTTCCCAGCACTTTACCAAGTACAGTAGCTCTTACTAACTGCTCTGGGGCTCATCTACATTTGGATATGTCATTTGTAAAGATTCCTCTCAGATGTAGCAGTGCACACCCACGCTTCTAGGGGCCACGTTCACATCTCTTTTCACAATCTCTCCATATATGGAACTAGACATGCCCTTTGGGTGGAGCATGACACGCCCCCTCAATGGGGCACTGTGCAAAATTCTATTACCAACTATAATCTCCCTGAAACTACCATTTCCAGGCTGCCTGGGCGGCTGTCCGAGCGGTCTCATCTGCAGATTTATGTGGGTTTAATCTATCATATCAGAACCTTGATGTCGGGGGAGTATATATGAAACATCGGTTCAGGATGGAATTGCTGGATGTCTATGCAGTGTCATAAACATCATAAATTCTGCCAGCATTGCATGGTACATCTGCATTGCACTTAGGGGCCGATTCTGGTTCACTCTTAGTCAACCGAATTTGGCCCCTATGGTTGGTATTTTCATATACGATTGCTGCGGGCACATGAAGGGGTCAGGGATGTCTCTGTAACACATTCCTTTGCATGGTTGCGAGTGGAAATGGAACCGCGCGCGCGTGGGGGAGGGGTATTCCGAACTTCGCAGGCCATTTAGCTGCCCATTGCCTCTACAGGGGACTACGGTGGTTTAATAAAATATATTTACACTTGGTTCTCTATCGGTGTGAAATTTACTTGCAGGGGATAAAACACACTGCAAATATTCCAAAACATTCAATTACTTTCACTCTGATATTATGGGCTCAAAGTTATAGCCTGAAAATTGCCGGTATTGTCAGCTCTCAGGCAAGTCTATTTGTTTTAAGGTAGCAATCATTTAAAAGGCAGAGGATGGGATATACAGTATAAAGAAAAAAGTGGCAAAAATCCCCCCTGCCACACAGTCTCCGCTGTCTATCAACTACTGCTCACCAACCAAGGTTCCTCTATGCCTCCTTGGACTAAAGCTTGGGAAAAAGGAATCTTCCTATCAGACCAAGAATGGTAATCTATCTTTCCAAAGGCCCACTCGAGTTCTGTTTGCACTGTGGTAAAGAAAACACAATATAAGATTTTAATGTGACGGTACAGACCAGGTGTGTCGAAATCTGTCTTCAGTCAAGATCTACCAAAAGTTCATGTATTTCAGGCAACCTGTGGATCTTTAGTAGGAATGAATGTAGCAGGTTTGGAAATGTGACAGTTAGTAATGACTACAGCTGTGCACCACCTAGGTGGTCTGGGGAATGTGACAGTTAGTAATGACTACAGCTGTGCACCAGCTAGGTGATCTGGGGAATGTGACAGTTAGTAATGACTACAGCTGTGCACCAGCAGGTGGTCTGGGGAATGTGACAGTTAGTAATGACTACAGCTGTACACCAGCTAGGTGATCTGGGGAATGTGACAGTTAGCAATGACTGCAGCTGTGCACCAGCTGGGTGATTTTGAAAATGCGGACAGTTGGGAGCCAATTAGCCTACCAGTATATTTTTGGATTGTGGGAGGAAACTGGAGTACCCAGCAGAAACCCACTCAAGTACGGGGAGAATATACAAACTCCACAGTTAGGGCCATGGTGGGAATGGAACCCATGACCTCAGTGCTGTGAGGCAGTAATGTTAACCATTACACCGTCTGTACTGCCCCATCTCTACATATTCGAGGTTTTCTCGTAACCACTGAACCCTCTTTTTGTTTCTCAATCACTATCACACCCCACTGTCTGTCTATTTGAAATTGTCACCCTGCCACCAGCCCATGCTATGAATCATCTTCTTTGGAACTCTACCCCCACATAGATTGTTTTACAGGGATTGACTATTTTAGCGCCTCTTTATAAAGCGCCTCTTTATACAAATCCAAAGATTTCACCCCATTCGGTTTTCATGGCTGGAATAAAAACCCAATAATTATAAAGACTACATGCCTTTATTATGACCTATGTTTTTTCCCTTTATTTGCCATTCATTTCCTGTTGGTTTGTATTCTTGTCATTGTCTGTCAACCCTTTAATAAAAACAGAATGTACAAAAATAAAGTGTCGCTTTCAGTTTTGACCACTTTTCCCATTCCAGAAAACAACACTTTACTGTAGGCAACCCTATAGGGGAATTCAATTGAAGAACCCTGTGGCACTGGATTTTTCCCAAAGCTGTGAAGTTTTGCTATTCAGTTAGAGGACAGAGCAAATAGAGGACGCACCCCCAGAGTAAGTTTTTAGGAAAAATCACCAGGACTCTAGCAACCTCTCTTACCCTACCCACCTGAGGTCTAATTAGGCAATTCAAAGTCTCTAATTATCTTAATCTGTAATTAAGTGGTGTTTCCTGCTACAGAATCAGGATCCAGACTCCTGCAACAGCTGGAGTGTAGTAATGTGTGTGTAGTAATGTGTGTGTGTGTGTGTGTGTGTGTGTGTATGTGTATGTAAAAGTGTGTGTGTGTGTGTGTGTTTTTGTGTCTGTGCATGAGTATATATCATACCCTCCAACATGCATTCGGTACACAATGTTCTGCTCCTGGACTTCCCTCTTAATTTGTGATTGCCATCACCTGTGTGGAACTAGATAATTGACGAGAAGGGTGTTTCAACTCAGGTGACGGCACTCATACATTAAGAGGGAAGTCCAGGAACAGAGCATTGTGTACCGAATGCAATGGGTCATGTTGGAGGGTAATGGGCCCCATACATCAGCAATTAATTGTGACAATTTTCAGATATGGAGATGATTGCCACAATTAATTTTAGATGTGTGGGCTACCCCTTTTTGGCAATCCCAATCAAAATCGCCAATCGATTGCTTAATCAGGTTTTTAAACATGTTTAATAATCTGGTATTATCTGCAGATCTTTTTTATATGTGTGGGCATTCCCAATTCTTCTTCATCTATTTACATTATGAACAGCTGAAATGACAATCGATTGGGGCAATTTCCAGATATGAAGATGCAATCTTTAGATGGAAAAATCTGCCGATCACTGAAATAAATCTGTAATGTGTGGGCAAAGTCAGATAGATTGTAAAATCCATTTATCTGGCCAAAATATCCCTATATCTGAAAATCCATAAATTGTGATTGCTGATGTATGGGGCCCATAAGATATATGTGTGTGTTGACTCCAACCCCCCCCTCGATGTGTGAGATCTCCCGGAGGCAGCAGCTGGGAGAACTACATCTTTCAGCAACCCATGACCTACCCATTCCTCCCAAAATGACCCTCTCCAGGAGGGACACAATTCTCTGTTTCCAGACTTCTCTCTTAATTTATGAATATGTTGAAACGCGTTTCTTTTCAATTAACCTGTTTAAAACACGTGATGGCAGTCATTAATTAAGAGGAAAGTCCAGAAATAGAGCATTCTGTCCCTCCTGGGGAGGGTCATGTTGGGAGGTATGCCTACCCAACAGACCAAGGGCGTAACTACCATAGGTGCAAGGGGTGTAGCTACAATGGGGCCCAGAGCAGCAGGGGGCCCATCTTTGCTGTTTGAGTAAAGAAACACAGAAGGCTGAATAAGCCTGAGGTGACATAAACCACTAAGGGTTCTCACAGGGTACACTCTGCTGTTGGTCACATGCTATGCTAATGAGGATGGGCACAAGGCCTATCAGAGCAGGGGGAGGGTTTAAGCAGGGTAGGAATGATCACGAGTTTAGAGTGATCACCCCCTGTCCAAGAAGCCCCACCCACCCTTCCCTATTTCTCTTCCTCTTTGGCTGAGGTAAAGAACGGTCATTCTTTAAGAACTCTGTATGTGTGTAGGTAGTGGGGGTGCACTCTCCCTCGACAACGATTGGGCCACGCTTCTGCCCGGGGGATGGCCGTCACCACCAGGCCTGGTGGCTGACCAGGGAGAGTGGTCATCCAGCGTTGTATGTATGATTAAGTGATCTTTAACCCCACTTTTCCTATAATGACCGTTCTTTGGTGCCGCCACCATTCATAGTCTTAGTTTAATTGTCAAATAAATTTGACATTCTGTTTTGAAACGCCAGCACTTTGTGTCGTGTCTTTATTTTAGGTTAAGTTTTAGATAAGGTTTAAGTAAGTTTTTTGTATTTAAGTGTATCAACAGACAGGGTGGGCCAGGGGGATACCCGATGGTGAGTTTATATGTTTTACATATAATTATCATCATCAGTTGCTAAATAGGGGGCCCTTACAAACCTTTGCTATGGGGCCTATGAATATCTAGTTACGCCCCTGCAACAGACCCTCCCCAGTGCAAAGATAGTGGGACCCCCCCACCTTGTTCTCTGAGAAGGATTGAATAGGATCGCTCCCGGATATCTTATCATCGCAAAGGACAGCTCTTCTCAGAGTGGGGGATGTATTGCATTCAAAATACATTATCCCTAAGCCAGGTTGGTTTTGCTTTATAAACTATGACCCCTTTAAAATATCAGGCAGACTCGACTCGCATTGATGGCTGCACTGTGCAAGTTTTTACATTTACAATCTTTGGCTTTATGTGTACAAATTAGTTGTGCGTTTTATGGCACAATTGTCACAGGCTGATCTGTCAGTCATTAGATCAGAAAGTTTGCACAACGCTAGCATTTTTATAAAAGTTACCAATGGAGACACATTACGGTGATTTCAGGGCAACTACTATTTCTCCCAAGTAACTTTAATGGAGCAACATTACACAATTTAATAACTGAGCGAGGAAAACATTTCCGGAAGATTTCTGCACATCACACTGAATGTTCCAACAGTGTTACATAAATGATTTAAAGCTCCGACTAAAAAGCTTACTTTTTTTCACGTCCCAGGGAAAACAATCTTCGAGTTTCCGTTTTGTTCAATGCCTCTATATACAATTTGTAAACTACATCTTGATATCCTCTAATGAAATCTGGACGAACGATGGTCAATTCTTCTGCTGTGTGGTGGGTAGTGTGACTGAGAGCACTTATGTCTCCAGCAGATAATGGCCCTTATTCTGATCGGTGCGGATATTCCCGAATTCTTTCGGTGCGGTCCGCACGCCACGCTGTGCGGCGGCGTGCGTGCATCGTCCGTAGAAACGCCCACGTGTCCTCCGCATTCGGACGGACTCACTCTTTAAGAACAGGGCGTGTGTACGGACGACATACAAACCGTGCGTGTGCGGTGGAAACGTACAGATTCTTGCACGGTCTTCCCGCACAAGCACGGTCTTACCGCGTCAGAACGTACGGGAAGCTGTCCGTACGCCCCGATGCGGAGTATTTACGCACAATCCAACACTTTTGTACTGAGTACACACAGCGATCACATGACCCACTTAGGCTATTAGGCAACCTCCTGAAAAAGGGATTGTTAGCAATTTCAATCAATTAAATGCTCATCTATACTGAACCACATTCCTACTACATTCATGACACACATTAACCCTTACAGCATGTGACCCTAACATACATCTAGATACACTATGTACATTTTGCTTATTTTAAACATTTTAAACAAGTTACACATATACTTTAGCATGTTAGAAAAAAACACTGACAACTTTGAACTTTAAAGAACGATTTATTTATACAGGACGGTAAAAAAAAAAAAAAAAAAATCAAATTTCCCCATCAATTAATTCGTCCATTAGGACCAACATTTCCCTCATCAGGGCTCTGACTCTAAGGAGGGCCCCACGGCGACCCTCCTCTGCTTGGGCAGGCTCATCTGTGGAGGAAATTCAAAATGAAAAATGACTAATGATATTCATGCATACATTTAACATAGTCAAACCTACATTTTAAACATGCATTCTGAGAGGTGTGTGTGTGTATATATATATATATATATATATATATATATAAAAAACTATATATATATATACACACATATCTACCTATATATATATGAGACATACACCTCTACATACATGCATACATACTACATGGAAAGCCTGATTTTGGCCCTCTACCCTTTACTCTGTAGAACACCTCACAGTCATACTGCTCCTTCGCAATCCAAACCCACCCATGACTAAGCTCTGATAAGCATGCCACGCGCTGCACCAATCACAATTCTGCAAACAAAGTTCAGTGTCGGTTATATGATGGAGCATGGCAGGGGAGTTACACAACTCTCAGGAATGCTCAGTACATTTGTGCAATCAAGCATGGCTTGGCAGCTGATGGTCTGCTCCAGAAATCATTGTCAGAATGCCAGTTAGGGGAAGCTGCAGCACTAACCCACTCCCATGCTCAAAAGCATTACTAAGACCAAATACACATACAATTATGGTGAAAAACATACATGCAGACCGCAGGGGGTGGTTAGCTAGTGGAGGGCCCAGGGGCACTCACCACTTGTTACTCCAGTCTAAGCCACGCCTGGCCATACTCCATTTATGCCATACTGAATCTAGTTTACACAGATCAATCACCAGTAAACTCTACTCACCTATATGAGGCTACAGATTGTATGCAAGCAGCAGGGACATGTAACCCTTACATGAGCAAGTCATCACTATCTTCCAGGATACAGATTAACTACACAGGTTCAGTGGCACTTAAAATCGACCTGACAGCCATCTGCACAACCTGTGTCATTAATATGTGTCCAGGATGAAAGGGATGGTTTGGCCACCCTATCTAACCCCTAAGTGTGTCTGTTGCTACCCAATTTGTTGTTTGCCTTTATAGTATTTTCAAACACATTTGAATCAACAGTGCTACATATCAAATAGTGGATGACAAAAGGAATAACGAATCTTTATGTATACATACCACTTTCGGCCGCCTGCTCCACCTCACAGGCCTCCTCATCCTCCCCCTCTTCCTGGGCCTCCTCGGCCGGCACGACCTCCTCCTCGGCTGCCACCTCTGCCTCCACTGGCCACTCAGCCTCCTCCACTCCCTCACTTTCCTCTGCCACCCCTTCATCAGTCTCTTCCTCCTCGGCCATCGCTGGCTCCGCCTCCTCCTGGGCCTGGGGCGCCTCTGCCTCCTCCTGGGCCTGGCCCGCCTCTGCCTCCTCCCGGGCCTGCGTTGCTCGTGCACGTGCTGTGTTTTGGAAAAATCAAAAAAGTGCCAATTAGTGGTAATTTGTATTAAGCCTTATCAACCTATAAATGCAAAGGTTAGAGGTACTGATACTTGTACATGCAAACAGCTCCTCAGTGGCCTTTACAAAACACAGCCTGTAACATGGCAGGTATGCTGTGACATTTGGGCATTGTAAGCATCACAAGCATTAATCCTCCCCAATAACATATTTTATGACCATTACAGGGTGTCAATCAGGAAGTAGCACTCATATATTGTATGCCATGTTTAACTCATGATCAGGCTGCTGACCTTAGTGGATTAAATAATGTCAGGTAAGCAATCATGTACAAATCCACATTTACTGTTGAAATACTCACATCTAGCAATGCTGGCCCTTATGGCTTGAAGCCTCTCTGGCTCCCTGCGCCGGAGGTCGGACCACCGCCGCTCAAGCTGTGCGATGGTCCGCCGCACATGGGTGCGGGCGTATATCCGCCGGCGGGCCACCGCATAGACAGAGCGTTTCTGCCTATTTGTTATGAATGGGCCCGCACGACCCAGCCTGGTCTCCATAACGGAGACCATTGTCCTCAGCTCGGCTGCAGAAAAGGGTGCTGCTCTGCCATAAGCCGCCATCTTAGCAATGGCACAAGTCAAACAATCATGTGCTGTCATTGGTTGATCAGAGTGATATTTGGTATTAACTTTATTGTTCATTTGTACACTAACAGCGTGTATGCGCCCGAACAGACGGCTAACCCATTGCATCGCACACCCATCCTAAACAGTGTAAAATAAGATGGAAACACATTATATCTAATCTATAACATTGACCAAACATGGGTCTAAGCAACTGGTGAAATAGTGTGCATCTCTAGACACTTACACCTAACTCCACATGCTGCCATGTGTACACTTACCTTCTACTGGCCCCTACTACAGAGGTGGAATGAAAAGTAGCTAGCATCTAACCTGAATGTGGAGTGCTTTCACATGTGATTTGGATGCTAGCACTGATTACTTGTGGCTAAGTGGTGGACTGGATTGACATATGGAATGGGTAGTGTCAGTTGTACTACATAGCAAACAAGTGCACAGTACAGAAGTACATTCAAATATACATTGCATGTCTGACCACAGTTGTATTTGGTCATTGGTGTTGGAATCTGCATTTAGCAAATAAATCAGACTTACTGAGTTTTCCATGTTTTTGGGAAATATTTTTCAACACCAAGGGGCGGGACGTATGCGCCGCACGGTTGACGCTGGCGTACGGGACGCGGCCGTACGGAACGCAGGTTGCAGCTGATTAACGCCAATTACAGAAATAGTATTTAAAGTTGTCCTAGAAAGGCAAACAGTTGTTGCAAACATGCCAGGCTCAGAGTCAGAAGAAGACCAGGTGGTGCAGAATCTCTTGGCACGCATGGAGGCCAACACCACCTATGTCCCCCTCAACCCAGAGGTCCCAGATGGCCCATCAACATCAGGCCAATCAGCAGCTGGGCCATCCTCAGCTTCAGCAGAATCATTGGGAACACAGCAGGTGGCTTCCCAACAGAGTAGCCAGCCCAGCACTTCAGGTACAGCAACCGGTGGCCGTGGCAGTGCCCGTGGCCGCAGTGGGGCAACACGGGAACCAACAACACGAAACATGGCATATGAACCGCGGGAGCTTGACATCCTGGTGACCCGGGCACGTGATTTAATTGAGTGTCCAGCGGTGAAGTTGACACACACAAGGAGATGGAAGATCTGGGAGGAGATAACGGCGGAGATTAATGCAGTGGCTCCACAAGTTCGTCAGACGGAGCACGTTAAGAAGAGGCAAGTACATGTGTGTAACATTTGAGTAGGACAAGTCCAGTAATGTTTACATTCAATATTAGATGGAGTTGGGCAATGGGTGTTCACGTTGCTTGGAGGCACAGACATGTTGGCCATGACATTGAATTGATAGTTATTGGAGGGTGACTGTTTTTGTATCTTCTAAGGGTTGGTTTTAAAAATGAATATAATGTAAGTTTGGTGTCAGTAGGCACATGTTGTATTATGTTTCAGATTGCAATGGGTGCTACAGCAAACATGAGGAGTTACATGTATTAATATGTACACTTTGATTGCAGGTGGCACGACTTCAAAGGCAACCTCAAGAAGAAATTGACCGAGCGGTGGCAACACAGCCAGACCTCTGGGGCTGGCCCCATGCCATCCAAGCTGGAGCTCACCCCCCTGGAAGAGATGGCCCAGTGCTGTATTGCAGTGGAGGAGGTCCGGGGGGTGAGCACTATAGACAGCGAGTCCCCAGCGGAAGTGATGGCTTCTACTCTTGAAGGTAATTATTTGCCAGGCCATAAGTAGATGTTTTAAATTTTGCATGGAATGTGTGGTAATTGGAATTTTCTTGTTCAACAGCATCGCCACCGCTTGGTCAAGATTCTCTTGAGGAGGTTGTGGAGTCTGTGCCACCTGGCCCCAGTAGCAGGCCCGTGCAGCAGCCGCCGGGATTGTCTGCGGCTGAATTGTCCATGTGGGGCCGTGTGCTGGATAGTATTGTGCAGCAGGGAGAGTCGGCATTCGAGCGGGTGCGTAGGGCCGAGGAGGTGCTGCAGGGTTTGACCACCAGCCAGCAGAGTATTGCTGAGAGCCTGCAGGCTATGAGTGCCAGCCAGCAAGCTATGGCTGGCAGCCACCAAGCTATTGCTGGTAGCCTGCAGGTGCTGGCTGATCAAGCCCTGCGGCAAAACGACCTCCTCCTCTGCCATAATGAACTTATGGTGGAGCTAGTTAACAGCAATAGGGCCCTAATGTCACCCGCTTCGGGTGCATTACCAACCTCATCACTCCCTGCTGCCAGAGGGGGAAGAAGATCCACCCCCTCACCAGCATGTGCTCCACATGAGCCACCATCGGACTCTGGCCGTGGACGAGGCCGAAGAGCTGCTGCACGTGGCAAGGAGCCTGCCAGGGGCAAACGTGCTCGCAAATGAACTTGTGTCCCCATTAATCTCCTCCGTTATGTCTTCCCAAATCTTCCATTGAGCTGTGTGTGTCAGCATCCTGTGTCCAAATCCGTGCCCAGGGTCACCACTTTTGCCCGCGGTTCAAATGTCATGTTTGGTTCACCTGTTGCCCTGTTTCGGCTACCATTACTGTGTGCTGTACTTGAAGTGTTGGTGCTGTACTTTTGTTGTGAAGCCCCCTGATGGGTTCCCAATGATTCTGCTGTGGCTATTTATTATATATTATGTCATTTTTGTCCTGGTATGGTACCATTTGTTTTGTTATGGTTTTGAAATTTGTACCAAAGTTTGTTTAATAAATTTTATGTTGGCCCCCCAAATGTCTGTATTAATTGATACATGCAGAAGTGCCATGTGTATTAGTATTATTAATATTAAGTTGTGTTGATTATTTGCAGTGTAAAAGTGTGTGACAAGTGCAGCATGTAATGTTCCCTTTAAGCTGCAATGCTTCCAATTGTAGCAGTGAGAAGCGTGTAATTAACAAGTAATGGGTAAAGTATGTGATTGTATTGTGTTCAGGTGACATTGATTGAGGTGCTTTCGTCCTGATTAGGCGTTCCGATTGCCTAGCGCATGACCGAGTGGTGTCCGCAAAGCAAGAGTAACCTTTTGTACACCGCACATTTCTTCCCTTTTTGCTCGCGTGCATTCGGCGTGCTGTCCGAATGCACGCCTACCAAAATGTGTGTACTCCCCCGTGTCCGCCCATGTTTCCGCCCAGTTTAGCCCACTTTGAAACTACAGATGGGTCTGTTCCCATCTTGGCAGGGGATGGCGCTGGCGTCGCCAGCCGCCATCCCCCGCCAGCGCCATGGCGATCGTGAGAAGGGGACGCGCGCGCACGAGAGGCGCGCGCGCCCCCTTCCGACGGCGCTTCCAAACGTTTCCCCGGGTCCCCGCCGGCTTGCCGGCGGTAACCCGGGGTCCCCGCCGCCTGCCCGCATCCCCCCTAACCCCCCCCTAACCCCGTCCGTCTCCCTGAGGCGGAGACGGACAGGGTTTCCGCCACGCTAGCGACGGAGACTGAGACGCGCGTGCGCGTGAGACGCACACGCGTCTCAGTCTCCTCGCTGGCGAGGCTGCTGGCGGGTCGCCAGCGCGTACGTTCTGGCGACCCGCCAGCAAGGATGTGCATAGGCACATACTGTACGCCCCTGTGTCATTCCGCATGACGCCCATAACACACCCATATTGGCCGAATGATTGCGGTGCACATTTCTGTACTGTATTAGTGAGAACAAGTACGGAGACCATGCGTGGCACATGCGCGTAGCGTTCTCCACGCATGCGCAGACGGCTAAAAAACGCCATCCGAAACAATTCGGAAAAGTCCGCACCGATCAGAATAAGGGCCAATGTGACAAGTCAACGGTTACTGCAACCAGCATGAAACTGGTTTAAGAATTTCAAAAACACTTAAAAACAAATGTGGGCATAAGGTCAATTGTTATCTACTCATAGGAGATGTAGGGGGGGGATTCAGTCCCGCTCGTAGCAGGCCGAATTCGCTCCCCTGGGTTCGCGCAAGAGCATGTGGGGATATGCGCATATGCAAACCCCTGGAGTGAACGACTTTGACGAGTTTCCTACTCCCCGGGGCATTCACTCACTGGGGGACAGGCAGGGGGTGGCTGCAGGAGACCACCCAGCGTTTTATGGGCGTGCCCATGAAAAAGCTGGGCGACCAATGAATGAATTTTCGGCCATTCGGGCGCATGCAAGTGGATGTGTATGCGAATGCTTCTGCTCGCATGCGAGGGAACAGATTTGTCCAGCAGGGAGAGGCGGACATTCGGCGGGGAGGCTGGCAGCGTTTACCTGCTCCCTAGACTGCGAATACACACAGCCTAGTGAATCGGACTGAATCACCCCCATAGTTATTAGAGCAACATTATCATAATTCATAATGTTGACACCACAAAATCCTGACATTCTTAGAGTGTTGACATTAGGGTTAGGGAGTGGACATTAGTGTTGACGGAAGGGTTAAGGAGTAGGGTGAGATTAGGGGTAGGTGGGGAGGTCAGGCATAGGTACTGGGCGGGGAGGTAGGGGTGGGCGGGGATTAGGTTTAGAGCCTGTGTACTCACCAGAACTCTGCTCGGTCAGATGACTCCATAGGAAGCAGGGACTGACAGTCACATGTCAGCCATGACGTGGAAGACACTTCTGGAGCTGATGAGTCAATGATGGGCTGTCAGGGACTATGGACCTTATTCAGCTCCGTTCGCATGGCCGTGTGCGATCGCATGTGACCGATGTTTTGTGTTTGTGCATGTGCATTTCTGTGCATGTACTTGGTGCATGCGGCCATGGCGAACAGAATGTTCACCGGATGCATGCACCCAACCTTGCGAATGCTGGGGGGGGGGGGGGGCAGTCCATTAGCATATGGGATTAGCATATGGGCGTTCCCATGAGAATGCTTAGCGTTCTCATGCTAATGAGTCTGTGATGGACATGTGGGGGCGGGCAGCTGACATCACCAGATGTCAGCTGCCCACCCACTTCCCCCCAAGCGTACACGCATATGTAAGGTTGCTCAGAGCAACCTTACATATGCAGGCACCTTCCACATCGTTCGATGGTTGGAGACCATCAAAAGATGTGGGAAGGTCCCAGTGGCATGAGAATGGATGTTTATGTAAAACATCCATTCACAGCCATTGCGAACGTCAGGATGCTGGCTCTCTCCTGCAGCTCCACGGGCTGCAGTGTGTCTGCCGGTAGCTGTAATGGCTGCAATGTGCTGTTCTAGGAATCCTGCAAGCCAAAAGAAGGTGCTATTGGGCAGGAACGGTGCGGTGTCCAGGGTCCTGAGCGACGGCACAGCTTGTTAATAGGTGCCACACACACTCACAAATACCAAATGACTGGCACTAGTGTGCATTTTCTACAAGTAATCAGGGCCACACCTTAGTGCCAATTCTGTTGGGTCCACTATGGCTGTGCTCGTTGTGCATTCTAGTGGACGTCACAGGTCTCTGAGATACAATCAGTGCTGATAACACTGCTTACTGCTAACAGCAGGAAATATAGAAACAAACCTGCGGCACAGGGTTCTGCTATTCATTTAAAGGAGAGAAAATGAGACACTGTGATGATTTCTATGGAAAGAGCAAGAACTTCCCTAAAATCATTAATTTTAGGAAAAGTCAACGGAATGTGCTCTAGCACCCTTGCTGCACCCCACCCCCTGAGAACGAAGCAATTGGAAATTTCCAATTAGCTTAATTAGTCAGTAATGACTCTCCTTCCAATGCAAAGTATCTTCTCATCCAACATCGGGAACGGGACTCTTGCAGCAGCAGAGAGTGTAAAAGTGGTTGTGTGTCTGTGAATGATTGTTTGTGACCTCCCTGTGTGTGTCTTCCCTCCTGGAGGCAGCAGCTAGGAGATGTCCAAGCAGCCCTCCGAAGCCTCCCAGCTGTCCCCTTCTCAGTAAGGGGGAGATTCTCTAAGAGGGGGAGATTCTGCCCGTTATCGGGGTTTTTACCGCATTTTGGGATGCTGTAAGCATCCCCCGCCGGGTTATCGCAGCGGGGGGCCAATGGGCTTCTAACGCAACCCTCCGCCGCCCCGCATCGCCCCCTCCCCCCTCACCTGTGTCCGGTCAGCACAGTGCAGTGCTGCCCGGACCTGTGACCTCCTCCCTGCACTGATCCTCTTCCGGGTGCAGGGAGGAGGAGAGCCCGGCGCAGCAGCGCCGGGTGTGGGAGGGAGGGGAGAGCCGCCGGGACCTGCTGGGACCCGGCGACTCTCACCGCAAAGGACAGCTCTTAACGCAAGAGCTGTCCTTTGCCTTAATTATCGCATATGTTACAGCATATGCTATAATTAAATATGCGATGGGCGGCGAAGGGGGGCGGAGATTCTTAGAGAATCTCCCCCAGAATCTCCGCCCCCCTTCGCCGCCCATCGCATATTTAATTATTGCATATGTTGTAACATATGCGATAATTATAGCAAAGGACAGCTCTTGCGTTAAGAGCTGTCCTTTGCGGTGAGAGTCGCCGGGTCCCAGCAGGTCCCGGCGGCTCCCCCCTCCCTTACACACCCGGCGCTGCTGCTGCTGCGCCGGGCTCTCCTCCTCCCTGCACCCGGAAGAGGATCAGTGCAGGGAGGAGGTCACAGGTCCAGGCAGCACAGCTCTGTGCTGACCGGACACAGGTGAGGGGGGAGGGGGCGGCGGGGGGGCGGCGCGGGGCGGTGGTGGGTTCGCGTTAGAAGCCCATTGGCTTCTATGGGGCATCGCCAGATTTTTCTGGCGATGCCCCCCGCCGCGGTAACCCGGCGGGGGATGCTTACAGCATCCCAAAATGCAGTAAAAACCCGATAACGGGGTTTTTACCGCATTTTTCGCTTAGAGAATCTCCCTCTAAGTGTGAAGAAGGAGTGGAGACCACCGGAATCCGCAGAGACCACCAGAGAGGTGAGCATCATTATTTGTATTTTTTTTGCCAATTTTTTATTGATTCGATACAGTGATTACCGGGTGCACATACCCATGGTTATCCAAATTTGAGTGCAAGATTTTATTTACAGAGAACTCCCGCCCAATAGAATTTCCCCTTAAGGTGCCCATACACTAGTCCAATTTGGGGCGATTTCACCGAATACCGACGGAGAAATTGGCTCAAATCGTATGTGTTTGACGTCCTCCTTGGGTCCGATGAGCGGGCCCATGTGCATCAGACCTGATGTGGAGGTCGAACCTGCTGCCCATCTCCGACTTGGCCCCCCTACCGGTGGCGGGGGACGCGGTCGCATCCAATACATGGCATGTTAAAGGACCACATGCGATCCTGCCGCTCAGGAAGGTCCCGGACCGCTCAGTGGGGGTCGGATGGCCATACACTGCTGAGATGTATGGTCACCTTTAGAGTGTCACTTTGATAAAGCCAAGGACTGAGATAGACTGGAAAACACATTTATGTAACAAATAAATACAGTTTGTGCTGGGAATTACAACATTGTTCTTTTCTCCGTATTAAATAGATCCAGTGGCAAGCTCTGTAATATGGAAAATCAGTCTCACCCGTCGGCCCTGATCAACCAATTTTTGCAATTTCTTTTGCTCCGAAATCTGTAAAACAATAAAAACCAAAACTCTTAATAAGAGTTTACCCTGAGTCTTGCTGTCTGTATATACATTTCTACGCACAGAACATCTATTGTGGCTACTTAACTTGGTCTCTATCGCAGGACTCATTCTGATCCACGCCATCCATCGTCTTCTGGGTTCGGAGCAGATGAATGCACGGTACAGTTACTATAAAACGTGACAAATTCCAACTGCAACATTTGTCATGTCCTCAAAAGAACTAATGGAGGAATCATGGATGAGAATGGAGATGAAGGAACATGGATGTTATCCATACACGTACTACAAAATGATTCGTATTTATTTAATGATAAATGACAAAACATCCTCTGCTGCTATGTGACAGGTTTATACGCCCCATCCCTTTTTAATTATATATTGCACATATCTTGCTTTATTAGAACAATGTAAGTTAAAGATCAAAAAATATAATGGGGTAAATGTAATAGGGTCTGAGTTGCTGTATTTCCAGGACTTTAGATGAGAATGCGCATATTTTTTTTGAAGCGGCAATCATTTAGAAGGCGAAACCAACCTGGCTAGCATTATCGCCGTTTGGCCATGCAGCAGGGCTGGTGACACTAGCGTCCACGGGCACCCACAAATCGGGAGAACACACTTAGCGGTATGCCTGATTTGTCGTTCCAATTTAACTGGAAACAATCATTCAGACTTATATAGTCTCTGTGTTTTGTTTACCCATCTTTAGTGACCATGTTTTCCTTCTCAGCCCTAAAAGTTCCAATAAACACTATGAGCAAGGGTGTACAGCTCATTGTTCCCCATGGTGGAGAAAGCAAAAATACTTTTGTACCTTCAAACTACAGTAAAGTTGTTTACAAATGTCTGTCAATAAAAAGGAACCACTTCCCACCCCCCTCGTAAGATTTGCATGGAGCCTGGAAGGCCAATTTGTGGAAGGGTTTCATGGATGGAGTTAGTTTCTTACCCAGACTTGTCCAAGAGTCCCGGGACAGTTGTTGATGAGGACAAATGCCCCTCAGGGATGACCATCAATCATCAATGGCTAACAATCATCAATGGTAGCCATCAATGCTAGATGGTTTTATTATCTCTGGTAGAGATGCAATGGTTCTTCACTATCGATGCCACAACCCCCCCCCCCCCCCCATTTCTCTCATTGCTGCCGGGACACAAAGCCTATCCCCACTTCCCAACGCAAAGTGATAAGCTCTGCAATCACCTCCAATTGGTCCACTCCATGATGAGTAATAGAGCAGGGGTGACCGTCTGTGGTTCAAACCATTGATGACTACCTTATAAATGGTATCATTGTATCAAGCGTAACCACCAATGGTGACTCTTGATGGATGTTTAATACACAGATGACCATCAGTAATACCCTCTTCCATAACGTGATCTGTTGTTTTGCAGAAGCACACACACACACACACACACACACACACACTGGTTTTCATTGATTTGCTTTTCAGAGGGGGTGTGGCCATGCCTCCTAGATCTGGCTAAGCCCCCACTGTACCTCCTGGACCTGCCGCATAGCTCAAAGGAGCAGGAGCTATAACTTAATAAAGCACTAACACAGCTGTAACAGACGCTTCTGCAAAGTTATCATACCCTCCAACATCTGAAGGGCAGGAATCGGTACTCATTCGGGAAGGGGGTGTGGCCATGCGTGAAGTAGGCGTGGTCACAGGGGAAGTGGGCGTGTTCACACCCCCTTTCCGAATGTGTACTGTGCATTTTTTTTATTACATGCTCCTTGCCTAGCTCAGCTGCCCCATCCCCGTATCCCCTGCTCAGCATTATTTTATATTCTAACCATGCCGCCCTAACCCTGGGGAGGACTCCCCAGCACCCAGACCCGGTCACCGCACATCAGGTGCGGGGCGGCCCTCACACCCGACCAGGAAGCCGCTAGTATGTGCATCTCATCCAGCTCTGCAGCCATGTCCCTTATCTGCCAGCACAGACCGATACACCCGGAAGAGCGGGCGCACAGTCACAGACAGTGTGCACTGTGCGAGACTCGGCTACTGTCACCAAGTCTCACACGCGCCCACACAGCCTACAAATAGCCGCTTCATTGGCTGCAGCTCACATCACTCTTCCCAGCACAGCCCTCATTGGTCAAGTCATCACATTTTCAGTGGCTCACTGTAGCATCCTCACTCTGATTGGATGCTGACAGTTTCCAAAACTACAACTCCCAGAGGCGCTGGCTGGCTACAAAAAAATCGGTACAATCGGTACAGTTAGATTTAGCCGGTACAGACCATTAAAAAACGGTACTGTACCGGCTAAATCGGTACAGTTGGAGGGTATGAGTTATTCAAATACTGTTCTAGGATCTAAAGTCACTATAGCTGTATTTCATTCATTATTTTAGCTTGTTATAATCAGTGGTGCTAAGAGAATGGGGGGGGGGGGGGGGGGGAGAGTGCTAATTACCTGAACCCAGGACTGATGGAGGAGCCCAGTAGGGCTCCAATTACCTGGCAGCTACAACAGATTTTCTGAACCCCACACATGCTGCTGTGTGCTGGGCAGCAGTGTAGCCATTGTAGGTGCTTAAAGTACTTTTTTCTGTATTTTATCTTAAGGGTGCATGGCCACGCCTCCTGTGATTAGGCCATGCCCCCTGAAAAGTATCTGGGCCCAACCAGGCTTAGTTTCTACTACCCTGGTTATAATAATAACTGAAAATCAATATTTTACAGCCACAACATGTATTAATCTGTTTTTTTTATGCTCCGTATTTCTCATTGTAAATGCTCTGTGCTTAATTCTGCTTCACTGTCACCAGATGAGCAGGGGACTGTATTAAAGTCCCCTCTCATTGCACAGTCGCGGGGATAAATCTCAGAGAAGCAGCTTTACAAAATCCCAACATTGAGCTGTATGTTAGAGGTTCTTTATGAATGGTTTGGGCCTTGTTAGCTGCTAAGCTGGAATATAATGTCACACCATTGAATTGATGCATTGCTAAGTGTATGCACATTACTTATTCATAATATTTATTTTAGCAGCATCATTTTTTTATATCGTTAAAATGAGGCTTTTACTGGTAGTTTTCTGGACTCAGTTTGAATTCATTTCTTTTTTTCAGACTTCTGAATAGAAATCCCAATATTCTTGGGATATTTAACCTTTAACCTTTGTACCAGACATATTTAGGGTCTGATTCAGAGATGGATGGAATTGCAGATTTGGAAATCCCATCCGCCAAATTGCAAATGCAGCAGGAGGTCTATACGTCCATAGACACTGCCTAGGATCACCATGGCAACCATAGGCTTGGTTTGGGCAGGCAGCGTAAGTTCCGAAAACGGTCGGTGGCCCAGCCAGATGGACCGGCCCACCGGGAAATGGCCCGGTTTCCCGGAGGGCCAATCTGCCCCTGCGCCCAGCGTTTCATGGGTGTTTCCATGAAAATGCTGGCCGTTCCCATGGTAATCGGCCAGTGACGTGAGTGCTGGGGGCGGGCAGCTGACATCACCGGATGTCAGCTGCCCGCCCACTTCCTGCTGAATGTCCACGCATATCTACAGTAACCTTAGATAACCGTTGACCTTCCACATCATTCGATGGTTGGTGACCATCGAATGATGTGGGTGTTCACCCACAGCCTGCGAATGGATGTTTATGCTAAACGTCCATTCGCATCCCATACGTCGTGCGAGGGGGTGGACTGGCATTTGGCAGGTGGCGCCTGGCGGACTCGCAAGGTTGCGTATTCGCAGCCTTGCGAATAACCAGAATAACCCCCATAATCTAAACGGTTTAATCACAATCATTCTAGATCTACATTATAAAACAGAAGAACGGCTGGATTTGTGCTGGGAGCGGTAACACATTGTGAGGAAAAAGTGATCGTGGACAGGCACTAATGTAACAAAATAGCATAGAAAACTACTAATTCTTTATTACTTTGCTGTGAGAACACTGTAATGTGCTTAGTAGGTACCGATCAGTAGAAAAGAACCATATACATCTATATTTATATAAAAGGCTAATACTCCTCACCTCTATGAGGTGAAGTACCGCTAGTGATGGACTAAATTACCTTTTTGTGTTCTAAAATATATATATAACAGAAAGTAAAAGCTATTTTTGCAGGGACACTGATCTGTTTCAAACTTGTTGGATATGGAGAGAGTTGTGAAGACAGATATTGGGGCAGATGTATTAAGCCTTAACAAGAGATAAATGCAAGGTTGATAAAGAGAGATAAACGTCCAGCCAATCAGCTCCTTAATGACTTTTTTCAAACACAGCCTGTAACATGGCAGTTAGCAGGTGATTGGCTGGTCGTTTATCTCTCCTTATCACCCTTGCATTTATCTCTTGTTAAGGCTTAATACATCTGGCCCATTGAAGGTAGGAGCAGATAGGGGATGGGAGTGTGTGAGTTTGTGGGCTAAAAACTGTCACAGATCAAAGTGAAAGTAAAAACGGTCACAGCTCAAAGTGAAAGTACATTGCACAGTTCTGGTTTCCTAGAACTGTACCTCTGTCCCGCTTGCGGGCCGCAGCGTCCTGTGGTGTGAGGAGGAGCACACACCACTGTACTGCATAGCAGCTGGTGATAGATGCATGCATCTCTTCACAGTGTTGGGTGGCATCTGAGGGATGACATATAAAAAGCATGCCCCCACAGGGATGGGAACAGGGGTGCAGTGAAGCTTGGCCCTTTCCCTTAGGTTCCCCCGGCAGTTGGACATGCAGAGTCCAACCCTACTGATCACCACTGTTGGGAGGTATGGATTAGATAAAACCATAATAATCCCGATCCCAGAACTGGACCAGCTCCCTGCACCAATCTCAGTCAATGTGGAAATAGTAATGCACGTGCCTGTCCGATCTCATCTAAAGGGTGTGTGACAGCAATCACTGGGGACAAGGGCGGAACTACCATAGGTGCAAAGGGTGCAACTGCTATGGGGCCCAGAGCTGACGGGGGCCCATCTTTGCTGTGTAAGTAATATGTTTTACATACATTTATCACCATCAGTTGCTAAATAGGGGGCCCTTTTAAACTTTTGCTATGGGGCCTAGGAGTATCTAGGTACGCCTCTGGGGAGATGGTGAGATTACAGCCTCTCTGTATGGTCCAGAGAAGTGGTAAACACTGGAACGGTCCAGACCATACAGGGAGGCTGTAATCTCTCTCTGTCCATACACCCACCCGGGCGGAATACCCACTGACGGTAACAAGCTCTTCTAGTTTTTCAGTGGCTGAGATTGCTGCAGAGAGCTGGTATAGGCCAGGGTTCCAGAGGCTGCCCCAATTCTGGTTTTTACCCAATCCCAAATCCCAGAGGGTGTAACCATCGGCAAAATTTTATCCATAAAAGCTGCAATCACCATCATTTTACTGCGGAAGGCAAGGGTACATTTTTCTCAACCAATGTGAATTGCATCATTAAACCCCGGACCATCCACTTTAATTGGAAAGCGGAGGGCATACGGAAGACATAAAATGTGCGACTCCTATAGTTCTCCCTCTGGTAAGATCAGTAAATGCAAAAGACAAACACCTGGAGACCAGGCTGAATATAAAGACGTTCTCTGTTATAGTGGAAAGGTCAGTAATGACACTCCACCTGTCCTCACTAATATCAGCGTAGAGCAGTCCGCCTGCAGTACAGCAGCTTCACAACATAGTGTCCGTCATCTTTCCTATTGTCAGGAGAATGTTTATGGGAAAATAAGTGATTGTCATTAGGAATTTGTATTGGATCAACTAGTATTCGTCCAACTCTATCTATCTAGTATTCCTTTCCTTTACATACACATCACTTTCAAAGAACAGGTACAATGACAGAAAAATATAAAAAAACCTAATAAACCTGTAAAAGTATAAAAAAAGAGTTATTTATTTTCAAATTGTAAAGTATAAGGAGCACATACTGTATTGTCCATAACATGTAAACATTGCTTGATAATAATGTAATAATAATAATATTAACTGACTAGATTTACTTACAGGTTATGTTTTTTTTTTTTTAATCCGGGATTCCAAATGTAGGAACGTCCCAACAGATCCGACACTGATTGGACAGTTGGTATTCAATGTTCCAACTGTCGAGTGTTGGAAAGTCCGTAAGTTGTCGGAAACAGCCTCAGACTGACAGAAAACGGATGTGAATTTGACAATCAGCGGCCATTTCTGACAAAACAGATCCGACTTTAAAACGTTTCGCAACACATGCCATACTGATATCACATACCTTATAGCATTTTGCACCTATACTGAGCATATGTGTTAACCTCATTCTGTATAACGATTACTGCAAGCTCTATAGAAAGTAATCTATTCTGTATGTACAATGGAACTATATACCGCGTAATAACACAGTGAATCAAGACAACAATGAAGAAAAGTTGCAATTTATATTACGGTAGGCTGCCAGCATTGTCATTTTTATTGTAAATGTCCCAACTAGCCTTTTAATGAGTGACTATTTTAAAAGTCATGACCCAAGATTGACAGCAACGTTCTGTATAAAACTACAGTGGTAACTGGGCCATCCGTGGGATTGGCTATGTATAGCTTGTTGCCGGAAGCATGAGACCACGGTAGGAGAACGCTTAGAAAATGACCCTACATTGCTCTGTGTGTAGGGTCCATAGCGATATCGATGCACGGCGCCGTGCGTTCTATATCGCCAGGATATTAACATCAATATATCGATATATCCAGGGCCGGCGCCACCACTAGGGCGCCGACCACTGCACTTGGGAGCAGCCCCCGGATGAAGGTGAAGGTGAGCATCTCCCTCTCTGCTCTCCCCTCCCCCATCCCATGGAGTGATGAATCTCCCGCCACTGCCACCCCATGGAGAGCTGCTGCGGCCATCGCAGAATCTCAACCCCTCCCCCCCCCAGACGCTGCTCCCTCTCTCTCTCCCCCCCCCCCCTCCGTGGAGCAAGATGCTGCTCCCTCTCCCCCCCCCCCATGGAGAAATTCTCTGCTCCCTCTCTCCCCCCTCCCCCCCGTGGAGCGGGACACGTCACGCTGCTCCCTCTCCCCCCCCCCCCCGTGAAGTTTCTATACGCCCGCCGCATCTCCAACCGCATCACCCCTCCCCCCTCAGCCTGGGGCGCTCCGATGCCTGGCACTGGCCCTGGATATATCTAGTCATATCACCAGTCAGGACCAGTGTTCACATCGCTGTGCAGCGCTGTGTGCTTTAGCAATCTTGCAGCACAGTCGCCCGGTGTGTAGGCCTCTTTAATCTGGTCATGCAACATTAATCCTTAATGGTTAAAATTATGCTGCAAATAGACAGAATTGCATTACACTGTAGGAAGAAGAAGATTCCAGCACATACCAATCTGCGGATTTCTCGCTCACATTCCCTTTTAATTTTACAGATCTCCTCTTGATGTAAATGGAACAAACTCCTGATTTCCGCCGCCTTCATTTTATCGGCCTGGACGACCACAGTCAGCGTCTCCTCCACTTGTTTTTTGGCTCCTTTTAGCTCAAAAATCTCTTGTTGCATTTTGGTCTTCTCCAATTCAAAACTTTTTTTGGCCTCTTCCTTTGCCTCGTTGTAAAGAACGGTTTTAACCTTGTCAGGAGCGGCATCCCTCAGGGCGTTCACCACAGCCTGCAGCCTCTGATTCTCAGTGTCTTTTATTTTAATAACCCGAATCATGTCCGATTCGTGCTGCCTGAGCAAGGCCTCCCGGACGGATTGCAGGTCCCTCATTTTCTCCTCATGCAGCTTGGCTTTCAGCTCGGTCACAAGGACGATATTTTTATGCTGTTCGTGTTCCCGAATTTGGCGGATCTCTTGATTTTTCTCTCTTTCAAGTTTGCTGACCTAGACGTATAGAAAGAAAAAGGAAACAAAAAAATGCTGACCGTTATTTTATAATGGGGAAAATGGGAGCAATGTAGATATAAAAATACTATAGATTTTCTAAACGCGGAATTTAAACATTGAAGTAACACAAAAGACTGCTAGTCACAACAATAAGCAGAATTTCTAAGTGCTTTTGGTATTTACAACCAGCAAAATACATGTATGCTATGGAGAAAAAAAAGGGGTTTTGTGGTAAATCAGAGGATCCAATAACATATTATCAGAACAAATACCAGAAAAAAACGAAATAATAAAATCTATCTATATCTCGATCTATCTATCTATCTATCTATCTATCTATCTATCTATCTATCTATCTATCTATCTATCTATCTATCTATCTATCATGGCCTTTATTCAGATCTGAACACAGTACAAATTTGTTCTCAAAATGGGCAAAACCATGTGCACTGCAGGTGGGGCAGATGTAATATGTGCAGAGAGAGTTAGATTTGTGTGAGTTATCTTGTTTCTGTGCAGGTTAAATACTGGCTGCATTTTTTTTAACACTGCAATTTAGATTTCAGTTTCAACACACCCCACCCAAATGTAACTCTCTCTGCACATGTTACATCTGCCCCACCTGCAATGCACATGATTTTTCCCATTTTGAGAACAAATTTGTACTGTGATCAGATCTGAATAAGGGCCAATATGGGTAAACCTGAGAACAGCTCTGTTTTTTATGTTTTTCTAATTGTTCCCAGTGATATCATGGCTTCTTTCAGTGAAGACTGTAATGCCCCTTTCAGACCGCACTTTGTAAACGGTATATTGCCGGTTTTTTACCGTTTTAAAACGGTAATCTGTGCGGTCTGAAAGGTGCAGGACCACTTAACCGGTTAGAAAATACAGTTTTTTCTAACCGGTTAAAATGCAGGGTCCTACCCGTTTCAGAACCGGTATTTTAGGCTCAAAATTGAGTTCTGAAACGGTATTTAGGACCCAGCCAATGAGCTGGGTCCTAAATTCAGCACAGTGAATATTTAATGAGCGCTCATTAAATATTCACAGCACTGGAGCCGCCCCGTGCCCCCCCCGCGCGCGCGTCGACACCCCCCGCGCGTGTCGACGCCCCCCCCCCCCCCCCCCCCGTGTCGACCTACCCCCGTGCAGCCGGTACCTCCGTTGTGGATCCCGGCACTGCAGTTCTGTAGTCGGAAGCACTTATGAAAAAAAGTGTCTTTCAGAAAATGGCTGCCCCATAGGAAAACCTGTTTAAAAAAACTGTCTTTCGTACGGGGGCAGCCATTTTCCAAAAGTCACTTTTCTTATAAGAAAAGTGACTTTTGGAAAATGGCTGCCCCCGTATGAAAGACAGTTTTTTAAACATGTTTTCCTATGGGGCAGCCATTTTCTGAAAGACACTTTTTTTCATAAGTGCTTCCGACTACAGAACTGCAGTGCCGGGATCCACAACGGAGGTACCGGCTGCACGGGGGTAGGTCGAAACGGGGGGTGGGGGGGGCGTCGACACGTGCGGGGGGGGGGTCGTCGACATGCGCGTGGGGGGTGTCGACACGCGCGTGGGGGGGAGGGGGGACCTGCACGGAGGGGAGGGCTGAAGGCTGCACTGGCTTTGACCCTGTATTTGGAAAGTTTCCAAAAACGGGTCTGCCAGTGTCAAAAAATCGGCACTTAAACGGTAATATACCGTTTAAGAGCTGCGGTGTGAAAGGGGTTTTATCTGGCAGACCCGTTTTTGGAAACGTTTTCAAATACAGGGTCAAAGCCAGTTATGCGGTCTGAAAGCAGCATAAAAGGCCCATATAGGTGTGTCTCACAAGCCAGCCGCTGAATAGATGTTACTCAGGATTCAATCCAATGTGCATTGGATCTGACCCAGAGATGGTTGCCACAAGAGATCAGATACTGTGGCAGTCAATGGCAGCACCTACGATGCATCGCATGCAAAAGCAGCGCATACAGTGTATCATAAGGGAACCTGGAGGCCGGCGCCAACCTGATGGGTATTTGGGGTCACTTGACAACAGGTTGCAAGCTTAATAGTTGTGATCAAAATATGAACGAAGTTCATACTCTTCAAGAAGTTGTGGGAGAATCCTGATACTTTGAATAACCCGTCCCATCATTTAAGCCCCAGCCGCTACCAGCAGAAATTCGAATCACAGTGTTTCACAGAAATGAGGGTGGGGCTTGATATCAGAGCCCGCCCCCAGAAGTGCCCAGTAGCATCTCTCCTTCAGACTCCTCACGGAGAGGAGAAAAATAAGTAGGCATTTATGGCAAAATGAACCCACGCATTTATTTGCTAGAGACAGACAGATTTGCTGTGTATTACTGTTAGAGCGGATTGCAAATTTCTTTCTGTTTTGAAATTAACGAATAACAGTACAAAATAAGATATATGAATAGACTCACTGAGGAAGGCATTGGGCTGCTGCACGCAGAATTACTGCTATTTCCAATACATCTGCCTTCCAAGGATAAACATGAAATCCCTAGCCAGGGCTTAATAAAAACCATTCTGTCGGCATGAGTAAGCTTTGGTGAGGAACGTTAATGTCTGATGATGTGGCAATATAGGGGTGGTATGCAGGACATTGCTACGGCCGGAAGAGCTCATATAAGTAAGTACGGTGCGGGTGGGGTTACATCCTGCTCACCGAGCCTTGTTTAATAAACACTGAGGTCTATTTATCAAGCTTTTGGTGTTCCTCAATCATCCATGATGCTATGTTCTAATGCCGTGGTGGACATGCATTGGGTTGACCACTGATGTCAACAGGCCTTGGGTCTACACATTAAAAATGTCAACGTGGCTAGGGACGAAAGGGTCAAAAGGTCAACACAAAGCATTAGGTCAACATGAATGTTTCATGTTTTTTTTCTTGGACGTCGACACAGTCAACATGGACACCAAAAAAGTGCACCGCGGCACTCGCCATGCTTCGGGCTCGGTGCGTTGCTGCACTGAGCACACTATTAAATTCTCCCTCCACGCCATAGTGGATGAAGGGCTTGCAATACCACCTGTCGACACATGCCGGCTCAAAAAATTTGAAAAATCCATGTTGACCTTCCCAATGTCGAGCTAATGCTTGTGTCGACCTTAGCCATGCATACACTTTCCAGTGGAAAGAGCTGTCAATGGTTGGCCAGGTCGCTCTATGTGGTCCCTCTGGTGAATGGCGAAGCACCCTAAGCCACAGCCCTTACCACTGCATTCTATGGTGGGCCCTTCATGACCCAGTCTGGCACCGTTTGTTTATAATGCAGACGATACCCACCTTACTCTTTTCCTGTTGAAGTTCAATTTGGATATCAGTGAGTTTTGCCCTCAGGTCTTCATTGGCAGCCTGCAAGGAAGCGAGTGCATCAAGTCTGTCTCCCTTGGTTCTGCTGCTGCTGCTGGCACCCTTCTTTGACATTGTGAGGTGGAGTGGCAGGAAGGGCGCAGTCCAGATCAGAGAGGGGACCTCTCTGCTTCACAGTGGCTCTTGTTCTCTTTCTACATTTTCCTTGTCTGTAATAAGAGAGGACGTGACATTATTGACCTTCATAATATTAATCTTCTGCAATAATAACACAATATAGCCACCCCTTAATTTAGATGTGGTACAGCTGGGCACCTAGATAAATCGAGATGGTTCTGTTACTATTAAACTTTCTTTAAAAGGTGGAACAAATGGTTCCCAGCTCTTTAGTACATATACAGATAAAAATGCAACATACGGAAGTGAAATTCAAACTATGGCAATATGGAAATGTACATGCAACTAGCAAATAAGCAGCAGCTATGTCATACAATGTGCACGGGAGTAAATAGAAATTTGTGGGCCCCCATAAGAACTTGTCTTGTGTACCATCAATGCTTCTAAAGAGACACCTCTAGCCATAGTGATACACTGGCCATGCCTAGGGCTACACCGGGGGTCATCCTTACTACCTATCACTTGAATGCATTAACTTTTATCTTCATCATTTGAAAATATTATCTTCTTCCATCACAATCAAAACCACATATTATAATATACAACAACCACTTTCAATTACATTATAGATACATGACTGCTTGTGACTCTTCAGTGAAAGGTGTGCAGCGTGAACTCCTGAAGGGGTTCCCTACACCACACACAATGCAACCAACAGACAACAGTGTACCTGCATTGCAGAGGTGGAACTTCCATTGGTTTAGCAGGTGAAGTGCAATGGGGCCCCTGAGGATTAAGGGTCCCACTGCTGCCCCTGTCACCCTCTTCCTGACATCCACTGTTTTTATCTGTCGCCCTCTGCCTCTCCCTGCCACCCACTGCCATGTTGCATATTGTGAATTTGGGTTGGGATGGTGGAGGGGCCAAAATTATATTTTTGCACCTGGGATCAACACACCAGCTCCGCCACTGCTGCAGTGGGTCCTACCCCTTTGCCGGCAGCGCCCTCTTCCATGTGAAAGATATAGACATGAAGGCAATGGAATCTTCAACAAATTTGCCATCTTTGAAAAGTGTTTACAGAAGATGTATATAGGTATGTGGGAGGGATTGTACTTTTCAGGAGCACACTGCCCCCCATCCCACAGGTGGTGCAGGGGAGCTGGGCACAGGACGGACACAGGACGAAGGTCCTTTAAGTGTCTGGGCCACATAGCAATAGCACTTACTGTAAGTGTAAAGTTACACTACTATGGGCTATTTCACACACTCCGGCTCCTGCCGGACGGCGAAAATCCGCACGGCCAGGAAGCCGTGCAGCACACATCAGTTTAGAATGGAGGGGATGGCCACAGCCCTGCAGCCGTCCCTTGCAGTGGTGGGAACCGGCTGCAACCGTGCGACCGGGCCGTGGCCGTCCCGTGTGAATGGACACAATTGTGTCCATTAGTAACTACTGGGCACGGCTTCTGGCTATGTGGGACTTCGCCGCCCGGCAGGAGCCGGAGCGTGTGAAATGGCCCTAAAAGTGCATAATGAAACATGGGCACATCTCAGGACAAATACTGTATGATACAAACACTAGGGCCAGAAAATAACCATTTAACAAGTATACCATGGCATTTGTAACCAGTGGCGTAAGTTCATCCCAGTTGCCCGGAGGCAAGATAAATATTGGTGCCCCCACCTTCTCACACACACACACACACACACACACACACACACACACACACGGCACCTTGTATAAATATATGTATGTATGTATGCATGCATGTTATGTATCTTATGTTTTAAAAACATAGACTGTTGTGTCTATAGTCCTGCTAGGAGTGGGAGAAAGCCACAGAAGCAATATTGATGTCTTTCAATGAACTGCTTTAAACTTGCAGGGGAGGAGAGGTGCCCCCTTGGGAGCAGGAGCCCGGCGGCAGATGACTCCATTGCCTCCCAGAGTTAAGCCTCTGTGTGTAACTCTGTAAACTTTGGCAACTAAATTATTTTACATTTTAAAGTTAGGAGAGGGGTAAATCTTTTTGTCTAGAAGTGACCTACAGAAACATTTTCCTTCCCAAGTAGGAAACTCTACGAGCACTCATGCAACACAAATATACAAGAAACATAGGTTCAGTCATTAGTACAGTGGTTACCAAACTGTGTGCCGTGGCACCCAGGGGGTGCTCCAGGGCATTTGCAGGGGTGCCCTGGGGGTGCTGGCCCAGGACCAATTCAAATTATTTATGGTCAATGTAATAAGCAAAACCAGTACTGGGACTGCCAAACATAAAATATGTGTACAAACAGAAGTGGACACTGGGCCTGATTCTTTTCCACACGCCACCTGCACGGCCGCCCGCCCCCATCTCACTTGGCAAGTTCCCCGGCATGGCTGCAAATGGATGCTTAGCATAAACATCTATTTGCAGCATTGGGTGCCGGAGCGAACTCATTCGATGGTCGCCAACCATCAAATGATTTTTCTAGTGCTCGCAGATGTAAGATACCTCTTTGTGGCAACTGACGTCAGCTGCCCGCCCACCGCACCCGCATCACGGGTGAATTACCATGGAAACACCCAGCATTTTCATGGGAATGCCCATAATATGCTGGGCGTTCCCATGGGCGCGACCACTCGGCGCTGCCCCACACCCCCTGTCTGCAGTGCTAGGTGTGAACCCAGCGTCTGCACACCCCCGCTTGCACCCTTAGTCTGCACATACGCATAAATACGCATGCACATGCGCAGACGCTTAACATCGCTCTCCCGTGCGAACACGCGGGGGAGCAATGGGACCAGAATAATGTCCACTGTCCCCACCATATAACTGACCCTAAGCATGACACATAAACACAATTTATGGAAAATTATATTTTTTTGCAAACTTTTGCCTTAGGAGTGCCATAAAACAAAATTCTGATACACTAGGGGGCGTAAGATGGGAGTTCTATTGAAGATGGGATGTTGTCCATAGCAACCAATCAGAGTCTACTTCTTATTTATTAAGCACCTTCTAGAAGATAAGAGGTGGAATCTGATAGGTTGGCAAGGGCAACGTCACATCTTCAATATTTATTTATTAGCAGTTTCTTATATAGCGCACACATATTCCGCAGCGCTTTACAGAGTATAGTTTAACATTCACATCAGGCCCTGCCCCAGTGGAGCTTACATGACCTCAGCGCTGTGAGGCAGTAACGCAATAACCATTACACCATCCGTGCTGCCCCAATATTACTCCCATCTTAGTAAATTTACCCCTCAACATCCAGCCAGGTCAGCTCACTGAAGGATAAGTTAGGCCCAGGGCAGTAATGATGCACAATAAATATTGCGTTCATAAGGGACTCTGTTACATGCATGTTTTGGCTACATGGTGCTAGATAAGTATAATGGTACAAGATACTTTATATATATATATATATATATATATATATATATATATATATATATATATACATCCCTTCAATCATGCACCATTGATGTCCTTATACAAAATGAATATGAAAACATTTCATCTGCGGAAATATCCAGATTAATGGAAATCTAGGTTATTGCTGCGCACAGATTTTCTCCAGTCTGAGCTCGGGAAAGGTCACATCATTTCCAAACACAGGAAATCTCATTGTGGAAGTAGTGGGTGAGTTACATTTCTACTCGAGAATGAAATTGTTCATGATCTGATCCCTGGAACAAAATAAAAGAGGGGTAGTTCAAGAAATATGATGAGCAGGATATAATGTAGGGCGAGCTGGATATGACATATAGCGAGCTGGATATCACATGAAGACCTGGATGAGAAATGATGAGCTGGATATAACGTATCCAGCACGTCATACTTCATATCCAGCTCGCTATATGTTATATCCAGCTATTCCTAGGTTATATCCAGCTCCTCATACTTCATATCCAGCCTGCTATATGTCATATCCAGCTAGTCCTAGATTATATCCAGCTCGTCATACGTTATATCCAGCTTACCATACATATCCAGCTCATCATATGCCATATCCAGCTCTTCATACATTATGTCCAGCTCGTCATATGTCATATCAGCTCATCATATGTCATATCCAGCTCATCATATGTCATATGTCATATCCAGCTCATCATATGTCATATCCAGCTCGTCATATGTCATATCCAGCTCGTCATATGTCATATCCAGCTTGTCATATGTCATATCCAGCTCATCATATGCCATATCCAGCTCTTCATACATTATATCCAGCTCGTCATATGTCATATCCAGCTCATCATATGTCATATCCAGCTCATCATATGTCATATCCAGCTCTTCATACATTATATCCAGCTCGTCATATGTCATATCCAGCTCATCATATGTCATATCCAGCTCATCATATGTCATATCCAGCTCATCATATGCCATATCCAGCTCTTCATACATTATATCCAGCTCGTCATATGTCATATCCAGCTCATCATATGTCATATCCAGCTCTTCATACATTATATCCAGCTCATCATAAATTCTATCCAGTTTGCCATACATCACATCCAGCTCATCATATGTCATATTCAGCTTGTCGTACATCATATCCAGCTCATCATACATTATATACAGCTTTTCATACATCTGTAATTTTAACTTGAATGGCCCCTCATAATAATGTTTCTCTAAGTATTGTGTAATGTGTAACTTCATTTCTATTATGTACATTGTAACAGACACGGTTGTAAAACAGCAGTCACATCAAACAGTGTCCAGTGAAGAACTTGGCAATGTTATTTCATTCACTTTTCACCGTTACATATGCCTATAGTTCAGCCAATTAGTGGCGTCACTAGAGTTGGTGTCACCCAGTGTAATCAGGACCACACACTTGCCAAAAGGGGTGTGGTCTTACCGGGGAGCTGATTTGGACGCATGACCCAGTAATGACCGTTAGTCGGAAATCATGCTATCAGCCCTTTTTCTTTCAGGAGAAAAATTATCAGGGCTAATTTAATTCTAGTCTAAACCCTTTGAGTGACAATGTTTCTGTGATAGATGTGCAAAATATCCACTAAAATGCTGGGGTTGAAGTTGAAGAATATTATTCACCTTAGTTATTGCCGACAAATGATCTGGTCAATTAATAAAAGTTTTGTTGAACGTTGCGCCCCCCAAAAAACGAACAGTTGCTGTGAGTGACGCTGGTATTTTTAGCATCTCTCGCAACATTGGCACCCACAGGGTTAAATCACCAACCCATCAGCTTCTAACTGCCATTTTTTAAATGCAGCCTGTAAAATAACAGTTCAATGTTGACTGGTTGGGACTTAGGCCCTTATTCAAATCTGCACATGTCACATCTGCCCCACCTGCAGCGTACATGGTTTTGCCCATTTTGAGAACAAATTTGTACTGCGGTCAGATCTGAAAAAGGGCCTTAATCTCTCTCCAATGCTAGACGCACTCCCCCATAGTCCAAAAAAAGGTGAACATTTGAACGAGCAGAGCTAAGAATTTTTTGCATTTCCATCCATCGAAGACAATCCTCCGATAAAATGTGGCACTGCATCGTCTCAAGCCGGGATAAAGTTATCCCTCTAGCTTAGTCATCTCCATAATGAAATTTCAGAAGAGTCAGGAACGAAGAATAGAATCACTAAATCACTGTACTCGTATGCAAAGGATGTTCTCTCACTTTATGTTCTGTCAATTTAAAATGAATCACATAATAAAGCTTCTGCGGTACAATCACAGTACATGAGATGATGAGACCAGAAAATTCTCCTATTTACAGTATATATAACGTTATATCGCTGCCCATCTGTTATATCCACCCGCACTGGAAAGGAAAAAGCTACAATTTACTTCACAATAACCCAAAATCATCCGGTTCCTGTAACATCCCCATGACATACCCTTTGCAAATCTAGCATTTTGTAGCACAATCCACCCTACTAAATCTGATGGAAACCACTCACAGGATTAGCAGACTGCAGCCGCTTGGACAGGAGAGAACTATAATACTGTGACCTAAATTCTGGCATAATCCTGAAACAGTTTTTGTATGAAGAGAGGCAAAATAAGCAGTATACACAGACACACACACGCATACACACACACACACACACACACACACACACAGAGGCATGCACATACAGGCCTTTATTAAGATCTGATCGCAGTACAAATTTGTTTGGAAAATGGGCAACACCATGTGCACTGCAGGTGGGGCAGATGTAACATATGCAGAGAGAGTTAGATTTGTGTGAGTTATTTTGTTTCTGTGCAGGGTAAAATTTAAATACTGTCTGCAATATTTTTACACTGCAATTTAGATTTCAGATTCAACACACCCCACCCTAATTTAACTCTCTCTGCACATGTTACATCTGCCCCACCTGCAGTGAACATGGTTTTGCCCATTTTCCAAACAACACCCACTTCCCAGGTTGGGGTGCAGTGGTCTGTGACCACACACAGGGGGCCCAGCACTCACTACAACAAACTGACTCAGCTTAAATAATCAATTAAATAAATAATGGGGTTTTAGTTCATGAATTGATCAATGCATTTAAGCTTGCAGCCCATCGCCAAGAGACCCCATTTCACTGCAAGTCCTACACTAACAACTGGTTTTCATGGGAACCTGGCACCTGCTTACACATCATAGCTAAAATGAACATGTGTATTTTCCTGGGTTAAAGCTCATCTGCCAAGTACCTTATGGCTTTTAAAGGTGAGACAATCCCAAACACAGCACCTGAATTAGTATTAAAGGGGCATTGATCAATTCATGAACTAAAACCCCATTATTTATTTAATTGATTATTTGAATGTTAAGGTGAGTCAGTCTGTAGATTTGGTGTTGTAATTGTTGTAAATGTGACAGTTATTCTCAGCCACCCACCAAGCAGGGATTTGATCAAGCGAGGGCTGCATAGGCATGAGGGCATATAAGATCCTTGCAATTTTGTGATTGGTATGATAAAGTTAGTTGAAATGTTCCTTACCCCATAGAGTACAGTGTTGCAGGTGTAGCCAATCAGGTGTAGAATGGGTGGTAGCTTATGCAGGGGTATTTAGGAGGTAGTCAGGTGATCCTTCTTCCTCTATTCTGAATCGAGCGGTACGGCCCGCGTGCGGCCGTACCGCCGATGTTTTCAGTCTGCACATGCGCAGAGGTCAATCTGCGCATGTGCAGCCCAATTCGCCGCAGACGTAGTTCGTCCGCCGCAAAGGGGGCGTATAGGGGCGTGAGGGGCTTCATACCCTCATTTCCCTATGCATACGCCCCGCGTTTCATGGGCGTTCCCATGCAAACGCGGGGCGTATGCATGCTAATGAGGGTATGACGCCAGTGATGGGGGCGGAAAGCTGACGTCGCCGGATGTCAGTTCTCCGGCCCCATACAAGCTATCACACGGACGATTGTCCGTGTGGTCTCAGCTTGCGGGACCTGGTGGGGCGTGCGGCCCTGCCTTCGATGGTCGCCGACCATCGAATGCAGGGGGCAGCTCCCTCCATGGTGGAGGCGTACGCCCCACCATTTTCTTGCGGATCGCCAGCCGTCCGTGTACGGACGGCCGTGGCGATCCGTATCGTGGGCGGGGTTTGGTTTGTGCGGCCGGAGCACCGTGTGCGGCTCCGGCCGCACGATTCAGAATAAGGGCCTGAGTCTGGATTCCCACCCTCCCTCCCTTGCTTTCTTCAATTATCACCCGGCCTTTCGGCCTTCACACAATTTGGCTCCACAAATATCAATTTATAATTGGCAGGAGGGCGCTCTCGATCAGCGGTCAAGTTTGAGGTACAGGAGGTCACTGTGCGGTATTGCCACCCTCTGCCAGGACGGCTGGTGAGTCCCGCCCCCGAGGGGGGACGATGGCCACTTCCTTGAACTGTCCTCACCATGCAATAGGAGGGGCGGTAAGACCGTCACAGTGCGGGCTGTGCCTTGAATTCAATGGGGGCGGTTCATCGCCCTGGTTACAAGTTGGGGCGTTGTAGTCGCCGCCATTGTTAACGTTTGTGACTTAGCTGGTCTCCAAGCGCTCTCCTGGCCATCCCTTTCAATAGGGTCAAACCAACAATAAATACTGTTGACCTTTTAAACTTTTGCAGTGGTTGTCCGTGTGGTTATTTCAGGTCATGTGTCCGTGTGATTTATTTCAGGTCATGTGTCCGAGTGAGTTATTTCTAGGGGTAACAAATGTTAATGTTAAGGTAAAGGTCAATCACAATAATTCAATAGGCGCCTTATGGAAAAGGGGTAAAATGTTCCACCCAGCAAACCTTTCTCCAAGTCAGCAAGCCTATTATTTATTTAGCTACCGCCTATGCCAGTATCTCACATCTATATAATATGACACAACATAAATTATTTGTTAACAGCTACATCAGCGCCTGCATATTACAGCGCACTTTACTTAGAATATATGATCCTTCACCTCAGTGCTTGGAGCGAGGGAAGGAACCATAATACCTGGAATTAACCTCCCATTGCAAATAGAAAGAAAATATTATCAATGCCCCCAGCTATGGGGCAGATGTATTAAGCCTGGAGAAGAGATAAACTGGAGATAAAGTAGAGATAAAGTGGAAGGAGATAACGCACCAGCCAATCAACTCCCAACTGTCATATTTCAAACATAGCTGATTGGTTGGTGCGTTATCTCCTTCCACTTTATCTCAACTTTATCTCCAGTTTCTCTCTTCTCCAGGCTTAATACATCTGCCCCAATGTGAGATCTCAATGTGAACCAGTGTGCCAACACATTTATACATTTCAATTAGCAGGTTATTAATGAAGTTACTTGTATATTCCATTGTGCCGTTCCACCCACTGCCGTTTCAAACTGACTCACTGGCAGTGGGTGTGGCTCCCTTATTTGAATTTTTATCTGTGCTGTAGTCCCACCTCTTGAGCCGCCACTGGTCACAATGCATATAGAGAATCTCCTGAGTGTACAGGTACCGGGTAAGTGTGTACAACCGACTGTAATGTCCTCAGACAAACTAAGCTTTATGGCAGTCCCAAGCATGAGTGATCACTGAATATCGGTGGTAATTATTGTACCGCTACCATTTTCTTAAGTCATCATAGGCAAGAGGCATACATGATGTCCTAAGACAAACACTACAATTAACACATCTTTATTAGTATTCCAGGTACAGCAGGGAAATAGTTTAATGATTGAGGCAGAAGCAAGGAAATAAATCAATGAACAGGATCTTTATCATCCTTTATGTCTTTCAGTGGGAAGGCATCTGACACTTATAATGCCGCTCGCTCACAGGGAGGATTGCAGCTGTATTTTATGTCTCCATTCCATCGGCCATCGCCTCTAATGTCCAGTGTAAATCCCAGCATTGGTTTGAGGATGCGCAGCTAGATCTGTTTGGGATATGCTGCCTAGCAATGCTCTGATTGCCGCCAAATCTGTGCTTAGTCACTAAGAACATAATTACTGGTAACTCATTCGGTAATTTAATTGTTCTTGTCATTGTAATAGACACTGGCAAAGTCCAGGTGTAACAGGAGACTTGGAAACTTGCCATGGAAATAGACAGTGAATGACCAACAGAGACCAGAGACAGGCAGATACAGAGCGATATTACAGGATCTATCCAGGGTACTGAAATCAGATCCGCTCAATGTATTGTTACCACTGATGTAGCAATAGAATCGCCAGCTGTTCCTTAAGCAAAAAATAACAATTTTAAAGTATTTTTTATTTTCTACTGTTATAGAGTATATCACAAGTGATACATTATGTTGCACATATACTTCAACGGAAGATAAAAATAGCTACACCCGAAGGCAAATCCATATTGGGTGCGGATGTGTGGTACACAAGTTCCCCTGGGTCCAGGGGGCCCCACACTGGTTGGTTGGTACCTTATCTCTGTCTACTTTATCTCTCCATGGCTTAGTACATATAGCCAAGCATATTTAGTACACTGGGGAGTGCAAATATGTTGAATATGTTAAGGGAAATATGGTACGCTACCCCTCCGGTATGTCTCCTGTCTACTTTATAAACAGGGAATGTTACCGTAAACTGTTGCAACATTTGATAAACTGACCAACTGCACCAAAGTCCTCCCCATCTGATCAGTTCTACTCCACCTGCAATGTCTATGTTTTATTGTATGTAAAATGGATAATGGTCCTGAAGAGGTGGTGGAATTCATTTCCCCTGCCAAATACCTACCCTCCCCCCAAAAATTAGGTGGTTCCAGGGCCAGTGCTGGGTCTTTCAGCAAACTACAGTATACATTTGTGCCTTATCTCCAACACTTAAATAACTACAATAAATAAACCGTGATCTCACATGGTCACATAACAGTACCCCCAATGAATATTATGTCTTACAGTAGCACAATCTTATTTACATTACACTACATGTAGTGCCTCTGACTCATATTGCACCACATAGTGCCCCTTACTCCCGTTATGACCAACATTCATTCAGTAGTGCCCCTTATTCACATTATGCTACATACTAGTACCCCTTATACTTGTTATGCTACATAATAGTGTCCCTTATATACAATTAGCTGAGGTACCCAGCATTGCTCGGGTTTGGTTGTGCAACTAAGATTACTTTATCCTTGGGAGGCAGCGTGGGGCGGACGTTCGAAGTGCCGGCACGCAGTGTTTACTCGCTCGCTAAGCAACGAATTGCACTATAATAACCATTGTTATGAATATTTTTGTGTATATAGTCTAGTGTGTACGTACTATATCATTAACGATGTGTGCTCCTGTGGGTCGGTAGAAGGGGAGGCTCTAGAGGAGAGGCTGCAGCACACTTCAAAATTCAAACAGGACAGCCACACCCACTGCCACCAACTGCCATTTCAACCCGACTTAAGGTGCCCATACACGGTACAATGGTGCTGTGCGATGCGATGCACGCTCCCGTGCGAATCCCATCACACAGCACATAAAGTCTGTGCAGCCCATACCTTTAATACGAGATTGCATTGTATCTAAAACAAAAAGTACGGTGCTGTAGTGCATTGTATGCTTTTTGTACTAGATGCTATGCAATCTAGTACTAAAAGCACGGAGTTCATCGCACTGTGTATGGGCACCTTTACTGGCAGTTGGTGTTGCACCCCTATTTGAATTTTGGACTGTGCTGCCGCCCCACCTCTGGAGCCACCACTGGTTGTTAGAGATGTCGTCTGTACATGCAGGATAATATCCTGAGCGAGAGCCATGCCAAAGAATGCCTTCACGGCTCGGCACCATTGCTTGTTGTGCACAGTATCGGTAAGTATTTCCTTGCCAATGCCAGCTACCCCTCCGGGTCCGTCACTCCCGACATTGCGCTGGGTACACATCTCCTAACCTGTTTAACCCAGAGCTGCAGAAATTGTTCTACTAACCGAAATTGAACATTTTATGAAAAGCTGAACTGAATTACAGAGGTCGGGACTTCTGGAACAGTTCACAATTTCCAGAAGAATCTAAAGCATGACTCAGACCCACAATATATTGTAGAGGCCAAGTGATCAGTAAGCAAAGCCGTCCTGTTATAACGTTCTGTGCGATGCCTTGTGCATGAAACATGCCCTACTCACCAACATCCATTATTCATCAGCTACAGCGTGAACCCAGCTCCCTGTTGCTCTGATGACCTTCTGTTTAAACAATCAATGTAATTTATCCCTTTCCTCCTAACGATGTTTTCTGTTCATAAGGCACTGATACAACAACAATCACGGCTTTCTACACAGTCAGATCACGTGACAACCCATTAGAGACTCAAGAATGGTCATTTATTTAGAATTAGAAAGTGAATGGCGGTTTAAGGCCCTTTCATCCTGCAAACAAGCCGCACTCAGCTATGTGTTCCCTGGCTACGAAGACATGTTCTAAGCCCAGATCAAACAGGGCCAGACAATACTGTATCACATACTCATGACAGAATTCAATGGCCTGTAGAAAGGTTTTAAGGACCAAGACAGCGGATGCTGAGTTCCCAATAACAGAACATGCAGTGTGGTATCTGCTTCAGGTTCCCCTCTTCCAGGTTGTAGTTATGTTATACAATGCATGTAACTGAGCCACTATCAGTGCTACTCATACTTGCCTACTTTTGAAAACTAGTTTCAGGGAGATTATAGCTGGTAATAGAATTTTGCACAGTGCCCCATTGAGGGGTGTGTCACGCTCCACCCAAAGGGGGTGTCTAGTTCCATATATGGAAAGATTGTGAACGTGGCACCTAGAAGCGTGGGTGTGTACTGCTACATCTGTGAGGAATCTTGTAAAATTACTTATATCCAAAAGTAGATAAGCCCCAAAGCAGTTAGTAAGAGATACTATACTTGGTAAAGTGCTGGGAAATGGTGCTGATGATTCAATGTAAATGTATCTATCTTTCATTTCATTTTCCCCAAAAAATGTAACAGTGTAATGTGGGCTAGGTGAAATTAGGGAGATTGCTAGACTAATGAGGGAGAGAGGGAGATTGCTGTTATTTCAGGGAGTATCCTGCAGAATGCAGGAGGGGAGGCAACTATGATGTAACAGTGTAATGTGGGATAGGTGACATGGGGGAGATTGCTAGACTAATGAGGGAGAGAGGGAGATTGCTGCTATTTCAGGGAGTCTCCTGCAGAATGCAGGGGGGGGGGGGGTAACTATAATGTAACAGTGTAATGTGGGCTAGGTGACATGAGGGAGATTGCTAGATTAATGAGGGAGAGAGGGAGATTGTTGCTATGTCAGGGAGTCTCCTGCAGAATGCAGGACGGGAGGCAACTGTGGTGCTACTACTTGCTGCACTGAGAACTGGCAAAGTTTGGCAAACACTGGTCACATGGACTTTCTATGAGCAATATACCTTTGTACGGTGCTGCGAAACACTTGTGGCGCCTTATAAATAAAATAATAATAGGAGATGTGATTTGCATAAGCTACAGTATAACAGGAGTCATTATTAGAAGTAAAAAAAGATTAGTGGAACACATTAGTTATCCCCACTCCTGGAGTGATTCTGTCGGAGAGATGCAGCACCAGGTCCTGGAGGTGGCCCAGAACATTAGCAGTCTGGGAACATGTGCAGCAATCTAGACAGCACCGTGTTTATGACCAGAATGCGTTATTAGAAGCAGTGCTGGAAGGGACACTGAAACACTAGTATGTGTGTGTATGCAGTACAGCTTTCACTGGGAAACTAGCCATAGACTACATTAGGGGGCTGATTCTGAGTCGCACACGCCAGGTTTGTGCAGATAGGACTTTGCATATGTCTGTCTTATTCGGAGTTGGGCAGAACTTGTCCGAACCTGTCTTTCTGTGAAATGGGGCATTTGGAAAGGAAACTGTCCTTATTATAAGGTTGTAGTAAATCTGTCCGCCTGCAACTACAGCCACTTTGCTTACGACTCAGAATCAGTCACTAGGTATAGGAGTCTCTTACTGCACCAGTCCGAGGTAGCTGTCTGGGCCATGTCTTTTGTTCTGACTTCTCTAGAACTTTCGGACAACGTTGCACTCTACATTAACCACCTGGCATGGTCTAAGCTGAAACATCAATGATCTAAAGCAGTTACAGTATATACAGCGTCTCATTCCTCTTCCTAGTCAATTCAGCTCATTTTTCCTCCCAAAAAATATTATTTATTTTATTTCTCTAAATGCTGCCGGATTGTTAGGGGTCTTATCCCTTCACTATGGAAGAAATGCTTTGGTACTTGTGTACTTTCACGGCTCCCGCGATGCGCATCGTACAGGGAAAAATCGAATCGCATGCGATCGCATGAGATCGCATGCGATCTGATGCGATGCAATGTCATTTTTCACAGAAATTATGGACATGAGTTGACATCATGTAAAATGCACCCCAAATGTCATTTTTCACACTGTACCACCCCACTATCAACGCCAACCCGAAGCATGGCGAGCGCAGCAAGCCCGCGAGGGGCGGCGGTACACGTCCTACGACCTTTTCATACCCCCACTATCCACGTCGGCGTGGAGTTGAGAATAGAAAGTGTGGCGAGCGCAGCGAGCCACCGAGCCCGAAGGGGACACGGATACCTGTGAAGCCCGAGAGGGGACACGGATACCTGTGAAGCCCGCGAGGGGACACGGATACCTGTGAAGGTATCCGCGTCCCCTCGCGGGGCTCGCTGCGCTCGCCACACTTTCTATTCTCAACTCCACGCCGACGTGGATAGTGGGGGTATGAAAAGGTCGTAGGACGCGTACCGCCGCCCCTCGCCACGCTTCGGGTTGGCGTTGATAGTGGGGGTGGTACAGTGTGAAAAATGACATTTGGGGTGCATTTTACATGATGTCAACTCATGACCATAATTTCTGTGAAAAATGACATCGCATCGCATCAGATCGCATGCGATCGCATGCGATTTTATAAAAATGCACAAAACCACGGGAAAATCGCATCGCATGCCACTACATATGGCATGCGATGGTATGCGATGGGAGCCGTGAAAGTACACAAGTACCAATGCTTTTGCCTAATAATATAGCTAACAGTTTTAAACACCAAAAAAAACATTTTTAATTTTCTTCCTGCTTAAAGTACTCAGATTACTGCTGAATCCAAGAGTACACTGTAACCGGCTTGTAGGAAAGTCATTTTCTTATCTAATGAGCAACACTTACCCTGTCCATCCCTCTTACAGCCTATCCCTACCACTGCCCCCCCCCCCCCACATACACACACAGCCTAACCCCAACCCATCCCCGCTAGTGCTTTATACCAAGAGGCCTAACCCTAACCCCACTGCCCACAGCCTAACCCTACCCCCAATAAGTGTATACCATCCCTCTATGCAGCCTAAGCCTAACACCCCCCACCACACACACACACACACACACACACACACACACACACACACACAGCTTAACCCTAGTGCCCTGTACACAAGGGGTGAGTTGAGCTTTGTGCTGAGCGACACTGAATCATTCAGATCACTCAGCACAGATCACTCAGCACACAGCGCTGCAATAGTGCTGTGTGCTGAGTGATCTGTCACTGCCCAAGTCGTCAATAGAGAGAACACGGGTGCTATGTATGCTTGAAAAATCTAGCCCAGCGATATTTGGCGGACAATGATGGAAAAAAAAGTCAGTCTGACTTTTAAATCTGAAAGGGAGAGAAATCATTTGACCATACGCAATTCACTAACCTTCAAATGATTTTTCAAGTCTGTGCAAATGTGAATAAGTCTGGCCCTACCGATCATCTGCGGCGGAGACAGGCTGGTCGCGGCCGGCGCTGACACCCGGGCATGCCTGAGTTTTTTCTGACACGTCCAGTTACCACCCCCAAACGCCGGCTTCCTGTCAGTCAAATCACGGGGGGATTGCAATTACAATCCATATGCTTCTTCAGTCGCTATGTCCCCTTGCGCCTGCGCAATGCGTAAGTTACGCATGAAAAATCATTAAATAAACGCAATTCAGCAATCAACTCTGAATCAGGCCCTCTATATCTAATGTTAAATTCTATTAGGCGCAATTTCCGCTTTCCTGATTTCAAGACCTACACAGCTGATCCGCCAAATCGGCACCAGAGGAAAAAGCTGCCACCTCAATAACACTGGGGACAGGTGTGATTTTGGACTTACAGATGGAGCCATGCTCAATCAGGCAGGGGCTGGCGGAAGATTCACCAGCCCCCGCAAGCCCCCAGAAGAGGATGCGCGTGCACGAGATGCACGTGCATCCCCTTCAAACGGAGCTCCCCCCGGGTCCCCGCCGCCTCGTTGATGTCCCCCATCCCTGCCCCCCCCCCCTAACCCCGATCATCTCTCTGAAGACAGGAAACTGGGACACACATCCCAGTCAGATGTAGCGTCCGCTCGCCAGTGGGGGTGGTCTGGTGAGCCCCAGCACTGGATGAGTGGCGCTACATCTGTATATGAATTATATTCACGGACACAATCAGGGATAAAGGGGTGAAAAATATATTTTCATGCTTATGGATTTATTGGAGTTAGCGGATGGATATACAGATGGAATCTTCCATGAGTCTCCGAACACTGCCATCTGCTGGCAGAGAGTGTAACTACATTGCTTTCTCACACATTCACAAACACCGAAGGTATCAGACTAGCTTTTGCTTCAAGTGGGCTTACTAGTGTATATATATATATATATATATATATATATATATCTTCCAGTAACAAAAAAAGCAGCGGCACTCCACGGGTTAAACAAATGCAAAGTGTATTAACTGACGTTTCGGGGTATGCAAACCCCTTTTTCAAGGTGTACCTTTTGCATACCCCAAAACGTTGGTTAATACACTTTGCATTTGTCTAACCAGTGGAGTGCCACTGCTTGTTTTGTTACTGGAAGTTATCTATTTCACCGGAAGGCACCCACGCTTGATGTTCACTGTATAGTGAGTGCCGGACTGAACCTGTATATCAGTGGTGCAGGCAGGGGGGGTTTCTGAGTACCCAGAAACCCCCCAAGGAGTCTAAGGACCCTCGGCTGAAAGCTGAGGGTCCCCTATTTCCACAGGTACAAAATTTTTAAAAATCGTCCCTTGGGAACCGGAGATATATGACTTCAAAGCAGTGGTCCCCATCCAATTGCTGTTCCCAGTCAGATATTTCAGGTTCTGTCTGACAGAGTTTTTCTGAGGGTATATTCCAAAAGCTGGGACTCTCCCCCTTTGATGGACACTAGTAGCTTGTTTCTACTTGTTCCAAAAACCAGAGATATCAGCCTTCCAGCAGCTGGTTACTGCTCCAGCTCCACACACCTGGTATGTAGTTTTATATTCTCATTGGCAGATTGCTCTGCCTCCTGAACTCTCATCCCTAGTCTCCAATACCATTTGGTAGGTGGGATTCTCTAGTTTTTTATTCCATTAAAACCTAAGAAATCTATTTCCAGGAACTGGACATATCTGCAGTCAAGCAAGCTGTCCTTCCACCAGAAAATTATGAATAATAAGCCCACTCCACTATACACCCCTCCTCTGCATATTAAACATCCTCTAAAACACTGGAAGTTATGTATCAGGGCCTCTTCATTCAGCCCAATGCCCCCTTCTCCCACCCCATCTTCCACCATCTGTGCAGTAAAGGGGTAATTAGTGGAAATTACTGATCCAGGCCCTACATGCTGAGCGGTTGATATAATACCCCCTACTACCCGGGAGACATCAAAGCTTCCCCCACCCCTACCGCTGGAGGATCGGTAGGGGCCCCAATACATTGCTATGCCCAGGGGTCTACACTGCTGTTGACGCCCCTATATGTATATATATATATTTTTTTTTTTATTATTATTATTATTAATATACATTTGGTCCATAATTTACTATCTATAATGCTTTAACTGACCCGGCATATGCTGGGTCACCTAAGTGTCCATCTCCGTGCTTATATATATATATATGTCATGGAAAGACAGCACTCAGTTGTAGAAGTTTAAGGTGTATAGATGGCCTTATGGTGCACAGATCCGTATTGCAATAAATATATTGACACTCACCCCCCTTGTAGAGAGATAGAAGAACCAGCACTCAGAATAGAAAATCCAACGTGATTTTATTTATAACATGGAAATGGTATATATACACGGCCCGACAGCCGTTTCAACTGCTTCTCACAGTTTTTCTCAGGGCCTGAGGAAAACTGTGAGAAGCAGTTGAAATGGCTGTCGGGCCGTGTGTATATACCATTTCCATGTTATAAATAAAATCACGTTGGATTTTCTATTCTGAGTGCCGGTTCTTAGAAACATAGAAACATAGAATTTGACGGCAGATAAGAACCACTTGGCCCATCTCGTCTGCCCCTTTTTTTAAACATGTTACCTCAAACCATATTTGATCCTTATTTTTATGTAAGGATATAAATATGCTTATCACAAGCATGTTTAAATTGTACTACTGTATTTGCATCTACCACCTCTGTTGGGAGGCTATTCCACTTATCTACTACTCTTTCTGTGAAAAAATGCTTCCTCACATTTCCCCTGAATCTTCCTCCCTCTAGTTTCAGTGCATGTCCTCGTGTTCTGTTGCTCCTCTTCCTGTGAAGAATGTCTCCCACCTGTACCTTGTTAAAGCCCTTGATATATTTGAAAGTTTCTATCATGTCCCCCTTTTCCCTTCTCTGCTCTAAAGTATACATATTAAGATCTTTTAGTCTTTCCTGGTACGTTTTGTGATGTAGGCCATGCACCATTTTAGTTGCTCTTCTTTGTGCAGTCTCTAATGTATTTATATCCTTCTGGAGATATGGCCTCCAGAACTGAACACAATTCTCTAGGTGAGGTCGTAACAATGACCTATACAGTGGCATTATTACTTCTTTCTTTCTACTGCTGATACCTCTCCCTATGCAACCAAGCATCTGACTTGCATTCTTCATTGCTTTGTTACATTGCCTACCTGCTTTTAAGTCCCCGGAAATAGTGACACCTAGATCCCTCTCTTCCTCTGTAGTTTCCATTATAGTGCCATTTATACTATATTGAGTCTTTGGATTTCTAAGACCCAAGTGCATGATTTTGCATTTTTTGGCATTAAACTGCAGTTGCCATTCTCTTGACCATTTCTCTAATCTGCCTAGATTCTCAATCATTTGTTTTACCCCTCCTGGTGTGTCTACCCTGTTGCATACCTTTGTGTCATCTGCAAAAAGGCACATTTTACCCTCAATTCCATTTGCAATATCACCAATAAAGATATTAAAAAGCACCGGTCCAAGTACAGATCCCTGGGGTACTCCACTTGTAACCTTTCACTCCTTTGACTGTACTCCGTTTACTACAACTCTCTGTTTCCTGTCCTGCAACCACGCTCTTATCCATTCAACTATCTTAGAATCCAATCCCAAGCTTTCAAGTTTATTTAACAGTCTGCGATGTGGGACAGTGTCAAAAGCTTTACTAAAGTCTAGATAAGCTACATCTACACCTACGCCCCACCTTTATCTATTACTTTAGTCACCCAGTCAAAAAAGTCAATAAGATTTATTTGACATGATCTTCCCCCAGTAAACCCATGCTGTTTTGGATCCTGTAAATTGGTGGTTTTGAGATATTCTACAACTCTTTGTTTTAAGAGTGTTTCCATCAATTTCCCTACTACTGATGTAAGGCTCACTGGTCGATAGTTGCTTACCTCTTCCTTGCTTCCACTTTTGTGCAGTGGGACTACATTCGCTGTTTTCCAGTCCTCTGGGATTACTCCAGTAGCTAGTGACTGGTTGAATAATTCTGTTATTGGTTTTACCAGCTCCCCTTTAAGCTCTTTTAGTATCCTTTGATGTATCCCATCTGGCCCCATTGATTTATCCACTTTCAGTTTTGAGAGTTCTGTGAGGACCTTCTCCTCTGTAAATGTACTTGTCTCTCCCTCAGTTTTCTGACTATACTTGCAACTTAACTGTGGCCCCTTCCCCTCTCTTTCAGCAGTGAATACTGAGCAGAAATAATTATTAATATTATCTGCTTTTACATTGTCCCCCTCAAGAAAACTTCCACTCTCTGTCTTCAGTCTAATTATTCCACTTTTTGTTTTTCTCCTTTCACTTATATACCTAAAAAAAGTTTTCCCCCCTTTACCCACTGACTGGGCCATTTTCTCTTCAGCCTGTGCTTTTGCACATCTGATTACCTTCTTAGCCTCCTTCTGTCTAACAAGATACACCTCTTTGTCCTCATTCTTCTGCGTCTGCTTAAATTTCTTAAAGGCCAACTTTTTTGCTTTCACAATACTTGCTACTTCTTTTGCAAACCACAATGGCTTTCTTTTTCTTGTGTTTTTCCTAACTCTTTTGACACAAAGTTCTGTTGCTTTTAGAATTGCACTTTTTAATTTTTCCCACTTATCCTGCACTCCTTCCAAGTTCTTCCACTCTGCCAAAGAATCCCTTACAGAGTTTCCCATCTCTACAAAATCAGCCTTCCTAAAATCTAACACCTTTGTTTTTGTGTGCGATGAGTCAGTCTCTGACTTTATTTTAAACCATACTGCTTGATGGTCACTGGATCCCAGATTTTCACCCACATTTATGTCAGATATTTTGTCACCATTTGTAAGTATTAAGTCTAATATTGCGTCCTTACGAGTGGGCTCCCTCACCAATTGCTGGAGGGATGCTCCTTGCAAGGAATTCAGCATGTCCCTACTTCTGGTGGAACTTGCAACAGGCAGCTCCCAGTTTACATCAGGTAGATTAAAGTCTCCCATGATTATCACCTCTCCTTTTAATGCCATTTTATTGATGTCCTGCAATAGGCTCTTGTCTAGTTCCTCTTCCTGACCTGGTGGTCTGTAGATCACCCCTATACGAAGAATCGCCTTCTCCCCTGTTTCTATGGTCACCCAAAGGGCCTCCGTTTTTTCTTCAATACTTTGTATTAAGGTAGTCTTTATATATTTTTTCACATATATTGCAACCCCTCCTCCAATTTTTCCCATTCTGTCCTTCCTAAATAAAGTATATCCTGGTATACCTATGTCCCAGTCATGATTTTCATTGCACCATGTCCCTGTAATAGCCACAATATCCAGTTCATCCCTTGTCATTATTGCAATTAGTTCTGGGATTTTATTTCCTAAGCTCCTAGCATTTGCACACATAGCTCTTAAAGTTGTGTTTGTGCTTCTCCTGCTGCTAGCTATGTTCATCTTTCTGCCTATATCTATTTGGTTTTGATCGGCATTATCTTCTGTTGCAGTGGATAGGCTTTCTGTTCCATTTGCCTGCAGAGACAATACCTCTAGGTTGGGGGAGCAGATTTCTTCATTCTTATTTGGTTCACTGCCCCCCTCTGCTAGTTTAAATAGTTGCTTATGAAGCTTCCAAACTTCTCACTTAATATTCTCGTTCCCCTTGAAGATGGGTGCAGTCCATCACTTTTATATAAGGCTCTGTCTTCCAGGTAGCTTGACTTTGACCTAAATATCCAAATCTCTCCTCGTTGCACCAATTCCTTAGCCAAACATTGAAGTTTCTAATTCTCAGAGTTCTATCTTCCCCTTGGTGTACTGGCAATACTTCTGAAAAAGTTACAGTGGTTGCCACCTGTTTTAGAGCAGTTCCTAACTTTCTAAATTCATCTTTTACGGCCATGACTTCAGCATTAACCAGGTCATTTGTGCCTAGGTGGACGATGACATCCACCTCCCCATCTTTTCTTGCTGCCTTTACAATTCTTAGCATGCGTTCTTTATCTCTTGGAGCTGTGGCTTCAGGTAAGCACCTTACTTGTTTCTCTACTTTATCTCTACTTCTATCTCTCTACAAGGAGGATGAGTGTCAATATATATATATATATATATATATATATATATATATGCACGAAAACACTTTGCATAAACCCTAGCAATAGGTTACAGGTGCATCTCAGTATCCCTCATTTGATCTCAGTTCATTAAGTTCAGCATTAGTTATTTCCAAGAACCTGATTTCCATTAGCAATTTTGTAATGTCAACACATTTCCTGTTTTTGTCACAGGCCCCCGGGAGCGCGTCACTTTGTGTCCCTTGTTTACCCAGACATTTCCATTTTTGTCTGTGTGCACATGGAAGTCAGGCGTCTGCAATTACTGCGGAAAAACCCATTAGGAGTATAATAGGGCATTTTCCCCCTCTGCAGGTAGTACCAATATGTAGTTTCAGTTGTAGGAAGTTCGGTCAATTTACCTGGCAATAAATACATCTGTAGAACAAATTCAGAATTCATTATAAGAGATTTGACAAATATTTTGATTTAAAGGGTTATTGCAAATGGGAAACATCTAAATAAATGGATAATCTCAACACTAGAACAGGATACAGCGGCCATTGTTCACATAACCCTTTGAGGGCCAAGTGAATTTGTCAAAATGGGCGTAAAAATTGCCAAGCAAACATTTTTATTCATCATAGTAACTTAATAATGTTTAACTTCTATAGGAAATTTAATCCTTTTACACATTTTTTATTTGAATTTATATAACAAATGTGAGGGATGCTGGCATTTTTAGCAGATATAACATATCTCACCGATATGCTGGCACTCAAGGGGTTAATGGTGACTTGCAGAGAGAGTTGCTTTTTTTTTTCTAATTTGACACTATGGCCCTTATTCTGGTTCACTCGCAAAAGGCAAATTCCTTCTCAAATGAACAAAACCATGTGCACTGCAGGTGGGGCAGATGTAAATTGATTAGAGAGAATTAGATTGTCCATTTGAGAAGGAATTTGCCTTTCGAGTGAACCAGAATAAGGGCCTATGTATTTATACCATTTATTTTGTAAGCCAGCGATACTCCCTTGTTCTGTAAGAAACATCTGTTGTTACACTGTATGAATTAGAATTTATTAGATAAAGATTGAATGGTTTTGATGATAGATTGAATTTATCATCCCAGGTAATAGGACCATGGGTGGAGCTAATTTACACTGCCTACCACAATATGCTGAGAAGAACAGAACCAACCACAGAACATCATTTGTAGGGGTATCCTAATATCCCTTTAGTCTGCAATTCCTCTCTGCGACACCTATCTATTGCTATATACTGGGGGTTTTTTGTCAGAAAAAGAGACCGACAAAGAAATAAAAAACGCTTTTTGGGCGCACTCCTTTGTTAATGATTTGGTTTTGTAATTTAATACATAACTTTTATTTAGACTTTATTTAAAATAAGGTGGCACAGAAATTTTTTATATTTTGTATTTTTATATTAAATATTATATATTATATATTAAAAATGTAGTGTGATCCTTGAACTGGTTTAGTTTTAGGTATTTAGGTATAAACCAGTTCAAGGATCACACTACATTTTTAATATATAATATATAATATTTTATATAAAAATACAAAATATAAAATAATTTTCTGTGCCACCTTATTTTAAATAAAGTCTAAATAAAAGTTATGTATTAAATTACAAAACCAAATCATTAACAAAGGAGTACGCCCAAAAAGCGTTTTTTTCTTTAAAAAAAAAAAACCCAGTATATAACCATTGATTTTAAACGCTGGGCGCACCGCCAACCAATCAACTACCAGAATTCATCAAGTCCTGTAGTTCATGAAGTTGGTTCTAAAACAATTACACAGATTGTGAGTCTGTGCGGATCTTTAACTCTTTCTTTTTCTACGATAATCGATTGCTGTCAGATCACCACCACTGGAAATTCAAAATGGAATTATCAGTTAATGTGACGGCAATCATAAATTAAGAGGGTAGGCCAGGAGCAGAGCATTTTGTACTTGACTGGGGAAGGGGAGGTCTTGTTGGTCGGTTTGTATCAGCGGATATGTGGGGAATTCATAGATGATCGCTGTTGTATGAAATCCCAGTCCGTAAAATGATTGTGCAAAGCCAAATAAGAGAAAAGAATAGCATCTAGATCTAATCGCAATCCCCTCACAATTTGACTGACAGGAAGTGTCATAAAAAATGCAGGCGTTTCCAGGGAGGGTCTGTGATTTCAGCACCGGCCTCGATAAGTCTGTCTCTGTCGCAGAGGTGCGGAAGGGTCAGAGTCTCATTGGCAAAGTCTGGTGAAATCATTCAATGATTCGTGGATTGAATATGGATTTGCAGGGAAATAGCGAATAGCGATCCACTCTGAAATTTACACAGGGTGGCTTGTCTTTCTGTCTGGGTGGCGGCTATCTGCTTGCAGTCCTCTGCAACTTTGCAGATGAGTGGCCAGGTTTGAATAAGGCCCCAAGTAAGTAAAAATGTTGTTTACTTACGGGCAATGTTAATGGATTGTTTCCTGCAATCTCTAATTGATTACAGTATATGGTTTTATCATTCTTTATTTACGTGAGTATTTCCCCTGGGCAGCAGCATTCCACTGCTGTATAGGCTCCATCAGAATGGGGTGCGCTTGCATCTCGTGCCCGTGCCCCCTTCTGTCGGCTGGTGATAGAATCGTCAGGAGCAGCTCCAATGTAAACCGAGGCGGCCAAACCAGTCCTCGAGATCAACCAACAGTCCATGTTTTCCAGGCCACCATTGGATCTGTAGAATGAGTCGGTTAGGAATGAATGCAGCACATGTTTGAAAATGTGACAGTTAGTAATGACTGCACCTGTACTCGAGCTAGGTGGTTTAGAAAACATGAAGATCACGATGACACCTCTGTTTCAGTAGGTTTGATACATCTTCCCCCAGGTCTTTCAACCAGGTCACTATACCTGACCGGTTGTGGTTATAAAAGATGTCATTTGTTCAGCAGTATCTCCAAACACATTCATGCAGAACGCATGCATCACCAAATGCTCCCTGCATATGGAATGTGAACCACGCCACGCTCACAATTAATTTGCCCGATCACGCCTCTTCATATTCCAATGTTATGGTGCCGCAGGAACACATTAGACAGCAGATCTCTCTGTATGTGTACATACAGTACGCTGCCTAGCTCTGTGCCCTCACTTTGCCCTTGAATGTCGGTGTTAGACTGTCTCCTAGTGTTATCTCATCCTAAAATAATGTGTCAGCTTTTGGTACAGTAGTCACTAAATGGCCCAGAGTCATTTGTTGTAACTCCATGGTGAGATAGGTCCACTCCAGATACTTAGCATGCATCTGTCAGCTAACTGCACGATATGTTGGATGTCAGATTGACCCTTAGCAGCTCTCCTGCTGAGACTGTCTGCGTCTGACACCACTGAGTCACCGGGCGGATTGTAGGCCTGACGCCTGGACGCAATCCCAAATGCTTTCGGCTGTTCCTGTTATATAGGGTCTGGAGCAGCCAGCAGATGGTGATTTGGTCAGGGCAGTGCCAATGTCACCTCCACTCTCATTCCTATGTTATGTGTGTGTTCACATGGGTTATTATTGTTCAGTTTTTGAGGTTTTAAAAGATAATAAAAATAATAAATTAGATGTAACGAATTTAAGATCAAAGATAACAATAAAACAATTTTGCAACTGCTCATTTAAAAACCAATAACTCAGCGAAGGACACAAATGGACTATGGAAATGAAGAGCGTGGACAATGGCGTTTAAAGGGCCTAATTCAGACGTGACCGCGGGACTAATTTGTTCCCAAAATGGGCAAAACCATGCTGCACTGCAGGTGGGGCAGATGTTACATGTGTAGAGAGAGTTAGATTTGGGGGAGTTGTTTGTTTCTGTGCTCATTCATGTTTGGCTGCCGAGTTTCCAGCATTGTTGCTTATGCAATCCAATATGAATCAGCCCTATAGTTCATTTATTGCTTACTGTGACTGTAAAACATAAGTCAAATGTTGGTAAATACCAGGGGTATTTAAATCAGGGGTGCTGGGAGTTGGGAAGGGATCAAAAGTGTCCAGGTCTCCCTGGGTTTATGCGATCATGGATTTTAGGGCTGATTCTGAGTTGTGACCACTTTAGCGTCTTATGACGTAGTCATGTCTGCTAGTGTTACTATCAGTCTTTCCAACATTTGAAGTCCTTAAATCGGGACCTACTGCCCCGAAGGTGCAGCCATCCCCAGAAGTGGGTGTGGCTACTAGCCAGGTGGGCATGGCTTTGGGGAAAGGGGATGTGGCTTAGCACCACAACCCTGATTTCATCATTTTTGGGGGTGTGCCCAGCGCTCTCCTAGCAGCAGGGCAGCCCTATATCCCTCCCTACCCTCCGTCATCCCGGTACTGAACAGATGCCGCCGCACGACATCTCTTCAGCAATTACTGCTGCTCTGCAGTGGGGATCTCCTGCTCCCCCAACTGCCCCCCACCCGCGGGACATTACCACCCACGAGAGGCACAGCGGGAGAGTCTCCAAATAGCGGGTCTGTCCCCCTGTAATAGGGACAGTAATCCAATTAACAGTTTAAATAAGGAGGGCTCCATCTGTACTTCCAGAAACAGAACATTTTCTCCCTCGTGGAGAGGGTCAGGTAGGCAAGAATGGTTTACACTAAACCCTGTAAAACGCATAAAAACCCAGCAAAACCTGTTAATGTTATTAAAAATGGTTACAAGAAGAATAGAAGACGGAGGAAGCGACAGGCAAGCTCTGAACTACCAAACTCTAGTAGATACGCCCAAATGGACGCAGAAACTATGGTTTAGAGTGAGGAGCTGGGGCAGCTGGCAGGGAAGGGTTCCTCTAGCAATCAGAGGAATACCCCCTCTGGCAGGGAGGGTAATTCAGAGAGGAAGGGCCCAAGGCAGATGGTGGTGGTAAGGGATTCAATTATTAGGAAAGTTGATAGGGCAATCTCTCGGGTGCTCGGGTACGTCATATCATGGACCGGGTGGACAGATTATTGGGAGGGGTTGGGGAAGACCCAGCGGTCTTGGTGAATGTTGGCACTAATGTCAAAGTCAGTGGTAGATGGGATGTCCTCAAAAAGACTTTAGGGATCTAGGCAATTTACTTAAGGCAAGGACATCTAAGGTAATAGTCTCGGAAATACTGCCTGTGCCACGAGCTAGCCCAGGAAGACAGAGGGAGATTAGGGAGGTTAACATGTGGCTCAAAGATTGGTGCAGGAGGGAGGGATTTGAATTCCTAGAAAACTGAGTGGACTTCTCGCTCAGGCGCCATCTCTTTTGCTGTGACGGATTGCACCTGAACGAGGAGGGGGCAGGGGTGCTAGGGGGTAGAATGGTGGGAAGGCTTAAGGAGATTTTAAACAAGGAGGGTGGGGCGGAGGGTATAGTAAGAAACCTTGAACCAATAAATAAGTGTAGAATAGAGGGCAAAGACAGCTACATTGTGGAGGAAGCAAGGGGAAGGGAGGAAAAAGGGAACATGGTATAAGAAAAGTGTATGAGAGACACACAGCAAAGTATAAATATTGTCCATGATACGGATTTATCATTTCAGGAACCTTCTGCCACTGTTACAGGTAACATGACAAGGGCAAAGGAAATACGAGATCTGAAACGCCTTTATCTGAATGCTAGGAGTTTAGCTGGTAAAATGGGGGAACTAGAGACCCTAGTTTTGGAAGAAGATTTTGATCTCATAGGTATTACTGGAACTTGGTGGGATGAATCCCATGAGTGAGAGGCTAACATAGAAGGTTATAGTCTGTTTAGAAAAAAACAGATTAGGTAGAAGGGGAGGAGGGGTTTGTTTATATGTTAAACCATCCTTAATACTATACATAGGGGGGGTGCCAGACGCGGTCACGACAGTCGGTATCCCGACAGTCATTTACCAGATGTCGGGATCCCGACTGTCAAAACGGCGACAGACAGTTGCCCGACGGGCACTGCTATTTTCCCATGTGGGGGTCCACGACCCCCATAGAGGGAGAATAGAATATATGGTGAGCATAGCGAGCCACCGTGCACACAGCGTGGCGAGCGCAGCGAGCCCGCAAGAGGCTTTTTTTTGCGCTTACCATGTTGTCTGAGTCCGGGCAGTCAGGATCCCGACGTCGGACTAATGACTGTTGGGATCCCGACTGTCGGAACCCTATACCACACCCACATAAGGGAAGACATAAACAAGAGTACAATGGATTTGGTAGAATTGGTATGGGTAGAAATCGCAGGTAATATTAAAGAGGCTAAAAAAAATTATAGTCCAAACATGTTATAATCCACCCAACATAAATAAGGAGGAAAAAGACCTCTTGCTACAGGTGAGAAAAGTGGCCAGCTTAGGAGACATTATTATTATGGGTGACTTTAACTACCCAGAAATAAATTGGAAGGATAGGTCAACTAGTACCGCTAAAGGAAATGTTTTATTGAATGCCCTAAATGACCACTATTTGTATCAATTTATTGACCAGCAATAACAATGGCCCTTATTCTGGTTGGTGCGGATATTTCCGCGTGCGTTCGTTCCGCCGATGTTTTGTGTCTGCGCATGTGCAGAGGCATATCTGCGCATGTGCGAAAGGGACATACGTCCAAATTCCGCATGAATTGTTTACACTACGAACAGGGGGAGGAGAGGGGCGTGAAGGGCTGTTTGGCCTCATTAACATATGCATACGCCCCGCGTTTCATGGGCGTTCCCATGAAAACGCTGGGCGTACGTATGGTAATGCGGCCGTGACGCACGTGTAGGGGGCGGACATATGACATTGCCGGATGTCAGCTGCCCGCCCAGATCCCCGCTTTTGCACTGAGAAATGCCCGAGTGATCTGAGCTTGCGGGAGCTGCCTGACCACTCGGTCCTGCATTCGATGGTATGCGACCATCGAATGATGGGGGAGGTTCCCAGAGATGGAGGAGGTGTATACATGAGAAAACCACTCGTGCTCCGTGCGGTCAGCGGCTTACCGCATTCGGACGGAGTGAGCGATCCGTACGGAAGGCGGGGTTTAGGACGCACGGTCCTGGCCGCATATTCGGCTCCGGCCGCACAGACCAGAATAAGGCCCAATATCCTGGATCTCTTGATAAGAAACAATGGGGACATTGTTACTAACATAACCATAAGGGAGACATTGGGGAACAGTGATCACAATATGATCACATTTTATTTAGATTTTTACAAAGATCGTTATATTGGATCATTAAATTTCAGAAAAGCAAGTTTTGGTAAGTTTGAGGAGTCCTTAAAGTATATAAACTAGAAGGAATTATTTAGAGGTCCGGATACTACTGAAGGGGGCAAACTTTAAAAAAATAGTGCTGGAGGGCACTGATAAATTTATTCCTAAGGTGAATAAAAGAACAAATGTCAGAAGGAAACCTACAGTATGTGGCTTAACAGCAAAGTCAAATTTGAAATAGCTAAAAAAAAAAAGTAGGGCATTAAAAACTTTCAACAAGATGGGACACCCAAATCATTTGCTGCATATAAAGAATGTAATAAGAAATGTAAAAATACAATCAAGATGGCTAAATTAGAGACTGTGGGGTAGATTTATCAACCGGCGCTGTGGGGCATATGCGCTATCCCTGTGCGCTAAAGCTGGGGATAGCGCTTCCCCTCATCTATCAAACCCGCTGTGCAGGTACTTTAACGGCGGCAGTGCGGGGCAGGAGGGTTAACGTGTATGCGTTAGTTGCTGCAGAGCTCCGGGCTAATACCTTATTTATGAAGTTTCCCCCTGGCCACGCGCTCCTTCTTTGCAGTCATAGCGCCAGAAGTTTCTGGCAAAGCGGGTCTCCTGTGTGATGTTATGCACTGCTTGTTGGTCTCCGGCTTTAGTTTAAAACTGCACATGCACCGGGTACACAGCATCCCAGCATCCCCTGTGAACATTACCCGGTGCATGCGCAGTTTTAATTTGAAGCTGCCGGAGACCAACAAGTGGCGCCTAACATGGAAAACTGCACATGCGCCGGGTACGTATTGCGAGAAAAAGACAGGCGGACGGCAGCGCACATACACTATGGGAGGCAGCATATCCCCGGCAGCAGGGGATAACGCACTCCTATAACGAAGGCCACTCTGTTCATACATTTGGGCGAATTGCAGGGGAGCTTCACCACGATAAAGTGGTGAAGCGAACCTGCTCCCATAAAGAACCTTATGCACATAATAATAAATCTACCCCTGAATGTAAAATTGCCGCAGATAGCAAATCTAATCCCGAAAAATTCTACAGTTATATAAATGGGTATCGGTTAAGGAAGGAAAATGTTGGCCCACTAAAAAATAAGCAGGGTACCCTAGTAATAGAATGAAAAGAGAAAGCAGAATTATTCAATGAATTTTTGCTTTAGTATTTACAAGGGAAGAATCTTCAAAAGATCTCCCACAGATTAAATGCTCGGCTCTTGAATGCTCCCAAACTGTATGTTTGTGTGAGGAAATAGTCAAAAATAGATTACAGAACCTAAATAGTAACAAATCTCCTGGCCCGGACGAAATACACCCTAGGATACTAAAAAAAATTAGTTCTGTCATAGCAGTACCATTATATCTGATATTCGGGGAATCAATCAACTTGGGGACGGTACCAAGGGACTGGCGCATAGCTAACGTAGTACCAATATAGAAGAAAGGTAGCAAAACTAACCCTGAAAATTATAGACTAGTCAGCCTTACATTCGTTGTGTGGAAAATATTAGAAGGAAAAATAAGAGATAGCATCCAAAATTTCTTAGAACAGGAGAAAGTGATAAGTAAGGCTCAGCATGGGTTCATCAAAAATAGATCATGTCAAATTAATTTAATTAGCTTCTATGAGGAAGTCAGTAGGGGGCTGGACTTAGGGTAATCTGTTGATGTAATACTGCTTGATTTCACTAAAGCTTTGACACTGTGCCTCATAAAAGGTTATTAATGAAACTAGGTAATTTAGGGTTAGGGGATAAAATTTGTAATTGGATTAAAAACTGGCTGCACAATAGGGGACAGAGAGTGGTGGTAAATGGTATACATTCCAGCTGGGGTAAGGTCCAAAGTGGAGTCCCGCAAGGATCAATATTGGGACCCACCTTATTTAGTATATTTATTAATGATATTGAAAATGACATTGTGAGTAAAATTGCAATATTTGTGGACGACACGGAATTGAGTAAGGAAATTAACTCAGTAAAGGATGTGGAAACACTACAAAGTGACTTAAAGAAACTGGAAAGGTGGAAAATGCAGTTTAATGTTGAAAAATGTAAAGTAATTCATTATGGGAACAAAATGAACAAGCTACTTATAGGCTAAATGGAGTTATTAGAGGGAATTCTGCTGTAGAGAAGGACGACTTGGGGGTCATCATAGATGAAAAATTGGGTAATAGTGCACACTGCTCAAGTGCAGCAGCAAAAGTAAACCGGACACTAACATGCATTAAAAGGGGTATGGATTCAAGGAATGCCAATGTGATAGTGCCTCTTTACAAGGCATTGGTGAGTTCACACTTGGAATATAGTGTTCAGTTCTGGGCACCGCACCTTAAAAAGGACATAAATTAATTGGAAAAGGTACAGAGAAGGGCGTCTAAGCTAGTAAAAGGTCTTGAATCACTAGAATACAAAGATAGGTTAGCCAGGCTGAATATGTTTTCACTGGAGAAACGGAGGTTGAGGTGATATGATTAGTATGTTCAAATACAGGACTGGGAATCATATGGAATTGGGAGATGATTTGTTCAGTAACAGGCCTATACATAGGACACGTGGGCATGTACTGAGGCTCGAGGAAAAGAAATTCCGTACTGAATTAAGAAGAGGATTCTTCACCATTAGAGCAGTAACAATCTGGAACTCATTGCCGGTAGGGTGCTTACAGCAACTATTGTTAATGAATTTAAATCAAAACTGGACACATTTTTGGCCACTAAGGGAATCCTATAGATATGACTTAGTCAAGTCAGTAGTTACAAGTCAGATAGGTTGAACTCGATGGACTAACGTCTTTTTTCAGCCTTAATTACTATGTTACTGTGTTATATCAGCAGCCAGCACCCTGGGAGGACCAATCAGTGGCTTTTGAATTTACCTGTGTATAGAATTCTGGTTAAGAGCCTTTTTCACAGCTTTTAACCCGGGTTGTACCTGCTAAAAACCCTGCCCTGCTTGACTGACTAAACAAAATGTATATTTTCTAGTCTAGTTCATGTTTCTCTCGATGTGGACAAGTATGAGGTGCTCCTCACACGTTTAGGAGCTGCCCAGTGATTCAGCTCCTTTGGCAGCTATTGGTCAACTCTGGAAACCCCTCTGTCTCTTGTATGGATCACTTATAAATTTGGCCACAGTTTAAAGATGGAGACTCTAAACTGTTCTTATGCTTCTCTCCCCCTGACTATTTGGTATAACTGGCACAAATGTGTTAAAGAATGATACAAGGCCTCCCCAACCATCTGCTTCTGTATAATGATGGTTCCTTAGATCAGTTGTGACTGTTTTTTTTTAAATGTGCTTAATGTTATGCCCAGGCCTTACCCCAGGGACATTTAAAGAGAGGAGAGGACCCACATGCTTTACTGTTTGCTCCCTCTTCTCTGACAGTGAGTAGTCTTTGGCATTATGCCAGAGTCTACTGCGCATGTGCATGTCTCCGGGAACATGGCGCCTGCGCCTTGTTTCCAGGGACATATCTAGTGCGCATGCGCAAATCTATTGTAAATGGCCATGGCAGCCATTTTTCAAGTGATTTGTGCCTTTGGTGAGGAGAGGTCACAGCAGGACTCTGGAGTGTGGTGTGGGGCCCCCCTGGACCCAGGGGCATGTGTGCACCACACACACTGCACCCATTATAGAAACGCCAATGCCTTATCCCTAGTCTGGAGATTTGTTCCAGGGAGATAGCCTTCATCGTCCCTTCCTCTTATGTTATGTCCTAACTGGAGAGTTGTCCATAAGTGTATAAATTATCATTATATATAGCTGCCTTATGCTATGCCTGCCCCCCCATGTCTCCAGCTTTTTTATACACCCTTTTAATGCCTTTCCATTTTTTAAACAATAGAAACCAATGTTGCAAAATAAATAAATACATAAACAACTCCAGTAAATAATCAGTGACCGATGTTGCTAAAGAGCTGCTGCCACCGGTTCTAATCTCCCTTCAGCCGGTCTGAGTTACATATTAGGAGCTGATTGTGACTCGGATGCAGTGGAGTCTGTGTATGAAGCTTTTGCCTCTGTCTAATCTGCAACAGTTTTTGGCAGTTTCCAGACTTTGGAAGTAAATTACATTCGCTCTCATCCAGTACCAGATATTTATTCCATACAACCAACTAATAGGATGTTGGCTGAAAGTTGGTCTAGTGTATGGCAAGCATTAGATATTTAACACCTGTTGTTTGCATTAAGTTCAACAAGGGTGTATCTCTCAGAATCATCCTTAATTTTGTGATATGCAGACAGGGGTGCCCCACAGATTTCAGGGTACCTAGGCAGCTGCCTGATGGTAGAGCCAGCCCTGGTGGAATGAGGGTTACAAACAAATGCATTCAATGAACAGTGATGTCACTGAATGGGATCAGACAATGCTTTTCCTGTACTGAAGAAGGAAAAAGAGGGACTTTATGCATGGTATGGGCCAGAGCAGCCGTTCTACCAGTGACTCCACAGATAAACGTTAAACAAATCAGTATCAATATTTATGTACGTGTTAAGCTGGCCATACATCTACAGATCGATTGTCAGATTGGGCTGGTTGGAACAAAATCCTGGTAATGGATGAGAGCAGATGACAGTTGACCATTTGCTTTGAAATGCTGGAAAACTGCCAAAAACTGTCATTCAGATATAACCAGGTGTTTGTTCCAACCAGCCCAATCTGACAATCGATCTGTAGATGTATGGCCAGCTTTACTGTATCACATCTAGCCAATTAGTGTATGCAAGGGCTGGTACCAGTGTCCATTTCTTATGAGAAATACAGAGCCAAGTGTATTAAGCCTTAACCAGTGATAAAGTGGAGAGTTATAAAGAGTTATAAAGTAGCATTCAGCTCATAGCTGTCATTTCTCAAACACAGGCTGTAGCATGACAGTTAAAAACTGATCGACTGCTACTTTATCACTCACCACTTTATCTCTTGTTAAGGCCCCAAACTCTATGCATACATACCGTATATACAATAATGTCCTACAGTGGCGCAACTTCATAAATTCGATTGTTATGCCACTGATGTTCTAATGTCTGTCCCAACTCCAACATGCATGCACACTGGGGGAACCGTATGCCATCCGCCAATGGCTCACACTGCAGCGAGCGACAGGTGTGTGGTTAGGTGAGGTCAGGCATTGGCATTTTATGTCATTGGGCCTGATTCAGGATGAGTTTAAATGTTGCAAAATTTCACTAAATTACAACTCTCAGCGCAAGGCAAAGATACCTAGCAAAAGGCAACAAACCGCTTTGGGGCCCTCCTAAAACAATCCAGAGCAGTATATATTTGCTGTTGATTGCATTCAGCATCAATAGAGTAAATTGGCACGTGCACAGTCTACCGATAAATACTCAGCTGCGTGAACATCGGCATTGTGTACTAATCTTAATTAGCCGCTAGGTCTTTGGAAGTAGGCTTAATACTTGTGTCACTTTTAATGTAAACTCACTGCCCACATGCAGTGGATGAGACCATGTTGTGTGGCCAAACATTTTGTTTTCTGTCAAAGAACAACAAAGGGCGGAGGTATCACCTGGTGGTACAATTTTTTGATGAAACCATGACATTTAAAAAAATTCCTTCTCTATTGAAATGGGAACATGTTTTGTCTAACTCTATTGATGAAGATTATTGCCAATAATTTTTAAAACCTGAAGAGGACAGATTTTGATACTAAGACCAGGGCGCTCCCCTTTAAGGACAACCTTCACTAGAAATAATATGTTATACTCCCATTTCTGGGTGTGTTGTCTTTTTCTTTTCTTTTCTTTTTATTCTCCAAGTACGTGATTTGCGTTGAAGAGATCACAGTTTGTATATGTAAATAAAACACAGAGTATATGTACAATGGGTGAATCCGTGACAAAAACTTTCAGGTTCTTAAAAAGTGACTCTCTTTTGAGGTAAGATGTAAGTCACTTTTTAAGAACCTGAAAGTTTTTGTCACGGATTCACCCATTATACATGTACTCTGTGGGAGTATAACATATTATTTCTAGTGAAGGTTGTCCTTAAAGGGGAGCGCCCTGGTCTTAGTATCAAAATCTGTCCTCTTCTTGTATTAATTAGGAGATCTGTGGGTAGCTCTCCGCATACGTAGACTGGCTGAACCCCAAGTGCAGCGCTTATAACCCTTCAAAAACCCCTGTATCATTGTATAATTTTTAAAACCTGTTTTAAAGTGTCTAAATGCATCCCCAACAGCAAGCAATTCTATAAATGACTTCACCGACTTTATATTACTACAGTCTTATTACAAAAAATCGTACTTGCCTACCTGACCCTCTCCATGAGGGAGAAAATGCTCTGTTCCTGGACTTCCCTGGTAATGTATGATTGCCAGCACCTGTGGGGAGCTAGGTAATTGATAAGAAAGGTGTTTCCCCACATGAGTTGGCAATCATACATTACCAGGGAAGTCCAGGAACAGAGCATTTTCTCCCGCATGGAGAGGGTCAGGTAGGCAAGTATGCATAAAATTAGCCGGTCCAATTCTAAATTCAGCTGGCGAAATTGTGGCAATGTGGGCACTCTTTATCATATATTGTGGGTACTGTACATATTTCTAAATCATGGACATTGTTTTTTGCCCTCATTTCTAATGTTTTGTTCCATGGAGACCTGCCCCACAATGACAGGTATATTATGGGTCATATAGAAAACGCATCATAAACGCTAATTGCAAAGCATTGGTGTTTCTATCAGATCCCAACTATCTCTCAAATAGAACAAAAAGTCCAAAGTCACTATGAATGCGAAACAGCAGGTGTACGATATTCTTCCTTGGTTCCAACCAGTGGCGGCCCGTACCTTTTCTGTGGAGGGGGGCTGCCTCTGACCGCAATGCAGGCAGACACCCATCCCTGTTGCCGCCGCTGCCACCGACGGTCCCTGCAGACAGGATTCCCGGCGCCTGTGCTCTGACCATAGAAGAAATCATGGTCCCAGCGCCTGTACAATACAAATGACAGGCACCAGGACCAGTACTGATATAGGTACTGCGCAGCGGCGTAACTATAATTTGGGAGCCCCCCCACCGATAATAAATCACGCCCCCCCCCCCTCCACCACCCCGGCCTCCCATGCTCCCCCCATCCCCCGCATATTTACCTGTATTCGCTGCGCTGGTCCTGGCTTCCCTCCTGGCTTCATTCTGATGCTAAACACGGACCATCACAAAATGGCTGCCCCCATAGAGCAGACAGTTTCATAGAACTGTTTGCTATATGGGGGCGGACATTTTATGATAGCCCGTCGAAATAGCATCAGAATGAAGCCAGGGGAGCCGGGACCACCGCACCGAACATAGGTTATAATAGCACCGCAGCCCCCCAGCGCCCGCACTTACCCAGCGCCTCCCTGTGACCGCGGGGGCTGCGGTGCTGTAGCTACGCCACTGGTACTGCGCATGCGCAATCAGCAATTCCACATGGCAGCCCACAGATAGGCATCCCAGAGGGAGGGAACACCTCCCAATGGTACTGCATTGGTGACTGGCAGGTCGAACTTCCAATAGGAAGTTACTGCCAGTCACAGTGAAGCCAGTGCAGTCTCACAGACTGCATCTGGCTTCACTACAGTGGCAGATTTTACCTAAGGGGACTGCAGCCCTGCAGCCCATAGGTAAAAACCGCCACTGCTTCCAACCCACTAATCCGTTGGTCTCTGAACCCACTAATCCGTTGGTCTTGGTGAACAGAATATTGGTCTTCTACATCAGTAGTTCTTGTTTATGTATTAGATTGTAAGTGAAAGTGACACCGGTCCACCTTTAGCTGTCGCATATTACATTTGTTGATTTTTGTGTCTACATTGATTGTTACTGTACCGACAGCATTGTAGTTATGTATGTTTCTTACTTATATGTGTGCTCCTTCATTGTTTCCTACCCCCCTCTCTTTTTTTTGTTCTGTACCCTATTCCATATTTTTTTCTTTCTAATTTTTGATGTTTTATATCAATAAAAATGTAATACATAAAAAAAAAAACATCAAAGGGACTTGTGGGCTGGGCCATGTGATTTCATGACATCACACGATAGTTGCACAATGCTCCTCTAGATGACCAGGATATTTTTATGAGGAAGGCGTTTAGGTTGACTTGTGGAAATTCTGCCTCTGCATCCACCTCAGCATATGCCCCCAAATCGCTGAACACTGGATTGTGCAACAGTGACCAAACATGCATTATAATTAATATTGTTTCTATCTTACAAAGTGTTCGGGTTTTTAAGATGACATGAAATCATGTACTTTTGGCCCCCCGCCCAATATTAACCCGCAATTTACAACATTATCTCCTTATCTTGTCTGCTGGTGGGATGGGGGAGGAGTACTTACCCTTCAAGGGGTGCTGGGGATTCCCTAAAAAATGTTGTCTCACGCAAGTTCTGGGATAGTAGGTGAGTAAGTAGTGTAGCTATTTCTCTATGCAGTTTATGCTTTCAGTATTATACCCAAGTAATGGCAGTCTTTATGGACACATACAATAATCACAAGGTCCAACAACAGGGTTGCCGACCCTCCCGGAATTTCCGGGAGTCTCCCGAAAATCGGGCCCCCTCCCGGCCCCCCGGAAGGGTGGGCAATCCTCCCAGATTCAGGGGGGACCCCCACTGTCCCCCGAATTGCGGCATTAAAATGCCGCAATCCTCGGGTCTCAGAGGAGGGGGCGGAGCTAAAATGACACAATCGCGTCATTTTAGCCCCGCCCCCTCCACTGAGATCCCTGAATTCGCTGGTTTAACAGCATGGGGGCAGGGCTTAGTGATGTCACGCTTAAGCCCCCGCCCCCTGAGCGGCTACTGAATCTCTCCTCTCCGGGCTTCTCCCGAAGAGGAGAATAAGAAAGTCGGCAACCCTGATGTTGTAGCTTAGCGTGATCCGTTTGTGTAAACTGGTTCGTCCACATTATACTGCTCAGGAGATCAAACATGACCATTTCCCTATGTTACCAACACTAGCCTACAATATCCTTCTACAAACGAAACTGAGAAGTTGCCCCTATCAACCAATCAGCATCTAGATCTGATTTACATAATATAGTCCATAAAATTATAGGTATATAAAGCTTTTACGTTACTAGTGACAACATCTCCATCTGTCTTTTTAGGAGGTTGGTTACAGTAGGTCTCCCCCTGGGGCTCCTTCATCAGCTTTGAATGCTGCCAGGTTACTTACACTTTATATTATTGGTTTACACAGAACTACGCATATGCATAGCAAAATTACCAAAAATGTTCTACTGTAATATATTGATTTAAAAATTTCCCTATCAGGGATGGGAAGCGCCTAACTGGTTATGCCCTGTTCTAAGGGTACATTTACTAAAACTTCTAAAAATGAAAAAGGTGGTGTTGCCATAGCAACCAATTCCGATTCTGTTGATCATTTCTCTGTTGCATCTTAGAAAATGAGACAAAGGGCCAGATGCACTAAGCTTCCAAAGTGATAAAATGGAGTGTGATAAACAGCCAACCAATCAGCTCCTGCCTGACAATTTTCAAACACAGTCTGTGACATGTCAGGTAGGAGCTGATTGGATGGCTGTTTATCACTCTCCAAGGGCCTTATTCTAGTTCACTCTTTCTGACAAAATCCTTCTTAGATGGACAAAACCATATGCACTGCAGGGGGGCAGATGTTACTTGTGCAGAGAGAATTAGATTTGGGTGGGGTTTTTCTTCAAAGTGAGATCTATATTGCAGTGTAAAAATAAAGAAGTCAGTATTTACCCTGCACAGAAACAATATAACTCACCCAAATCTAATTCTCTTTGCACATGTTACATCTGCCCCACCTGCAGTGCACATGGTTTTGTCCATCTAAGAAGGATTTTGTCAGAAAGAGTGAACTAGAATAAGGCCCCATGTTATCACTTTTGAAGTTTAGTGCATCTGGCCCAAAATCTGATTGGTTGCTATCAATAATATGTAATATTGTCACCATGGCAACTAGAAAATACAGCTTGCTGGCCAGTCAATGGGATGCACCTGTCCAGCTGTAATTAGGTCATAGTGTAAAACTGGTTATATTTATCATTAGTTGCCCAGCCCTGCACATGTAAAAATTCAAATTTTTACTTTTTTTTTTTAATAATATCTGTAATATTTTGTGAAAAAAATTATGAAAAGGAATGTTAACCAACATCTTACTGACAGACAACAGTGATCCAGAGTAAAATAGTATATGTATAGTTTTATATGTTTTTGGTTTACTTTGATTATCACCATCTGAGCTGATGAACAGAACAGGCCTTCTTAATAATTAGGGGTTCTCCTAGTAAAATAATGTGGTAAGCCAATTCGTTTACATATCAGGAATGGAGACCTGGTGCTCAGGTCTAGATACACAAGGATTCAGGGGTAGATGTATGAAGCAGTGTTAAGGGAGGAGACATGAGCCAGAGGAGAACTGGGCCATGGCAACCAATCAGCAGTGAAGTAACATCTATAATTTCCATAATATAAATTATACAGAGCAGCTGATTGGTTGCCATGGGCCACTTCTACTCTGGCTCACTTCTCCCTTATCACTGATTCATACATCTACCCAGGGCTGGCGCCACCACTAGGCAAAGCTAGGCATTTGCCTAGGGCGCCGGCCACTGGAGGGCGGTATTTCGCCCCCCCTTGCCGCCCGGGTACCTGTCCTGCGGCGTATATGTGCGTAAAAGCTGGCGGCGGCAGCAGCGGGGGGACCCTGCAGTCAATAAGAAATAACGAGCGCTATCCGCCGGGCTATGCGGAAGCGCTTCTGTTTTGGAAACACTGGCCGCACGCTGATTGGCTGAGATTCAGCCAATCAGCGTGCGCCGTGCGGCCAGTGTTTCCAAAACAGAAGCACTTCCGCATAGCCCGGCGGATAGCGCTCGTTATTTCTTATTGACTGCAGGGACCCCCCGCTGCCGCCGCCAGCTTTACAACGCCGCAGGACAGGTACCCGGGAGGCAGACACCGGGGCGCCTCCACCCCGACTTGCTTGGGGCGCTCTGGTGCCTTGCACCGGCCTTGCATCTACCCCAAAGTTCTCTGGTGCCCTCTTTCGGAGGATGCCTCTCCACATTTAGCCGAAATCATCAAAGCGGCAGTCGGAGAACTTTTAAAGTTCAAACCAGTGTTTTAATCCAAAATGGATGTTTCGGGGATCAACTCCTCTTCTACGGCTGAAATGTCAATTTTGGATTACAACACAGTTGTTTTTTTTATACCAAGGGGTTTAACAAGGTCCAGTAGGGAAACATTCTTCAAATGAAAATAAGTATTAGACCACCAGGACATGCACTGACACTAGTCACAGGTTAGTGGATACGTAGAACAGCCCCATTAGAAGTGGTAGAGGCTTAGGGCCAGAAGCACTAAGCTTTAAAAGTGATAAAATGGAGAGTGATAAACAACCAGCCAATCAGCTCTTGCTTGTCATAATTCAAACCCAGCCTATAACATGGCAGTTAGGAGCTGTTTGGCTGGCTGTTTATCACTCTCCGTTGTATCACTTTTTGAAGCTTGAAACATCTGACTCTAAGACAGTAGAGCAACTTAACATAGAAATCCTTACAAAGAAATAAGGGGTGAGGTCACCAAAAGGTAAAAAGGAGGCAGTCTAGACGAGACTAGATAAAGCCATCACATTCTCAGTTTCTATGGGATCTATATACTAAGCTATGGATGGAAATAAAGTGGACAGGGATAAAGTACCAGCCAATCGCCTCGCAGCTGCAATTTTTCAAATACCACATGTGGCATGGCAGTTAGGAGCCAACTGGTTGGTAATTTATCTCCATCCAAGGTTTAGTAAATAGACCCATATGTCACCATATATTCTAAAGGGATTAATGCATTAGTTACCTTATGATAAACAGGTTACTTAGGGCCAGATGTACTAAGCTTCAAAAGTGATAAAACGGAGAGTGATAAACAGGCAGTGAATCAGCTCCTAACTGTCATGCTACAGGCTGGGTTTGAAAAATGACAGGTAGGAGCTGATTGGCTGGTTGTTTATCACTTTTTGAAGCTTGATACATCTGGCCCTTAGCGCTTTTCCATATACTGCAGCTGTAATTGACAAAAATAAATTTACATTTTTGACTAACTAAACTGTAATCAGGGCCCAGCTTGTGTAGTGGTCTGGAGAGCTGCTCAGATTGTACTCAGAACACACCCTGTCCCCAACTTTCTGAACCCATTTCTGTTCCCAAGTGACATCACACGTGCTTTGGGCAGTATGGCTGGACCAGTGCACAAAAGTGACCTGCTACAGTGCTAAGCCATAGCTAGTATTGATTACTAATAATAAATGGTAAGTGCATTACATCAGGGTTGCCTACCCTCCCGGAATGGCCGGGAGGGTCCCGAAAATCGGGTCTCCCTCCCGGCCCCCAGGAAAGGTGGGCAACCCTCCCGGATTCTGGGGGACCCCAGCTCGTGCCCCTCCCCGTTTGTGGCTTCCTCCCCCCTGACCGAACCGTTTAGCTAACCTGATTTGCCGATCTCCGTAGGGGGCGGGATTAAAGTGTCATAATCGTGTCATTTAGCCCCGCCCCCTCCACTGAGATAGGCAAACAGGGTAATTTACCAGCATGGGCGCGGCGCTTAATGATGTCACACTCAAGCTCTGCCCCTGAACTCTTGCTGAAAGTCTCCTCTCCGGGCTTCTCTCGGAGAGGAGATAACAAAAGTCGGCAACCCTGCATTACATTTATTGGGGGAGAGATGCATCAAAGCATTGTGAGAGATAGTACCAGCCGATCAGCTTGTAACTGCCATTTTACAGGCTGAGGTTTGAAAAATAACAGTTAGGGGGGTGCACTAACATCTGCCACCTACTGCATCGATAATAATCGCATATGCACAAAGATATACGATTATTATCACAGAAGACAGCTCTTGTGTTAAGAACTGACCATTGTGCACGGACTCCGTCGGCTCCTCCTCCTTCTCCCTGCACCCGGAAGGGGAAGTACGGTGCTAGGGAGGATGAGGTCACTGGTCATCAGGTGAGGGGGAGTGGCTCGGGCAGTGCGGGTGGACTGGGATCGGTGTGGGGCATCGGGGGTTGCGAAAAGAAACTCATAAGCGAAATCTGGCGATACCGCCGCCCCCGGAATACGGGTTTTATTGCATATGGAAATGAGGTAAAAACCCTGATAACAGAGGAGAACATCCCGCCCAGAAGCTACTGGTTGGTACTTTATCTCTATGCACTTGATCTCCCTCCAGGATTTGATACAACTTCCCCTTTTAGTGATCTGAGACGGAAACAAAAGTAATTCACTTTGTTAGAATAGGTATAAAAACTCCAAACTGAATCACAATAATGGAAATCCTGAAATCTTGGCCTGATTCAGACTCGATTGCCGCGAAACTCTGCAGAGCCATTCGCTAATTGGTCAGTTTTTCTGAGCAACACACAAGCTCGCCAAATCCTCAGGAAAACCTTTTATATACACGTCACACTTAACGTATACAAGCCAAAAGTCAGCAGATACAGTGCATTTAGTTCTGCTTGTGGCAAACAACTTGGACAGATCATCCATTGCATGGAGAACGTACAAAATGACTATACAAGCGTTATAACATAGCTGTCTCTTATGGCTAGTTCAGAGGAGAGATGAAACAGGATACTGCCACTGCCAGCCAGCAGATCTGCCTTCACAGCAAATCAAGGATGCACGCCGTGATTGCATTCCTATACAATGTGTACATTATACAAGCATCAACAGGGCATTACACTAGCAGGGAAGCAGCCTGCCAGCACAGTGGTAAATCTCAGCTGTGCTCCTACTGAAGATTCGCTTGCAGACAGACATTAGTTGCAAAGATGGCCTAGCATCAAACACATACTAAATGACATTATAAAACATCGGTGTGCAAGCACGAATAATATGCATCAAAAAGCACCAAAAGGTAGTATAATAATAATAATAATAATAATAATAATAATAATAATAATAATAATGATAATACAATGCCTCATAAATACTATTGCACTGCAAATGTAATTTAGTATTTGCAATATATACTAAATAAATGTATTTATTTGGAGTGAACGCTGCAGCATTAGGGTGGTGGGTGGCACAGCACAGCTGCAGACGGCCAATCTAAGACACATTACAGGCCCCACAGTACATGTTGCAACCTGTACATTCAGCATTGGTCTCGCTGCTATGATAGCGATTAACATGCATGCACAGAGGATTATAAAGCAAGGACTAACCTTACAGAAACGATCCATCAAGACGCTCACTGCTCTGTCTGCTTTACCTGCTGGGAATGACGCCAATTTTGGAATTCTGCACAACTCATTATACAATCACCAGGTCCTTCCTGTTACAGCTAAAACTGTTTTATCATCCACCCTGGAAAACATCCACAGTGTGAACCAATCCATTCCTTGTGTGGTGTATGTGCAAAGCCTTATGATGTAGAGACAGGGGATGCTGAAGCAGGAATCAGAGCAGTGTCAGGCTGCAGGCTAAGAGGAAAGGAAGGGGGGGGGGAAGCAAATTGCAAAAAAGCTTCTCACCATCGATACACTCCCACAGAGTGAAGCATCAGGACAGCCTAGCTGAGTGGAAGCTGGGGATGGATTGTGACAGGGAAGATGCTGTTTCCCAGTGATGCACTGAGTTCTGCACCCTCCTGGGTGAATGAGCTCACTGCTCGCTTCCACCAACCTCCTATCAGACATTGCAGAGTCACTGCAGCCAGCATCTCAGTGCAAGGACGTCATCAGGAAAGCATGTATAAAACTGCAACACGTCCTCTGTGCAGCCAGAAGGCAGAGTGCCATTAGGAGAGATGCCCAGGAAACTGATCATGACAGGCCGATGGTAATTCCTAACCAAGGGGCAATGCAAATGCCACTGGGCTGATTTCTATGCTTCCACTCTTTATTGCCAGGAGAAATGGGGACGGCCCGACAGCATGTTGCATACTCCTTTGGAAGAGTATTACGGGTCATAAAGAAATGCCGGCTTTTCCATATCTGTTCTTTTACCAAGTAGGAAGAGCCAGCACTACCAGTATACAGCTTTAGGCAGCTGCCTAGGGTGCGGGGATCTGGGGGGTGCCACCAAGTCATCTTATCACAAAATGAAGGATGTCAATGAGGAAGTCATCCTCATAACTCCCAACTGTCCCGATTTTCATAGGACAGTCATGATTTGGGATACGGTCACTAGGTCTACAAGCATTAGGTCGACACCACTAGGTCGACATGCATTAAGGTTGACATGACTCAAGGTCGACATGCCCGAAGGTCAACACGGGTTTGGTGGACAGGGTCATTAGGTCGACACAAGCATTAGGTCGACATGGGGAAGGTCAACAGTCAAATGGTCAACATGGGTTTTTTTTTTTGAGCCGATATGTGCCGACAGGCGGTATTTCATGACCTACCATCCACTAGGACGTGGTGGGAGAATAAAATAGTGTGCCGAGCGTAGCGAGCCATGCAAGGGGACGCAGTGGTGCGTTCTGATGTCCCTGTCCACACGACATGCGGTATTTCATGGCCTACCATCCACTAGGGCAAGGTGGGAGAATAAAACTGTGTGCCCAAAGAATGGTGAGCACAGTGAGCCATGCGTAGCGATGCAGTGCGATGTTTAAGTGTCCATGTCGGCTGTGTAGAAATTCGGGACAAAACTAAATGAAAAACCCTATGTGGACGTGTTTGACTGTCAACCTTCCTAATGTCGACCTAATGCTTGTGTCGACCTTCCTGCATGTCGACCTAATGCTTATCGACCTTAATGAATGTCGACCTAGTTGTGTCGACCTAATTGCTGTCTACCCAATGATCCATACCCCATGATTTTTGTGACTGTTATACGTCCCACCCTCAGCCGGCAGTGTCCCGCATGTAGGGACAGTTGGGAGTCCTCACTAAACTCCCTGCTCTGCAAAACATGCGCACAGAGTCTATTCACTGTGAGAGAGGGACAAGGAGAGCTGGCCATGCCCTCACAGCAGAAATGGGGTGTGACCTCGCGACTGTGGGCATTTTTGCATTTTCCTGGGGTCCCATTCCTTTTAGTGTCCAAAATTCACATTTAAAAATCCATCCTTGTTGTACTTAGTATATGTGGTGAATGTGGAACTTCATCTCCACACTTTTACTTTATTGGCTGGAAATTGGTAGCAGTGTGGGAGCTGGGGGGGGGGGATTGGCAGTAGGTCAAAGTTTTGCCTAAGTGGTAGGCGGCCCTAAAGAACGGTCATAGAAAGGAGGGGGTAAAGATCACACACACCATTCAAACATCGCTGGTGTTCAAACTCTCCCATTCACACCCACCCGTCCGGATGGTGCAGCCCATCCCCTGTCCAGGGGCATGTGCTGACGACATATTGAATGCCGGGAGAGCGCACCCCACTATCCTCACATGATTTCAAATATACAAGACCGTTCTTTATCGCCAACAGCTAGGCCCTAAGCCGCAGCACCACCACCACTATAAACGCACATCACTAGAACTAAGCCAACTGAATAAATCGTCAAGGAAGATGGCCATTCCTTCCTGACTCAAATAGACCCCGTCCGGTCTATACAGGCTGTCCCGCTTGAATGCTATGCCATCATGGCGGATGACGCCCCCGCCATTTGCTAACAAATAACGCTGGACTGCAGCGTTCACCTTCTTGTGGGCGCCATCCAAGCAGGGACCAGACCTGGCATTCCTCCAAACCCTCCTGGTGACCATGGAGGACCAGACCAACTGGCAACTGGGCAGCACCTGTGCAATGATGTGCACAATGATGTGCAGATCTCTAATAATCAACAACCTCAACTCTAAGGCCATACAGTGACCAAGGTCGTTGCCACCCAGGTGCAGTATCAGCATCTCAGGGACTCCAAAGTCCCGCAATGATTGCAACAGCAGACTTTGCAAATCACTCCAACGCATTCCTCTCACACCAATCCATCGGACCCACTGGGCCCGTGGACACACACATGCAGCCAAGAGCCCCCGAGACCTTGAAGCCCAATGCACGAATGAGTGGCCCATCACCCAAATCGACTTGGCATCTCGAAAACCTGCAATATGTCAGTAGACAGGTTAACAAGAATGCGAAGGCAATCACCACGCGCCACAGGCACACCAGGGGAGGAGATAGAAGAAGGAGAGAGGGAGAGATAAAGAGAGAGGAGAGAGACCATGGCCGACTGGACCTTGAGGCACACTGCCCAGAAAACCCCCGGAATAAACTAGCAAGTACGCCATATCAAATTGAAATTGAACCGAATTGTGCCCCCGGGGGGAAAGTGGACCACCTCAAGTCTCCCGCTAAAATGAGACGAGTACTTATGCGTCCAGTGGGCCATGGTCAGGCAGGACAGATAGACCAGGCCGAATGTATCTGCGGAATGTGAAGGGTTAATCAGCCATCTTGTTTCTCTGTCTTATAGTTTCTGTTCCTGCTTATCTCAAGAAGTTATGTTCTGGCCTGTTTCCAGTACTCGCTTACTATCACGTACTTTGTAACTTTCCTCAGAAACTGTACATTCTGTGATTTCTCATAACTAACGAATGCTACACACTCCCCTATAAGGCGACGTATAAGCCACCCCACCTAGATGCTGTTATTTCCCTACCTCTGCACCAAATATTGACCAATCATGTAATTGAACCAGCGCCGTATGTTATGTATAAATATGTTGCTTTTGTCATTATTAAATCAGAGTTAAACCTTGTATCTGTGGTCCTCGTTACTGCTCATATCATATAAGGTTACACTCTCACGGAGCTCTAAGGGGTCTTCACACTGAGGTCAAATAAGGTAATGCATATATAAGGAAATCGATACATCGGCAAATGATCGATTTTCCATCAGATGGGGGCTCGGCCGCGGGATTCGAAGTTCATTCCTGCACGGTTGTCAGCAGACTCCAAAAGTCTACTCTGAGACCGCTGTGAGGTTACGGACAAACTCGATCCTGAACCTATGACTCTATCCCCGGGGGATATCGGATGTCAGTTCATAGAAGTTAAAATCTTCTATCTTTGTTTTGTGTACACACTGATCTAGGATCAGATACCGTACTTGGAGTACGAAGAGACCACGGGTCTTTATCCAAATAGAACCTCATTTTGAACACCCACTATTTCATTGGCCAAATTTCCTTACTATGTTTAGTTTGAAGTATAAGTTTTTCTTATTTCAATATCCTTGTGTGATTGGTAAGTATACACACTTGTGATATCTGTATTTCTTTGTAAACCGTGCGGCTGGTAAGTTCACGCACACTAATCTCACCACTTGTCCCATTTGATTACTGTATGCCAACAGACTTGCGGACTTTATGCTCTCCTTCTTAGGAGTAACGCAACGTGAGGCTTCATATACAGTTCTCATAATCAGAACCACTAGACTCTATCCACTGTCACGTAGACAGTCTGTGGTCCCTACTAACAAAATCATTATACATTTAAAACTATATGAGATGTCTAAAGTGAATACATAATTCTGAAAAGTGAGCAGACAAAGACCAACCCTCACAGCCTGCTGCAACAGGTTGTACCTGCCTTTCTGTGACGGCGCCCCTGGTCTGCACACTTTGAATTTTTCACGCTCTCATATCATAGTCACATATGTCACATCCTAGACACCCACAAATAGGAACCTGTGAAGATTGTCAGTGTAGTATAGTGCTTTGGTACCACAACCCTGAAAGAGACGATTATTGGCCGAAATTAGTATCTGCCAATAGTGAACTTATAAGGTTCAAATCTACACTCACGTCCTTTTCTAACGGTACTGTTGTAGAGGCGGTCCTTGTATTAGGTTGCCATCTGCGCACGGACGTTATACAAAAATACATTGATCAACCATACCCTTTCTTTGTGACGGATATACCAATTAATCTCTTCAATTATCCAGTTATCTGTCCCAAATCAATAGAGCAGATTCACCAACTACCCGAAAGTAGTCAAATACTATATTTCTTAGACTTCAGTGAAGATTATAGTCACCAACAACAGATAAAGAAGTGGAAACTATTTTCACAGAAACATCAGAAACAAACTCACAATAAACATGGGTTCAAAACAAAGTAAAAAGACTGTAACATATCCACCTCCCCTACCTAACGAGACATGTAAAGATTACGTAGCCCGTAACTCACCCACTAATTATTTTTTAATCAACCCATGGATAGATAATCTAGCGGGATGGACTGAAAATTGTGGGAGCGAAGATGCATTTCCCAGAGATGGCGGCAACTACCCCTATTACATGGAAATGGTTAAGGGATTGTGTCTTGGAGACAAACAAGCCTGGCCATGGTATGATGCTGATCCGTCTTGGGACATGAAATACATGTCTGCAGGAGGTGAACAATGGCTCACCATTGCCCCCTTCTGGCATGACACCACAATCACCAAGAAACAAAGACAAATAAAACTCATATCTAAATCTTTACATGACAAAGAGGAGAAGAGAATTAAGAAGGTTGTTAAAATATTATCACCACCCCCTTATAGCCCAGTCTATCCCTCATTGACAGATACTGACCTGATGGCCATTAGTCACCAGGTTCTATACCCTAGTGCACCACCCCCCAATCCTGGTGTACCGGGGTCTGGTACAATACCTCCAGGACAAGTACCCCCTGTTAATAACGTCATACCCCCTGTAAACCAACAACTAGGAGAAGAATCTGACACTGACGACGAAACCCCTAAAACAGAACCTACTGAGGAGGAATTGCAGGAATTAATAAAAGATGCCACAGAGATGCTTAAACATAAACAACAACAAAAGACCAGAAAATCAGCTGATGATTCCATTATAAATCCACAGTCACTAAGTAGTATTAGTAGGGCCAGTAGAAAAATCACCAAAATGGAAGGAACTGATAACAGAACCTCCGGAGACGATGATTCTGCCTCCGGGGCCTCTGCCTCCGGTTTTCTTGCCCCCTTCATGACCATAGGAGACCAACTCCTCATCAAGGCTATGGACCTTGAGGAATTAAATAAGATAATTAAACATTGTCCCAAACCTCATGTCAGTCCCACTGGCACTGTAGCATACCTCAAAAAGGCTTGTATAGGCCGTAACTATACACATGATGACATCATATTAATTATTGACAACGTCACTGACCACAACTCCAAATGGGATTGGAAAAACGTAAAAACCATCGTCGACTGTCCAGCTAAAATGTCCACTAAGGATTATCCTTTAAACAATACAGACAGCGTAAAAACCATGTGGGAAGAAGTAAGTACAGAAATGACAAAAGTATTTAAAACCAAGTCTTCCCTGCCCGTCGCAGTGGCCTGTAAACACAAGGCAACTGAGACGGTCACTGAATTTTGGAAAAGATTCAAGAAATGTTGGTCTGAGGAGGCTGGTTTAGACCCTGGAATGGATACACTCCTCATCTCCACATTCATTAATAACTTACACCCATCTATTATCACCACTGTCAAACAGAGTGTCTCTACCTGGACCTCTGACAACATCACTCAATTTAGTGATCACTTGTATGAAAAAGAATCAGCAGGATGTTTTGACATGAAGAAGACTCCTGTCACTTCTACTCACAACTTCCAGAACAACAATAGGGGCCCACCCAATGGATCAAATAGGGGACTCCCACAGAACAACCACAGGAGACCTCACAGGCCCCCTCAAGGTCAACCGTTCCGTACACCACCATATAACAGGGATTATAATAACACTGGCACAGTCCCTAAACAGACAACTTGTTTTAACTGTGGCCAAAACACACACTGGGCTAGGAACTGTCCATTCCCTTCCCAGAAACCACAACAACCTTACACACAAAGGCCCCAACAAGGACTGTCCCGACCAGGTTCTACACCAGTTCAAGACCATGTGCGATTCAGAATGGACTGGTCTGACCCTACCCATTGACGGGGCCCGGAGGAGGGTGTCCCATCTTTTGCACAGTTCACTACTCATTGGGAAGATTCACCCCTCATCACATTGTATGTAGATGATAAAAAACTGTCTTTTCTAGTGGACAGCGGGGCCACCACCAGTGTTTTGTGTTCTCTTAACTATGATGGTGAACTGCAAAAGACTACTCCTTCAATGGGAATCAACGGGATACCCACAGACACTTACCTGACTGACCCAGTTATCATACGTTCTGACAAGGGAAAACACTTAGGGATACACCAATTCAGGATCATCCCAGAATGTCCTGTTAACTTACTAGGCCGTGACTTGTTTAGTAAATTCCACATCTCCATCTCACCCTCTCCACAAGGGAGTGGGCTCCAAGTCACCTCCCCACACTTTGTGTCACTACAAAATACTCTGGACAACTCACTTGATCAAATTGATGATAGAATTTGGGCCACTGGCCCTTATGACACTGGTTTCGTACCATGCACACCCTACAAAGCCAAACTCAAACCAGACACACAGCCAGTGTTCTGTAGACAGTACCCACTTTCATCTGAGAAGATAGAAGGTCTTAGACCCATGATACAAGAATTCCTTGAACAAGGCATACTCCGATACGTCATCTCACCTTACTCGACACCCATCAACCCCGTTGCTAAGACTGACGGTGCTGTCAGATTCGTACAGGACTTGAGAAAAGTAAATGACCTCATTGTCCCTATTGCACCTATAGTACCAGATGTAAACTCACTCATCTCAGCAATCCCTGCAAACGCAACCCACTTTAGTGTCATCGATTTGAAAAACGCATTTTTTAGCATTCCTATAGACACAGAGACCCAATTACTATTTGCTTTTTCATTTGAGGGTAAACAATTAACCTGGTGTCGTTTACCCCAAGGCTATATTGACTCTCCAGTGGTCTATAGCATAGTCCTCCAAGCCACATTGGCTCCCTGGCACCCCCCCCATGGTTCTGTCCTGCTACAGTATGCAGATGATCTGCTTCTCTGTAGTACCACCGAGGAGGCCAGCCGGTTAGATGGTATTTCATTGTTAAACTGGTTATCAGAATGTGGACACAAGGTGTCAAAAGCAAAACTGCAATGGTGCAAAATGAATGTCAATTATCTGGGTTTTGTACTCTCCAAGGGAGAAAGGAAAATCAGTCCACAACGTATACAGTCTGTATTGGGCCTGGTCACCCCAACTACCCAGAAGGATATGCTGTCTTTCTTGGGTATGGTAAATTACTGCAGACAGTGGATTTCTGATTGTTCCTACTATGATAACATCTTGAGACAATGTACACTCAAGGACAAACCCAAGGTTATAGAATGGTCGGATGTAATGTTTTCTGCATTTGCGAAGTTAAGAGAAATGTTGGTAAAGAGTCCCGCGCTCGGCCTCCCGGATTATCTGTTAACATTCCATTTATTTGCAAGGGACACATGTACGACTATGGCGGGTGTGCTCACCCAACTTCACGGAGGCAAAATGCGCCCTGTCGCATTTTTTTCAAAAGTAATGCCTGTCACTGTGCAAGGAATGCCAGCTTGTCTTCGAGCCCTGGCTGCCTGTGCAATGGTTGTTGAGATGTCTACCACACTAACACTAGGACACCCTACTGTGTTACATACCACACATAACGTCCTTTCCATTCTCAATGGCCTACACACACAACACATGTCAGCTCAAAGACTCAGTGGTTATGAAGTACTCCTACTTAGTAACCCTTCTCTCACCATTAAGTATGCAACAAACTCTGAAGGTCCGGTCCCCGTACTCAATGCCCTTTTAGGACTAAGAGGCCCTGACGACGAGGCACCTCCTCAACACGATTGTGCATTGACTATTGACTCAGAAACTTCGCCCAGAACAGACATGTACACTATACCTGTCCCGAACGCTGACACGATCTTTGTCGACGGTTCTTGCAGTCGACCAAATGACAACACATACCAAGCAGGCTATGCGGTGGTTAAGCTTCCTGATATCACTCTTGAGGCAAAGGCAGTTCCCTTACAATCAGCACAGGCTGCAGAGCTCATTGCACTCACCAGAGCATGTCACCTATATTCAGGCAAACCTGTAACAATCTACACGGACTCCAAATACGCCTACGGTGTTGTCCATGACCATGGTATTATCTGGCAACGCCGAGGATTCACAGGTGCTGATGGAAAAGGCATATCCCATGCCCAACTCATCACTGACCTGTTGCACGCAATTACCCTGCCATCACAACTCGCCATTCTCCATTGTAAAGCTCACACTGGAGGAAAAGACGACATCAGCAGAGGCAACGCCTTAGCTGACGCCGCTGCTAAACGAGCTGCCACTACAGAAACTTACAACCTCATTCTTGCTATCATCTCACCACCATCACTAGATGATACCTATTTACTCACAGAATTACAGGCGGCTGCCTCTAACTCTGATCTTTCAGACTGGACATATCCAATTTTGCAGAAGAATCCACGGACTGGATTAATCTGCAAAGAGGGGAAACCATGCATTCCCCAAACCAGTGCTTCACTGTTCATAGCACATTACCACGGAGTGGGACACCATAGTATAGTTACAACCACCCTACTCCTCTCAAACGATTTCTACATCACAAATGTGAAAGAACTTATTAAACAATACATCAGTAGGTGTATAATATGTCTCAGAAACAACCCAAATAACCCCGACAAAGCAAGACACCAACACTTAGAATACCCAACCACTCCATTCACTCACCTGCAAATAGACTTTACACACATTAACAATGCAGGCAGACAGGAATATGCCCTCGTCATTGTCGACATGTTCTCACGATGGCCCGAGGCATACCCCACAAAGTCAGAAGACGCAAAAACCGTAGCCCGCATACTCACGCGTGAAATCATTCCGCGATGGGGATGCCCGCTCCAAATCAATAGTGATAAAGGCTCAGCCTTTACGGCCAAAATTACTGCAGAATTGGTCAAAGCTTTACAAATAGAATGGAAGTTTCACATTCCATATCACCCTCAAAGTTCCGGTATCGTGGAACGCATGAACCGCACCGTCAAAGACAAATTACGTAAAGCCACGGGAGGTACATTCGCTAAATGGAAACAAATCCTCCCCATTGTATTGGCTGAAATAAGAATGACGCCACAAAAGACTCTAGGATACTCCCCCTTCGAAATACTAATGGGTAGGCCTTTTCCCACACCCTGGGCAAAGAAACCACTGGTTACAACTGAGGGAGATCTAGACGTAATAAGAGAAGAGTACATTAGATCCCTAATAGAGAAACTTAATGAGTTAGAGCAAAATGTTATCTTTAAGAATCCTTCTCATCCACAGTTACCCACTCACCCATTCAGGGTTGGAGACAAGGTCGTGGTGAAGGTACTGCCGAGAAACAAGCACCCTGGAGACTTCACCTACGGACCAGAGACGGAAGTGGTCGCAGTCACCAGGACGGCTGTCCTCACAGACGAAGGACCAACGTGGATCCATGCATCCAGAGTGAAGAAAATTCCACTCCCACCGCAGATCGACACTGATCCCGACGCTGATCCAGAGAATTACACAGACGGGACGAGAGAGGTGATAACGGGGGCAGACAGCCCTGACCTCCAACAGGACGAGGTACTAACGGGAGTCAGTGACTCTGACCTCCAACCTGGAGAAGACCTGCCGGCTGGAGGTGACGAGGAATCAGGGGTACAACATTCTGAAGCCGAGGACGACGCTACAGGATATGACTCCCCCCACCTTAGCCCTAGTGACTTTACTCGGGCTTGTTCTTTATAATTGTTTGGCTGAAGTTGATATAACCCAAAATGATGGACGCTTTACCTTCTGGTATAATTCTTCTAGCACGACTGTCGCTACTTTTATATTTTCTTATTGTGATATTGTACCTTGCTCAAACAATCAAGGCGGGAGTCGGGGAGAACCACCGCTGCCATGGCTGTGTAATGTCCACCACGCACCACACGCAGTAAGTCACGTGTATATCTGTGTCACCAGCACTCACTGGGGAGATTCCTGCGACTCATGGGGGGCTGTTGGGTGGAACACTAGAGCAGATACCACTGTCTTTGAGAGCAGCCAAGACTGGGGATATCGCCCCGATGTTGGCCTCCAGAAATGGTCCCATGGTCGATCCTTACTAACCCGTATGTCCCTACGAAAAAAGGGCACTTGCAATAGCCAATTTATCATTAACCTAGAAAACCCGGCCCCCGGCGATGCCGGACTATATGTCATGGGTAAATATCAATCAGGAGAAAGCGGGGGCCCAAGGGGAAGATTCCATTTAAAAGACATGTATGATAACCCAGAATACACCGCCCTCAAAGCCACTGTAAAACCTAAAACACCACCATCATTCTTTAAACCACATGTCACTACTTTTAATGAAATGTTAGCCATTAACAACCCCACTTACGAAGACACTATATCCATAGAGACTGGATCATCTGACGTAAACTATTGGTTAGAATGGATGAAGTATAATGCCCGCAAGGTTAATCAAACTGATTGCTATGTATGTGGAAAGTCCAGACCCCATTTAGGTACTGTACCCATACGCATACCTCCCGATCAGGATAAGTGCTTTTTTAGTTTATACACTGATACCATAGTGGAAGAGGCCAAATGTGAACAATGGAAAAAGGAATACCCCATTATAACAAAGAATACCAACCCTGGTAGTACCATAACTATTTACCCCGGTAATTACACTTGTTATTTCTCTAATAGTACTGATCAAAATGTTGTACAATTGAAATTATTTCCTGACGGGTATTGTGCTGAACGAAGAAATATCAGCATACCCACCATGAAGAAATCATTAGGCGATATCTATTTTATCTGTGGAGATATGAAATTGAGGACAAAATTAAATAGCCCTTGGAAAGGAGAATGTGCCCTGGCAAAGATTATCATGCCCATTCACATCCTCCCAGCCAACCTTCCTCAACCTCCTCCCACAGGCAACACAAACACACACTCTAGAGCTAAGAGAAATGCCCCCAAGGAAAGTTTCGATCCACATATATATATCGATACTATTGGTGTCCCTCGGGGAGTTCCAGATGAATTTAAGGCTCGAGATGAAGTCGCTGCTGGCTTTGAGTCTCTAATTCCCCAAGTGACAATCAATAAGAACGTGAACTGGATAAATTATATATATATTATAATCAGCAGCGCTTTGTTAATGATACTAGAGATGCTTTAAAAGGTATTGCTGAACAGTTAGAAGCCACTTCTCAAATGACTTTTCAGAATCGTATGGCTTTAGATATGATGCTTGCCGAGAAAGGAGGAACCTGTGTGTACATAGGTAAGGTTGATGGATGCTGTACTTATATCCCAGACAACACAGGTCCTAATGGGAAAACTACCCTAGCTATTAAACATCTAGAAGATTTATCCATCGAACTCAAGAAGAACTCAGGTGTCACGGACCCCTGGAGTAGCTGGTTTGGATGGTTAAATGATTGGAAACACGCACTAACACAAATAGGCATATTTATCCTCATTGTAATTATTGTACTTATGATAGTAGGATATTGTGTCTTTCCCATATGCAAGAAGATTGGTTCCAAGTACCTGGATAATGTAACACCTGCTATGTACACTGATCTCGCCAAAAGCCCTCCCTCACCAGAAGATTATGGTGAATATGTCAAAGTTCACCGTACCAAACAAGATGCCATCTACAAGAATCAAATTGTCTAAAAAGGACATTGATTCTAAGAGGGGATTGAAGGGTTAATCAGCCATCTTGTTTCTCTGTCTTATAGTTTCTGTTCCTGCTTATCTCAAGAAGTTATGTTCTGGCCTGTTTCCAGTACTCGCTTACTATCACGTACTTTGTAACTTTCCTCAGAAACTGTACATTCTGTGATTTCTCATAACTAACGAATGCTACACACTCCCCTATAAGGCGACGTATAAGCCACCCCACCTAGATGCTGTTATTTCCCTACCTCTGCACCAAATATTGACCAATCATGTAATTGAACCAGCGCCGTATGTTATGTATAAATATGTTGCTTTTGTCATTATTAAATCAGAGTTAAACCTTGTATCTGTGGTCCTCGTTACTGCTCATATCATATAAGGTTACACTCTCACGGAGCTCTAAGGGGTCTTCACACTGAGGTCAAATAAGGTAATGCATATATAAGGAAATCGATACATCGGCAAATGATCGATTTTCCATCAGAATGCTGCAGAACGCCATCGACCCAGAGACTGAATCTCCGTGTCGGAATGGCCCACCGCAGCAGCAGATGTGGCCGCCCCGATCCGAAATTAGTGCGTACCTAACTCCTTCGGACCGAGGCCAAGAGCGCCCAACGCCCGCCCCAAGACATGGCAGAACTGGTACTTGGTCAGCGATGAACCGTCCAGATGCATAACCCACGCTCTGGGGAGGTCGGGCCGCACCAGTGCAAAGGCATTCGCCATTTCCACCGGGCAGATCCCTTCCACTGGGCATGGCCGCAACGACATTCAGCGACCCCTCCCAGCCTGGTCAGTCTTTGAGCGTCGCAAGCGGCACAAAACCAAATCAACCTGTAAAACCACGTCCTCCCTCAGAAGTGGAGGAGGTCGAGACCTTGAGGGAGCCACCAGCTCACCGACCGTGAAGGCTCCATGGAAAGCCATGGCATAAGCCAAGCGAAAGAGTTTGACTTCAAAGTCCTAGCGGCATATGTCCCGAAGAGCCCCCAGAAGAGGAGGCAAAAGGGAGATATCAATCGGCCGCCGACTATCTGGAGCCACAGGTACGGCCCGCCGCCAGCCCCTTAAGGCTCGAGAAACAATAAAAGATCTAGCCGGGTCCGCCCTCCTGTACAGCAATGAGAAGAACGACACCCCGGCCAACAAACGTTTGACAGTCGCCACCGAGTGGCCTCCAGAGTATAAACTTCACACAAAGGCTAACATGACCTCACAAGGAGTCTTACCTGCCTGAGGAGCGGACAGTCTGAATTGCTCCCATTCAAGCCAGCCGGCCTGATAGCATCTTAAAGTCCTAGGAGCAATAGCCCGCATGGCTGGTTCCTCCGTGCCGGCCTGATGACCTGCCAAACATAATTAGGACAAGGTTCACCCACCCGGTCCGCACCTGGTGCCAGGGATCTAAACTTTGCCCATTCGCCTCTGGACAAAGCATCTGCAAGGGAGTTGTCAACACCTGGCACATGTCTAGCCACAAAATGCACATTAACTTGCAGACAGCGGAGCACTAAGCGAGCAAGCAAACGCACCACCGGCATTGAGGACGCGCTTTGTTTATTAATGGCCTGCACCACTCCCAGGTTGTCAAAACAGAAAGTGATGCATGCATCCCGCAATCTATCACCCCAGAGCTCCATGGCCACCACTATCGGGAAAAGCTCCAGCAGCAGCATGTTCCTGGTGAGCCCTTCCCTTACCCAATCATCGGGCCAGGTGAAGGCGCACCAGGAGCCATGCAGGTAGGCCCCGAAACCCACACCCCCACAGCGTCAGTGAACAGTTGTATCTCTTCGCTGTTCCGAGGGGGGCGAAAGCCAAATCAGTACCCCATTAATCTGCCGCAAAAACACCTCCCAAACCTGCAGGTCATGCTTCAATTATGCATTTAAACGGACAAAGAACTGTGGCCGGACATTACCCGCTAAGGAGCGTTCAAGTTTTCGGCAGAATACCCTCCCCATCGGGATGACCCTGCAGGCAAAGTGGAATAGTGCTTGGTCGATTGCCCCCTGTAGCCGTACAAGCTTATCAGAGGGCAAGCGGCAGCAACCAGCTACTGTGTCAATCTCGATGCCCAAGAAGGATAGGCACGAAACCGGCCCTTCCATCTTGTCCACCGCTATCGGGACCCCAAAATGGTTGAACAGCTGCTGCATCTTGTCAAGCAGAGCCCCGCATCTCGGTGACCCTGCAGGGTCGACGCACAAGAAGTCGTCCAAATAATGGGCGACCCCCAATTCGCCGGAGCTCTGCGTGACGTACCAATGCAAGAAACTGCTGAAGCCTTCGAAGAAGGCGCATGACACTGAACAGCCCATGGGGAGACATCTGTCGACATAGATCCCAGATGGAAGCTTAAACCCCATAAAGCGGAAAGACTCAGGATGCAAGGGGAGGAGTCGGAAGGCTGACTCGATGTCGACTTTGGCTAACAATGCTCCTGCCCCGAACCCTTGCACTATAGCCAGCGCTTCCTCAAAGGATTGGTACCGTACATGACACAACTCCTCAGGAATTGCATCATTCACGGACCGACCCGGAGGATGAGACAGGTGTTGAATGAGGCAAAATTTTCCAGCCTCTTTCTTGGGGACTACGCCAACCGGGGAGAGGACCAAGCCCGGGATTGGAGGGGAAGGAAAGGGACCCACCATCCTACCCAATGCCACCTCTTTGGACCCCTTCTCCAACACGACCTGTGGCATTTCAACGGCAGACTTCAAATTCCTAGGGATTCCGGACGTCACCTCCCCCACTATGGGTAGGCGAAAACCGCTATCGAAGCCACTGCCGAGAAATGTCGCAGCATAAGGGGGTATTTGTACAGCCAGCTGGCCATACGTTCTCCCCTCACAGGCGAGGGAGCCCTACTGAGGAGGGCCCCGGGAGCCTGCTTGGGAGCCTGTCCGCCTGATTTAGGCTTCGGGCAATCCTTAACTGCATGGGGACCCCAGCACTTAGAGCATAGGTGTTTAAATCTGCAATGATTACCCGCTGGGCATCCCGCCCCATTAAAGGCAAAACACCTCCCCGCCGAGGACCCCCCGGCGCCCCCTCGAAAGGACGAAGCAGCCCTGCGAGTGGTAGCCGGGGCTGCGGGCACCGCTGGGGCTGCAGGCACCGCCGTGGCTGCCGTAGGCACTGGGGAAGCTGACCGCTTCAAACCCATCCAAATCTCTACATCCTTACATCCGAACTTCATGATGTCAGAACCCGACTGCTTCCATCATAGGTCCGCCAGGAGGTGCCCCCTTCGGTCGTGAACATGGCATGCATCATATGTATATAGTGCACCATGTTCATGTGCTCCTGTGGCCTAGTCTCCAGATAGCACGCTGCAAACATAAATAAACCAGTCTGCCATCTCTGATATGTGCAAAAAGCCTCCTCCCCAATGCCACCGTAACGCTTTGCATCCCGGTAATCTCTTTCGGCCTGAGCCGTCATAGTGAAAAAACTCACATATTTTCCGTCATTTATTCTGTCCCTCACGCTGCGCCTCAGGCCCCTCAGGACTGCTGTATTCTCACAGTGGACTACATCGCCCTTTGGATATAAAGGTGACCCCGAGCTCCCACTAGAGGACCGGGACCGACGACGGTGCCGTCTGGAGCGTCTGCGCCTGCGTCTAGATCTGTGCCCCCCTTCTTCCCCAGACGTGACTATCTCAGAATCATATGAGGTGGATGAGCCAGAACGCCTGCGCTTCTTCCGCGCAGCCGCAGACTCACCTGAAGCTGCTGCTGCAGCCGGCACTGCGACAACTCCCGAGGGCCCAGCAACTTCCTCCCGTGAGGTCATGGTAACAGCGGCTGTGAAGACAGGGAGGGGAGGAGCCGCCAACGCCCTGGCCGACTGTGGGGGCTGTCCAGCTGACACTGCAGGCCTGTCTGCCGGGGTGCCAGGCCTAAGGCTTCCAGGACATGAGCTGACACCACCGACGGGCTCAGCGCTGAGGACTCGGGAGACGTAGCCACAGGGCTCGCTCCAGGCCCTTGTCCGGGGGCCTGCCCTATCAAGGGGCTGAGCATGGACACTAAGCACTGCACAGCAAACACTGCAGACCCAGCCGGGTCTGTTGACACCGGAGGGGAAGACACCACCGGTGCTACCGTTGCCAGGGGAGACACCACAGACACAGAGACCCTGCGCACACGCTGGAACAGATGCCTGGCTCTGCCCAGCCACTGAACCCTTGCCCTGCGCAGAGGGGACATGCCCAGCGCATCAGGAGCAGGCAGTGGGAGAGAAATCACAGGGTTGTCCACCAGCGGAGCCACTACAGGACCCACAGGCCCCGGCAGTGCCCTCCTAGCCAGCACCGGTATACCGGACGGACGCCCCACCCCCGTGCTGCTAGTGTCCGGCCTCAAAACCCCAGGACAGGCCCCGGACTGTACTCTGCTGCTGCGCCGTGACGCCACATCATCATCAGCCACCGCGACGGGGCGCGCAGCCCGAGTACACCCTGCCGCTGACCACCCCGCCCGCGGGTCGCAGGACCAGGGGCTGGCGGTGCAGCAGCTGGGGAGGCCACCGCAGCATCGCGGTAACGTGGAGGGGGGCAGGCAACTCGGCTGGGGCGCGGCATGACTTAGGCCGTGGGCAGTCAGTACTACTAACCAGAGAGGGGCACTGTATAAAGAGAGAGAAAGAAAGTTAGGAGAGAAAGTAGTGAAATAGAAAAAGGGATGAATAGAGAAAACAAGATGGAGAACGGACAGGGAGCAATGATACAGCACTACCTTCTCCTAGGAAAGCTGGATCATAGAGGAAATTCACCTTAACTTCCTTCTGCCTTAAGCATAGACAGCTCCACCCCAATCCCTGATTGGCTAATCCCTACAAAGTCAGATCCTAACAACTTGCTACTTAAAGTGCCAGCAGCTCAGATACCTTCGGTGGTTTATGACACCTCCTGCTTGAACAGCCTTCGGTTTTCTTTTGCACATGTGAAATGTTGACAGTTATGATGTTGATATTGATGAAATGTGAAATGTTGACACTGTCAGAATGCTGCAACAAATAATGGTTTGGTATTACACTAGCAAATTTACTAAGATGGGAGTTTTATTGAGGATGGGATGTTGTCCATAGCAACCGAGCAGATTATACAGTACTGCTTATTTTACGGATCTGGGTGTGAACTTACCAATGGAGTACAGTGACAGGCACGTGTTGATGATGGTGGTGGGCTGAGTCCTAAGCCGTGACCGCTGTTTAAGATGGCCATGGCGCACCCTACACTGACTCTATTGGCCTTCTCGGGCAGGTGACCGTAAACTGCGGATTGCTAGGCTTCTCCTGTAGTCACCGCGTTCAAAGGAGAGAGTTAAGCCCGCTCCAACCCCGATGCAACCAGGTTTTACAATATGACAAGTCTACGGCGACCGCCCGAGACAGGACCAAGAGGAGTTCTAACTACAGGAGCTAACTGGACAGAACCCCTGGCTAACGGCACCAGGCCAAGGACCAGGGAGTGTGACCGAGTCACAGGCACTGGACAAAGTAGTAACAGGGCACCACCAAACAAAACACACACCAACACAAAACAGTACACTTAAAGTAACGATACCCCAAAACAGGCGTGAACCCACAGCCGTGGGTCTCTCCGAATCACGGAGAGCTGAACCAGGACAATAATAACAATAACTTAGGATAAAGGGCCGCTTGCCCGCAGAAACAAAGAGTAAGGAACCAGGCTCCACTGCAGCACTTACGTGACCGGACTGAACCCCCCGGCAGCACAGGATGGTAACGTGCACGCTGGGAGTGACTCGGCAGGACTGGATGGTGCCGCACTGGCCAAGACGGAACCGGATCAGAACTTGACAAGGACTGGACCAAGACGGGACCGGAACCGGACCAAGACTGGAAGCAGATCACAGCAAGATGGCAGCTGGACAACGGCTGAACCACAGCTGGACCACGACTGAACCACAACCGGACCGATATGGGCCCGAGACAGGACCAGATCAGGACGGGACCAGGACTAGACCGGATCAGGACGAGACAAAGATTAGACCGAATCAGGACAGGACCAGGATAGGATAGAGATTGGACCACGACTGGACTGTGACTGGACCAGGACAGCAACTGGACGATGACTGGACCCTGACTGCAGCAGGACAAGACACTCGACAGGACCCAGACTGAAGCAAGACTAGACTCTGACAGCACCGTGACTGGCAGGACCGGGACAGATCCAGACTGGACAGCAGGGAACTGGACTGGACAGAACAGAGCATATGACACTCTGTGCAAGGCAATATCTCCGGTGGGGCTGAGCTGGGCCAGATCCCTTAAGAGGGGTCCTCTGGCCAATCAGTCCCCGCCACGTGCCCGGCCCCCAGTAATTAGAATTACTTTCAGGTGGCCGAGAGCGCGCCACCCGAAGTCGCCTGGGCGACGCATCCCGCGTGTCCCCTTATCAGATGTCCCCCGGCCGGGCAAAACTCTGCATCCCGGTCGGGCGGAAGTGACGCCAGGGGACCATGCAACATGCAACAAGTCAGGGCGACGGGGAACCTGACAGGCATTTACCTAACGTCGGGATCCCGACTGTCAAAACACAGACAGCCGGGTTCCTGACGGCCACCTGCTATTTTCCCTCGTGGGGGTCCACGTCCACCTTGCACGCAGTGTGGTGAGCGCAGCGAGCCCACAAGGGGCTTAGTTGCGCTCACCATGCTGTCTGGGTCCGGCCAGTCGGGATCCCGACGTCGGGCTAATGACTGTCAGGATCTCTACTGTCGGACCCCTGTACCACACCCGTTCTTTTTAGCATGTTGTGGTAGGCAGTGTAAATTAGCTCCACCCTTGGTCCTATAATCTGGGATGAATTTGTCATGTGACAGCAGTCGCCTGTCCCCCCGGCAGTCATCAGAACGCCTAGCGTTTTTTAAATGTGGATGCCCATAAAACACTGGGCATTCCCCTGCCCAGGGCCGATATCTGCCACCGCCCGCCCCCCCCCCCCTCCCCTACCAGTACGAACACCACGGCAATTATACTAGTCCCCGGCACGAATATGCTGGGGACCGAATGGTAGCATATGACCCCCCCCCCCCCCCCCCGATATGTGTTTAACATCAGCTGCACAGTCCTACATTTTGCTAACTATAATATCTTATGACAAACAACCGATAAAAGGCATTTATGTAACAACAAATTAATTCAAATGTGAAAAACAAAGTATGGCCGTACTGCTTACATATCCCCACAGGAGGTAACCCTGCCCGGTGCTGCACCCTCTGATTGACATCACAACCTGTGGCCTTACTGCTTATATATCCCCACAGGAGGTGACCCTGCCCGGTGCTGCACCCTCGTGACATCACAACCTGTGGCCTTGCGTGCTGGTGCATGCTCGTGGTAAGGCCGTGCCAAGGAAGAGCCAGCTGATATATTTTTAGAGACGCGATTACTGTTGTTTATGGAAAGAGTTATAAAACCACTTCCAAATACTTTGAAGAATATTCATTCTACAATGAGGGATATGACTGTATTGACATACAGGTGCTACTTGCTGCTCGTCCTAGGAATGGGTGGCTAAGCAAACTCACCTAAACACTGTAGGACGTCCAGATAAATCACAAAGAACCCGAATACGTACAGGGATCCACAGTCTTCCATCAACACTGCATTGTACCGCATTGGAACATTGATGATGCAGAACGTCGATTGACATTCATCTAGAGCAGGGGTCCTCAAACTATTTTGCTGTGGGACCCCATCAGACAATAAAAATAATTACGGGACCCCAGAAAGTTACTGCAGAAGATTACTTAACATGTGTAGTCATCAGAGAGCACCTGCATGGCAGCATTGTGGAGGCATAACATGATGGGAAGAGTCTAAAATAAACAATTCAACAGATTTTTGAATAGTTGCAACCCCATACTGCGAAGGTCGGGACCCACTTGGGGGTCAGGACCCACAGTTTGAGAACCGCTGATCTAGAGTCTAACTCTCCCCCCTCCCTGTATCCTAACCCTAACCCCTCCTATAGACTGACCATCACCCCTCCCCCCCATAGTTTAACTCTAAGACTCCCCTCCTATTGGCTAATCCTAACCCCTCCCATAGACTGACTCTAACCCTCCCACTCCTGCAGCCTAACCCTATCCCTCCCTTCTCGTAGAACAATCCTATCTCTCCCCTCCCAATCTTCCAGCCCATGCAGAATGTCAACATTTCTTTGTAAAACAAATTTCAATGTGGCTTAGGTGTACAAGAAAATAAGACCCATGGAACAATTTCCTTTGGGCAGATGAGACCAAGGTGGAATTGTTTTAACTTCAAACACAAGAACATGTTTAAAAAAAAAGAAAAGAAAAAGAAAAAAAACACAGCATACATCTTCCCTCAATAAAGCACACTCTAAGGCAGGGCTGGCCAAACCGATGCTCGAGATCTACCAACTGTCCACATATTCCAAATAACCTAGCTGGTGCACAGCTGTAGTCATTACTAACTGTCACATTCCCCAGACCACCTAGCTAGTGCACAGGTGTAGTCATTACTAACTGTCACATTACCCAGACCACCTAGCTGGTGCACAGGTGTAGTCATTACTAACTGTCACATTCCCCAGACCACCTAGCTAGTGCACAGGTGTAGTCATTACTGACTGTCACATTCCCCAGACCACCTGGCTGGTGAACAGGTGTAGTCATTACTGACTGTCACATTCACCAGACCACCTAGCTGGGGCACATCTGTAGTCATTATTAACTGCCACATTCCCCAGATCACCTGGCTGGTGCACAGCTGTAGTCATTACTAACTGTCACATTCCCCAGATCACCTGGCTGGTGCACAGCTGCAGTCATTACTAACTGTCACATTCCCCAGATCACCTGGCTGGTGCACAGCTGTAGTCATTACTAACTGTCATATTCCCCAGATCACCTAGCTGGTGCACAGGTGTAGTCATTACTAACTGTCACATTTTCAAAAATTCTGCATCATTCCAACTATAGATTATTTATAAGTGACGGTATATTTGCCATAAATCATGGTGACATCGGATGGGGCCAGCTGTGGAAAGCCTCATATCCCGGATAATAAACAGAACAGCGCAGCCTTCCAGGATAACTTCCCGATTCTCTCATAAGTGGTTCTAATGCCATAGCGCACATTTGTATAGCAAGTAATTACTTAATTGATTCCCTTGATTGGGTAATTGTGAAAAAGGGAGGTTCTTCCTTCCTTAATTAGATGTGTAATTGGATAGTTATTGGTTTCTTAACTGCTGATTCGTTTTATAGTAGCGGATTACATGTCTAATTATAGCAAATACATAGATTTGAAGTCACATAGGGCCTGATTCAGACCAGCTTGCTAGGCTGCGCATGTTCGCAGCCTAGCGACAGTCAAAAGGTCAACATGAGTCTTTCACATTTTTTTGAGCCGACAGGCGGTATCTCATGCCCTACCAACCCCTACGGCGATGTGGGAGATAAAATAGTGTGCCGAGTGTAGTGAGGCACCGTGCCTGAAGCATGGCGAGTGTAGCGAGCCATGCGAAGGGGCCGCGGTACCAGGGGCGGAGATATCGTGAGGCAGCCCCCGCTGCTGCTTGGGGGAGCGGGGGCTGCGTGGGCGCTGTGTGCTGGTCCTGGACGGAGTCTGGACAGAGTCCAGAATACTTATGGGGCAGCGCAGGTAGCGGTAGCATAGTGGGGGCGCCGCCGCCGGACAAGTCAGTGTCCGGCTGCGGCACACTGACCACAGTTTGCCGGCTTCTGTGTGCTGACTTGTGCCACACCTGCCCGGCCCCAGGCCGCCTGCCACTGCCCGCCGCTGCCCGCCGCTGCCCGTGCGCTCGCTCAGTCGGCACGGGCGCGGCCATGATGGTGAATCCGGATGTCATTTAAAAAAAAAAATATGACTGTGGGCAAGAGAGCCAATGGGAGGGGGGTGGGCGGCAGGGGGCGTGGCCTAGTCGTGTCAGACTGAGGCAGGGGAAGCAGCAGTGTCTGCTGGTCCCTGCCTCAGCTTCAATTGCTCCTATGCGTGTGACGTCATCACGTCACACGCTGGAGCCTGGAGAGCCAGAGGAGCCGGGAAAACAGCAGAGGGAAGAACAGGGGAACAAGTCGCCCGTCCCACCCAGTCAGTGACAAACTTCTGAATAAAAGAGGTTTGTTTTTTTAAACCAGTGCTATTAAAAAAAAGTATTTTTTTCCATGTGTTTGCCTTACCGAAATGCCATGGGGGAAGGGGGGGGGGGGGGGCGCAGTAAAATTTTTGGCAGGGGGGAGCAAAATTTATAGTTACGCCTCTGCGCGGTACACTTATGTGGGGTACACACCAGGACGATTTGCCCCAAAATGAGCCAATTCAGATACAATCTCGACCGATTGTATGTAAATTGGCCGTGTTTTGGGCCATTTCACTGCTTTTCTGATGCGATCCCGATCCGATGCGTGGCCCCGCAGGTCGTTGGGTCTTTTCTCAGATCCTACCTGCTGCAGGTAGGATCTGAGAAACGACCATTGAAGTGGGTGCGGGTTGCGATCGGATCGCGATCACATCAGATGTTCCTGAGCGGGTCGTATGCTCTGCCAGATCGTGAGTGGGTCGTACGAACCCAGGGGCGGATTGGCCCACCGGGAAACCGGGCCATTTCCCGGTGGGCCAGCCCAAAACTCACTAAAATCGGGCCGTCCGCGTTCCCCCCCTGGGCTGGCAGGGTAGGGGACCAGCCGTGGCACTTTGCCCAAATCCATAATGGCCGAGGGAAGGCTTCCCTTTTCCTCCCTACTGTTGCTGCTGCTCCTTGCAGCTCCCTTTCTCCCTCCACCCAGCGGGTCCCTGAGCGCTTAGCTGGCGGTGCCAGCGAGTGCTGACCTGGCCGGGCCGGTGTGATGATCACAGATCATTCAGCAGTGCTGCGGGACTGGACGCGCAGTGGCGGGTATTAGATTTTTAAAATACCTGTCAAATGACTAGCCGTTCTCTGATTCGACAGGTATTCGACAGGTATTTTAAAAATCTAATACCCGCCACTGCGCGTCCCGTCCCGACTCCCGCAGCGCTGCAGATATCTATGATCATCACACCACCCGGCCAGGTCAGCACTCGCCGGCGCCGCCAGCTAAGCGCTCAGAGACCCGCTGCCCGCCCCACTGCTCCCCCTGATGAGGATCACCGCCGCCCCCTGACCCTCACCGCCCTCTGTGTGCCCCGACATGTGATAAATCGCAAGCGATTTATTACATGTCAAATTTGGCTCATCAAGTGCCAAATTGGTAGCTCCCGGGCGGCTCACAGGAGAATTGGGTCCGACTTGTCCTAAGGACAAGTCGGCCTAATGTATGGGGGCCTTTATACCTTTCTGCAAATCTCTATTCTCATTAACCTTCTGTCATTCCTCCTCTTTTTCATATCTGACATGTTTGAATAATAACTAATAATATTTATTTATTTTTGCTTTTATTTATATTAAACCTGAACATTCAAATTGGTTGCATTTGTTTTATATAACTTTATTATTTTATATTGCTTCACTCCAGTATTTTATTTTAGGTTTTCATTTAGATCCTTTTTGGTAGTTAATATTCAATCAGACGCTGATCGTTAGCAACCACTGATGTTCCAGATTAAGGATGGACATCAAACGCTGATAGTTAGCAACCACTGATGTTCCTGATTAAGGATGGATGTCAGACACTGATAGTTAGCAACTACTTATGTTCCCGATTAAGGATGGACATCAGACACTGATCGTTAGCAAAAACTTATGTTCCTGATTAAGGATGGACATCAGACGCTGACAGTTAGCAACCACTGATGTTCCCGATTAAGGATGGACATCAGACGCTGATAATTATAAACCACTTATGTTCCCGATTAAGGATGGACATCAGACGCTAATAATTATAAACCACTTATGTTCCCAATTAAGGATGGACATCAGACGCTAATAATTATAAACCACTTATTTTCCCGATTAAGGATGGACATCAGATGCTGACAGTTAGCAACCACTGATGTTCCCGATTAAGGATGGACATCAGACGCTAATAATTATAAACCACTTATGTTCCCGATTAAGGATGGACATCAGACGCTGACAGTTAGCAACCACTGATGTTCCCGATTAAGGATGGACATCAGACGCTGACAGTTAGCAACCACTGATGTTCCCGAATAAGGATGGACATCAGACGCTAATAATTATAAACCACTTATGTTTCCAATTAAGGATCGACATCAGATAATGATAGTTAGCAACCACTGATGTTCCCAATTAAGGATGGACATCAGACACTGATAGTTAGCAACCATGATGTTCCTGATTAAGGATGGACATAAGATGCTGATAGTTAGCAACCACTGATGTTTCCGATTAAGGATGGACATCAGACGCTGATAGTTAGCAACCATTGATGTTCCCGATTAAGGATGGACATCAGACGCTGATAGTTAGCAACCATTGATGTTCCCGATTAAAGATGGACATCAGACGCTCATAGTTAGCTACCATTGATGTTCCCGATTAAGGATGGACATCAGATGCTGATAGTTAGCAACCATTGATGTTCCCGATTAAGGATGGACATCAGACGCTGATAGTTAGCAACCATTGATGTTCCCGATTAAGGATGGACATCAGACGCTGATAGTTAGCAACCATTGATGTTCCCGATTAAGGATGGACATCAGACGCTGATAGTTAGAAACCACTGATGTTCCAGATTAAGGATGGACATCAGACGCTGACAGTGAGCAACTACTGATGTTGTGTGAAGCTCTGCATGCTTCTGTACATAAATGCACTTAACCAATAATGTTGGAAGGCTGACAACCATTAATTTCTAGTCTTCAGTATCTAGTGCATAAATAAATGTCTCTGGTTACCAATACATAAATCACTCCTTTTTGGTGGTCAGTTAGCAAAACAGATCTTTTCCTTGTAGTTAGTATAAAGTGAAGCCACCTGCTGATCACTTGTAAGGTGGAAATGGTAGACAAGTTGGACATGGCGAATATGGGCACAATTTAAAATGGAATAATGTGGGTGGGTTATGGTAATTGCAATGCACTGTGCACGCTATCATCCAAGAGTGAATTAACTGTGAGTTGGACAAGGGATCTACAGCAAAAAGGTTGACAACCATTAGGTCGACAAGCAAAATCATCGACATGAAAAAGGTCAACGTACAAAAATGTTGCCATGCAAAACTGTCGACACACGCATTAGGTCGACAGTGTCTAGGTCGACAGTCAAAAGGTCAACATGGGTTTTTTCACTGTTTTTGCCCCCCCCTAATGTCGACACCGTTGACATGGGCACGATGCGTCGATATGCTCGGCACACTATTTTATTCTCCCACTACGCCCTAGTGGATGGTAGGGCATGAAATACCACCTGTCGGCACATGTCGGCTAAAAAAAACAGTGAAATCCCCCATGTCGACCTTTTGACTATTGACCTAGACACTGTCGACCTAATGCTTGTATCGACCTTTTTGATTGTCGACCTTTTTTTCATGTCAACCTTTTTTCATGTCAACCTTTTTGCTTGTCGACCTTCTTGTTTGTTGACCTAATGGTTGTCGACCTTTTTGCTGTAGACCCATTGTCCGGACCTCAATTAACTTGTACTTGCATCTAATACAAGGCATAAAATAAAATAAAAAGACAAGGGCGCCTCCTAGTGCAATCATTTGTAGACACCACAAATATTTGGAATTGACTATCGGGCTAATTCAGTAGACCAGGCGAATCTGCAAAGACCGCAGATCAGGATGTTCATGTGCACCGTGCACTAGTGCGCTATCGTGTACGAGGCTGAGAACTGCAGTCATATTGAAAAAACTATGACTGGCGGGGTGGTGATCCATCATTGTGGGGGCTGCCATGGAGAATTTTCAGGGAGCGACACTGGCATGTCTGGACTGTTCAGATGGGGAGAGGGCATCAAATGGAGCCACTGCAACCTTCAGACTGCGCTTGGCTTCGAAGCTCGGTTGCACAGCCAGGGGGTAGCCAGTAATGTGTGAGTGTTTGCATCAGGGGGAGGGATACGGCGGACGGAGTGGCCTTGTCCTGTGCTGGACAGCCCCCATACTGTTGGGAGTTTAAATTTTGCAAAAATTCACAATATTACAACTTATGCTGAATCATGCCCTTTAAGTGGATCGGTACCAAAATTAAATACTGTAATGATGCATACACACGGTGTCCCAGAATCCCCCCTGCACAGGACACCCCCAAATATCCACCTCAAAAATATCAGACCCCATCTCACCCAGGATCAGGGGCGGATTAAGGTCTGTGGGGGCCCTGGACAACAAAATTATAGAGGCCCCCAAAGACATCCCCAGGGGAGTCTGGTACCTGGGCAGCGCAGGCAGGCAGGGGGTCCCTGCAGCAGTCTGAGCAGTCAGCACCGGGGTCCCTGCAGCATATAGGAACTAGTAGCGGTATTGGCTACTAGTTCCCATCCGCCTCAGGGACCCCTCCGCTGACTACCCATCCAAGGCAGGGACCCCGGTGGTGACTGCAAAGCCCGCTGCAGGGACTCCCTGCCCACCTGCGCTGCGCTGCGCCGCCTGCCTGCGCTGCTCAACCCCGCTGCCCGAGCACGGGGCGACAGGAGCCCCACACTGTCAGCAGTGCCGGTGTGGGGTCCCTGGGGCAACCGCCCCTGTCGCCCCATGCTTAATCCGCATCTGCCCAGGATGCTACAAAGGCCCTATCCAGTCAATAGTCATATCCAGATTGGACTACTGTAATCTCCTACTTTCTGGCCCACCTGAGAAACACCTCTCTCCACTCCAATCTATCCTCAATGCTGCTGCGCAGCTCATCCTCCAAACTTACTATGTCCACCTCCTCTCTCTTACAAGCCTTACAATGGCTCCTTTCCTTCTTTTCAGAATACAATTCAAGCTCCTCCCACTCACAAAACCATCACCCAGTCCTCTCCCACCTACATATCTGACCTAGTCTCTCTTTACACTCCCTCCCACACTCTTCACTCGAAAAACGTCACCTCTCCTGCAAACTGGTTACTTCCTCCCATTCCCGCCTCCAAGATTTTGCCACTGCGCTCCTTATCTCTGGAATTCTCTTCCTCTACCTATCAGACTCTCCACCTCTCTACAAAACTTTACACAGACTCTCAAGACCCACTTGTTCATTAAACCCAGCCATCTCTCATCCTAACCAGTTTATGCTCACTTCTACCGATTCTGTGTCACTCCTGTCTGTCTGCCCCTCCCCTTTAGAATGCAAGCTCTCACGAGCAGGGCCCTCCCTCCTCATGTGCTTTTCTTACAATATATATAATTCTGTCACCCTAATAATTGCTTAAGTGTTCTTTGCGCTGATGCAACTGTCTTAATTTACCATGTACTTGTCTTAAATTGCCTAGTACTGTAATTTGTTAATTTTTTGTTTGTTTTTGCTAATTCATATAGTTTTGGGCGCTGCAGAACTCTTGTGGCACCATATAAATAAACAATAATAATAATAATAATAGTAATAATAATGGACATACTTTCAATTATCGTGTTTTAGACTTGATTGTAATTTGCTGCAAATATTTGGGCAGATTTATCAACAAGTGATCCAGCTCATAAATGTCATGTGTTTAAAAATATCAGCTTATACCTGTCATTTAAAAAGCAAACAAATGGCAGTTAGGAGCTGATTGGCTGGAACAATATTTATAATTTGTAACAAGTGATAACAAGAATATCACTTGTTGATAAATCTGTTCCATTATTTGGTAATTATGCCCTTAAATAACATACTGTACTGTAGGCTTTCCTCTTTATCAACTGCGCAGACGTCTGTGTCACTGGAGATAATATTTCACTTCCCTGTTACGGATCTTCCATGCATTGAGCCAGAGCAATAATCTTTTTAATCCCGATTTCTGACTCATAGCCTGAGAATAGGGAATGGCTGAATCTGTGTTATATTCAGTGGTGCAAGTAGGATTAATGTCTTAGTGGTACTGTGCTGCGCGCCGAAGGCGCGCGGCGAAAAATGGGCGTGGTTGTGGGCGTGGTTGTGGGCGTGGTCATGACGCTAGTGGGAGTGGCTACACGACAAAGGGGGCATGCATAACCAAATTTACAGCCCCTTTTCTGACTATCCAGCGCCACACAGTGTGTGCATGCTCCAGATGAGAGAGGCTGCCTTCCTAACTCCTACAGCACACACTCGTATCGGTAGCCAGCTCCATCACACAAGGTGGCTGACATGCCAATTGTAAAGGTGCAGTGATAAAATGCACACCAGCAAACTGCATCATAAGGGATATACATACTGTATTTACCTACTTTCTGAATGCACCCTCTTGGGCATCCAGTAAGGTATATGGATACCCATGCTACCAGTCTATCCCGGACCCCATTGTGGATATTACAATTAACATCTGCTATGCTATAAACCAGAAGTGTGGTGCAGACAGCGTTGCAGAAATGTTTAATTATTAAACATTTCTGCAACGCTGTCTGCACCACACTTCTGGGCCAGTACATACATCTGGGGGGCAGCCAGGGCTGCTATGCCAGCCTAGTGCCTTTGTGACTTACTGTAAGCCCAGAAATATATACGTATTAAAGTTTAAGGCACTAGGCTAGCATAGCAGCCCTGGCTGCCCCCCAGATGTATGTACTGGCCCAGAAGTGTGGTGCAGACAGCGTTGCAGAAATGTTTAATAATTAAACATTCCTGCAACGCTGTCTGCACAACACTTCTGGGCCAGTACATACATCTGGGGGGCAGCCAGGGGTGATTACTAAGAAACTGTTCAACTTACTTAAGTTCTTCTCAGACTTCTCTAAAATACTAAGTGCGGGCGCGGCACACGAGTCAGTCAGGATGCTTTTCAGGCGGCCGCCGACTGTCCCCCTCCCGTTTGCTGCGTCAGCAGCGTCACAGACAGGCTGCAGAGGATTACCGCCGGCGCCAAATAGTCTGGCCGCGGTGACGTCCTCTGAAGATGTTAAGCGTGGATGCGGCACGCAGGACACGCCGGCGCAATGAAGTCATTGCGCATTCCGGCGCATGCGCAGTCCGCGCTGCCCGTGTTCCTGCGCATGCGCAGTCAGCGCTGCGCGTGGATTTTTCTTAGCGGTACGGCGTACCGGCGGTTTGTGTTATAGTGGTACGCCGTACCACCGCGTACCGCCTGAATTGCACCACTGGTTATATTTGGAAACAATGTAAAATATTAATCTGCCTGTGTCCTGGAATGTTTTTATATGCTTGAGGTAAGAGGCAGTGTTTAAGCGGCACTGAAGTACCTCGGTCACAGCTCAGCGCAAAAGCTGTAAGAAGAAAAATAATAACAATACTAGTAATAATAATAATAATAATAATAATTCAGAATATGAATAATAATATTAATAATAATAATAATATGTATTCACAATATATAATAATAAATGGTATTAACCCCTTACCGACGCAGCATGTTTTTGCCTTCCTGACAGAGGCCTTTTTTTCAAATCTGACAGGTATCACTTAAGTGGGGATAACTTTTTTTTGCTTTTACTTATCCCAGTGATTTTGAGATTGTTTTCTCGTGACACATTGTACTTTAAATTAGTGGTAAATTTTGGTCGATACAGTTTTTTTTTTTTTGTGAAAAATACCAAAATGTCGTAAAAAAATTGAACATTTTGCAATTTGCAAAATGTTAAATTTTCTGCTTGTGAGACAAATAATCATACCACTCAAAATAGTTAATAACTAACATAGACCATATCTAAACTTTATTATTACATCATTATTTCAACCTCCTTTAATTTTTTTGGACACTAGGGGGCAGCAGAGTCAAAATTTTGACACATAACACAGTAAACGCTGCTTTTGGCTGTTCACGTTTGAACAGCCAATTGCAGCGATCGCCGATGGGGGGGGGGCATCGCTGCCCCCCCTGGGCAATGAGGGAAGATGTCTGCTGTCAGGGACAGCAGACATCGTCCCTCTGTCACCGCGTCTATAGACGCGGTGACAGTTTAAAGTCATGACGTACATTTACGTCATGTGTCGGGAAGTACATCCCGACCATGACGTAAATGTAAGTCAAATGTCGGGAAGGGGTTAAAGGTTTGAGTGCCAACATGTCTGTCAGAGATGTTCAAAATATCTGCTAAAAGTAACAGCGTCGCTCACATTTGTTATCTAAACTCAAATAACAAAAGCTGTGTAAAAAAAAGATGATATTTCCTATGTAAGGTGAACGTTACAAGTCATTATGATGAATACAAATGTCTGCTTGGCAAATTTCACACCTGTTTTGATAAATTCACTTGGCACTCAAAGGGATAATAATATGTAGCATGAAACTAAATAGTATTAATAATAAATAGTACTAAAATATTAAGGATGCCTAAGATGTACCATATCTCCAATCTCTGTTGTGGTTCCTCCATTTGTGACCACAAAGAAGCTATGCTGTCAGGTCTACCAAGCTCTAGAATGGTGAGATCACTCGCTTCCAGCTTTTAGCTGGGACAGGCTCTGTACATTTTTACTTTGCAAATGAAGAGGCTAATTCAGCATGGATTGTTAATAAGAGAATGTGCAAATCTAGTGATTATCAGGTAGGGCCAAATTGCGATTGAAAATGTAGATGTAATCACAATCCAGTCACAGGGCGGGATGTACTAAAGGTAAAATGCGGTAAAACAGGGGTTTTACCGCATTTTCCTATGTACCATTACCCATCCGCCCCGTCTCCGCCGTGCAGGGTATCGCCACCTCTAAGTGGCGATACCCTATAGAAGCCTATGGGCTTCTATCGTCGCCCGTTACCCGCCGTCCGCGCGACCCCCCCCCCCGTCCTCCATCGATCTCCTCCCCCAGCAGGTGCCACAGCCGGGAGGAGATCCGGCTGCAGGGGGGAGGAGGAGACGCCGCAGACACTGACAGCCGCCGGGATGTGACAGAGACCCCCGCACACCACATTACAGGTACCTCGGGGTCTCTGTCACCACACCCCGATGCTAGCCGCATATGTTAGTACATATGCGGTAGCATCGCGGCGGCTGGGTGGCGAGGGGTGGTGATGTATATCAATACATCCCGCCCACAGTGTTACTGACTGGAAGCCGGCATTTGTGGGCAGAAATGCGCCGCTTTCTGGGTGTTTTTAGGGTGAGTCTCTGACATCAGGGCTGACCATTTCAAGTGTGTCTCAGTCACAGTTAGTGGAAACTTCACATTTGCATAGGTGGTGAGTATACTCTGATGTTCTGGGATTTGTGAATGGATTTGTGAATGCACCACGTTTAGCCATGCATTTGTCATTTTGCAAGGGACATTTGTTCTCTCCTTCTGGGTGGTGGCTTTTGGCTCACAGTCCACTGAGATTTCTCTATATAGCGATCCAACCTGAATTAGCCCCTAAAAATCCCCCCCCCCCCCCCCATGTGCCACTACACTAGTAGTATATAATAACAAAACAATAATAATAATGGTAGTAATAATAATAATAATAATAATAATAAATATTGATAACATTATATAGTGCAAGAAAGTAATAATACTAATACAAATATAATAATAATAATATTAATTATTATTATCTAGTTATAACAAATGGCCACAAATGAATTATAACACTACTTACTATAATAAATAATAATAATGATAATAAAAATTATTCTTCTTCTTCTTACTGTTTACTATATTATATGACACTGCAGCCGGCAGCCAGCTCTGGGCAGGCAGACAACCAGTGCACAAGCAATGTAACCTCCCAGCTGGCCAATGGGAGCCCGCTGAGTGTATTTACTGGAACGTTACCCTAGCCTAGACCCACTGTGGGAGTTATTTGCATCCGGCCAATCAGGGCCCGGCTACGTGTGTGACGTCATCCTCGGAGCTTCCAGCAATAACAATAACAAGGCTGCTGCTGGTGGTGGTGAAAGGACAGCTGCTGCAGCTGCTGCACAGAAAGCACCATGTCCCACAGAGCACAGGACGAGCCCCTGCAGGGTAAGATCACTCTGGTGTCTGATGCATGTCTCCCCTATGCTGTATCCATATCAGCCAGCACAGGGTATGTCTGCCTTCCCCACAGCTACTGCTGTATATGCAGACATAGGCTCCCATAGCATGGTTCTCAGTGCTCTGCTGGCTGTGTGCTGCTGGCTGAGATGATTATATTGCATTTACTATCACATGTCACCAGTATAGCTTTGCTTTTCCCAGCGGCTTGTTTACATGTGCAAACCCAAGTGTGTGTGTTCTATAGCAGTCAGCAGTCCTGGATTATCCTTGACATCAGCAGTTGGTGACGTGTCTGTACTAAATATACAAATGTAGCCGAATGGGACCCTGGCCGCTGATTGCTGTAGCAATATGACAATGACCCAGATGTTCTGTATTCACTCCCAAACGCTGGAAGTATACAAGGAATCCAGCTCAGCTCAGCCCTGCAGCAATGGGAAAGAATCATTTCCATTTCTAGGGATTTGTTGTGTGTGTGTGTGTGTGTGGCCATATTTCAAATCAAATTGGATAATGTCAACATTATCCGGACAATGGTGTTCTTTAGAAGTAATGGGATCATTGGATAAGCAATAAGGGTTATTTGTGTAATCTGTGCTTGCCCTCTATTGTATTCAACTCAGTCACTGTTTTTCTTTTTCGGTTCTGTACTCTGTAATTGGGCGCTGAGGATGCCTTCTGGCGCCATATAAAGGGTGATAATAATAATAATAATAGTCACAGTTAAAGCTCAGAGCGATGGACCGCAGAATAAAAATGACTGATAGGGGCTTGGATTTGGGTTTCTTTAAAACTTGAAAATAATATTATAGAGGTAGTAAGGGGTTAACATTTCAGCGCCACACGTCACAATAGGAAGTAATATCCTGTACATATACCACCCCGAACCAGGTTACATATCAGCGGAGGGGAGAATCACTTACATAATCACTTACATAATCACTTACATAATCACTTACATAAATAACCTTAACATATATCACTTTTGATGTGCGAGATTATCAGATGGATAATCTTGGCATTATCCATAATGCTAGGTACACACCAGAACGATCCTGAACGTTGGAAGATCGCGAGCAGATCGAGCGATGGTCGCACGATCTGTTGAAGCACACAATCTGCATCAAATCCCAATCTGATCTGGATCCGTATCTATATTAATTAATCTTTTACAGATCCTACCTGCAGCAGGTAGGATCTGTAAAACGACCAAATGACCAGCGGGGAAGCGCATCGGATCTTAATCGGATCTAAACTGCCAAAACATGCCCAATTTACCTACAATCAACATACAATCAGTCGGAATTGGATTGAAATTGAGGGAATTGAGGCCAAATCGTTCTGGTGTGTACCCTACATAACATTTATACAATGTATCGCCTAAAAAAAAAAAAAAAAAAACATCACACATACAGTAATAATGTGATACTTGTGTTACTATCAATAATCTTGCTTAGAGGTTATTTGGTAAAACATAGATAAGAAAACAATGTTGTCATCACTGCTGTGAGGGATAATTACATGGTAGCGCTACGTGTTATACGGGGCTGTGTTTTACAACTTATTTTCTATCTATAATTTTATTCCTAACTACAAAGGCTGGAGAATGCCTGCAAGTGTCTGTTTGCCCATATGGGGACTTGTTAGCTAAACAGTGGCGGCAGCTGCGTGTGAGATTAAGCAAATATTCATTTACTGGGAGCTGAGTCATGAGGTACAGAATACAAGTGCTGCATTGCAAGTCATTAATAGGCATATCAATAAGATTGCAAGCTCTTGGGAGCAGAGCTCTTCCACTGCCAAAAGATTCTTATTATGCACCTAGCATGTTCTGTAGTACAGGTTGAGTATTTTTTTTTTTTTTATCAAAGCACTACTGGGGACATGATATGTAACTGGTACTACTGGGGACATCTGTAACTGGCACTACTGGGGACATCTGTAACTGGCACTATTGGGGACATGATATGTAACTGGCACTACTGGGGACATCTGTAACTGGCACTACTGGGGACATGATATGTAACTGGCACTACTGGGGACATCTGTAACTGGCACTATTGGGGACATGATATGTAACTGGCACTACTGGGGACATCTGTAACTGGCACTATTGGGGACATGATATGTAACTGGCACTACTGGGGACATGATATGTAACTGGCACTACTGGGGACATCTGTAACTGGCACTACTGGGGACATGATATGTAACTGGCACTATTGGGGACATGATATGTAACTGGCACTACTGGGGACATCTGTAACTGGCACTATTGGGGACATGATATGTAACTGGCACTACTGGGGACATCTGTAACTGGCACTACTGGGGACATCTGTAACTGGCACTACCTGGGGACATGATATGTGTTGGCACTACTGGGGACATCTGTAACTGGCACTATTGGGGACATGATGTGTAACTGGCACTACTGAGGACATGATATGTGACTGGCACTACTGGGGACATCTGTAACTGGCACTATTGGGGAGATGATATGTGACTGGCACTAAATATATGCAAAAAAATTATTGCTCTGCATTTAAATTCAGTACCTGAGATAGGACACAAACTTTGTTTCAAATTTTGAAACCTTGTTTTATGCACAAATAAAATAAGCACCATCCTGGGTAACTGGGGATATTACTGCAGGAACTGAGCATTCCGTCTTTGGGCAGTAATGGAGCCTGTAGGAAGACAGATGATAGGGGGGATTGTTTCTAACCCAGAATTTTGCCAACTGTTGCTCATGGCATTTTGCAGCCAGTAACAGTGACTCTTCCTCTCTTGAGGACTGCAGGCTGTTTGTTTGGTATGAGATGCAGAGCACACGAGGGATCTGATGATGAAAGTGCCTCACATTGCATCACTCTTACTTGTGTCTGGGTTAGTGTATCAAGCAGATGTCCCATGTGCATCCATCCGTGATTTGTTCATCGTCCACCTCCTGCCCGCTTCCTCTATCAGTTGGAGAACCACAAGGTTCATCACTAGGCCCTGTGCTCGCTCTATTGATACCATGTAGCTTAAAAAAGTAATACCCTCCTTTCCATCTAAAGGTGCCCATACACGTTACAATTATTGTATACAATATCGCATCTCATCGCATCTCGGATTGGCGATGAGATGAGATCTAGTACAAAAAGTGTGCAGCACATCTAACCATACTTGTAAAAAGGGGTGGGGGTGGAGCCACAGGGGTGGCTATTTGTTGGGGGCATGGCCTATTCACGTCATTTGACCCGCGGACACCCCCCCCCCGCCAATGGGGGGTCGGGGGTGCCGGTGGGGGTTCGTGGGAGCCAGGCACTTTTGCGGGAGGGTTGCCCCTCTTTCCGCGGGCCCGAGAGGGGGACCCGATTTCCTGGACCCTCCCGGCGATTCCGGGAGGGTAGGCAACCCTGCATCTAACTTCACGGATCGAAGTCCTGTTTACCACCTATGTATTGTACCTTCTTACCTTTGTCTGTGTGTTACTACAAGCTTGTTTTATTACTGTGTTTTGTTCCCAGGTTGTAAAGCTCTGACGAGTATGTGGTGTTATGTAAATAAGCATGAATAACGTATCAAACACCATTCATTTTCTATAGTGTTTGCACTAACAATATCACACATTTGCACTTCCTATCACTGTAGACTTTCCCATACATCTTACACAACAGCAGAGAGCAGAGCAACATGACAGAACTCTTCACTTCCATCCCTAGAACCAGTGGCGTAAGTTCATCCCAGTTGCCCGGAAGCATTATTGGTGCCCCCCCTTAGAGACACACAACCTTATATATAGTATCTGTTCTGAAATATATATGTGTTATATAAATATCTATATTATAATGAGAGAGAGAGAACACATACAGAAACATATATATATTTCAGAACTCAGCCACAGAAGTGATATCCGGCTTTCAATTAACTCATTTAAACTCACAAGGGAGGAGAGGTGCCCCCTTGGGAGCAGGAGCCCGGCGGCAGATGACTCCATTGCCTCCCAAAGTTCTTCCTCTGCCTAGAACTCATCAACAAGGATGGTGACAGCACATTATTGTGCATTGCAGTAACTCTGGCAGCATTAGAGCATACGTGTGATCCTTAATTACCCGGTTCCCTCTAGAAAGAGGTCTGGACCATCCCTAAAATATAGAATTCTATTACCAAAGGTCTTCAGGTCCTCACTCATCAATAACCCATTCCACCAATCAGGACCACAGCTGCCCCAAGTGTTGAACACAGCAGTTCGTGAAAAGTCCTCAGTTGACATTAGATTTGGCTGCAAGTGTCGCATTAAGCGCATCACTGACATTCTTACCCCTGTAAGTTCTGCAGCCTCCTACTGCAAGTACAACAGGCCAGATAATAGGAAAATGTGATAGAACATTGGCATACCCTCCAACATGACCCATTCCAGGTACAAAATGCTCTGTTCCTGGACTTCCTTACCAGTGGCAGTTACATAGTTGGGGCTGCAGCACACTCCAATATTCAAAAAGGGGAGCCACACCCAGTGCCACCCCAAACATCACTGTCCTGGACTCACTGGCAGTTAATGTGACCCCCCCTCTTTGAATTTTGGACTGTGCTGGAGTCCAACCTCTGTAACTGCCACTGGCAGGGAAGTCCAGGAACAGAGTATTTTGTACCTAATGGAATGGGTCATGTTGGAGGGTATGCATTGGTTGTATTCCACTTTCTCTGTTGCATTCGGGACTTGGCAGTTGGTAATCGTAGAGGCCTGAAAATCAGGAAATAATTCTATGTTGCTTCTACAATTGATTTAAATAGAAAAATGACAATGGCAATTGTGCTGGGGCAGGCGGAGTTGGGTGCTGCATGTAGCTCTCTGCCAACATCAATATCCTACAGGTGATGGGTGACATGGATTCACATGCTTTATGGCAGTACAACATACGCTGGGATGTAGGCAGCAGTTGACATCTTGATGTACAGAATGCTGACACATCCCGCCAGTAAGTAGTGGGGTTAGGGTTGGGAACTAGTTTGAGGGCTAGGCTGCGGGGGTTGGGTAGTTATGATAATGTTGGGGAGTGGGGATGTCTTGGGTTAGGCCACAAGAGGGGGATCCGACTGCCAGGAATCTGACTGCATTCCCCCTTAACAGGTCATGATTTCCAAGTTGCCTATCTGACACCTGTGCACATAATAAGTGGTCTGGAAAACATGACCTGTTTGGAGTCCTTAGGACCGAGTTTGGGAACCACTGGGTAAAACCATGCATGATTTTTTTTTGTTTGTTTAATAAATTGGACTAAAACCCCCAGAATATTTGTCTTTTCACCAACATATTTAATACATCTTTTATCGGAATGGGATCATTCGTCAGACTGCTTTTAGGTCTACAAGCATTAGGTCTACACCATTAGGTTGACTTGCATTTAGGTCGACCTGACTAAAGGTCGACATGGGTTAGGTCGACAGGGTCATTAGGTCGACATGGGTTAGGTCGACAGGGTCATTAGGTCGACAGGTATATGGTCGACAGGGTCATTAGGTCGACAGTGAATAAGTCGACATGGTTTTTTTTTTTTATTCATTTTTTTCAAGCATCGACACAGTCAACATAGCACCACGTCCCCTCGCATGGCTCGCTGTGCTCGCCATGCTTCGGGGCACACTATTTTATTCTCCCACCATGCCCTAGTGGATGGTAGGGCATGAAATACCGCCTGTCGGCACATGTCGACTCATAAAACAGTCAAATGACCCCATGTCGACCTTTTGCCCGTCGACCTTCCCCATGTTGACCTAATGACCCTGTCGACCTTATAAAAGTCGACTTAATGACCCTGTCGACCTTCAGTCATGTCGACCTAAATGCATGTCGACCTAAATGCAGGTCGACCTAGTGGTGTAGACCTAATGCTTGTAGTCCTAAATGCTGTAGACCAGTGATTTTCAACCTTTTCACCTTGCGGCACACTAAATCAGATTTTAAAATTGCCAAGGCACACCATGAGATCCCCACAGGGCAAAACACATTGGCCCCCACAGGAAAAAAACAATCCTATTGCCCCCCATATAAAAAAACAATCACGCTGGTCCCCACAGGTAACACAAATAAAATACATTGGCCCTTTAAATGAAAAGAAGAGACCAGTAAATAACATTTGAACTGGTGGTGGCTGTAAACTGGTTTGGGCATCTCTAGATCTGGGGGCACACTTGAGAACAGCTTAAGGCACACTAGTGTGCCACGGCACAGTGGTTGAAAAACATTGCTGTAGACAATATGACCGTATCCCCTTTTATTGTTGACATAATCCCTAGGAGAAGACTAATTTTTCTTTCTGTTTTGAGTCCAGCTGGTGTTAATGATTTACAGTTAGCTAAGTGTTTAGATTAGCATGGCAGCAACAGTTATATGACATGTGCTTGGAGAAATCGGCTTTTAAACATTCATGGCATACTTGCCGACTTCTCTTCTGCCTTTTCCGGGAGAAGGCAGCAAGTTACAAAAAGTAGGGGGCGTGGACATCGATCGTGACGTAAATGGGGCGGGGCCATGGGTGGAGCTAACCAAATTGCATTTCGATTAAAAATTTAAATCCTTCCCTTAGCTTACTTCCTCCACGCTGCTGCAGCTTTATAAAAATAATTGTTTCCTTTCCTCCTGCACCCTCATTATTGTTCCTCTCCTCCCTCCCTATTGCTTAAAATATGATAGAAGTATGATTGCAGTGGGGAGAGGAACAATTTTGATGAAGCTGTGCTGCTGCAGCAGCGTGAAGGTCTGAAGGGCGAGGGAGACAGAGCCTGAGAAACGTTATTAAATAAAACAGCGGGGACGCCGGGGAGCTGAGAGAGAGAAGCAGAAGGCAGCACCGTAGCAGCCAGCCTCTAACTTACTCACCAATCACCATCTCCTCTGCGGCGCTGCCTTCTGCTGCTCGTGTCAGCTCTCTCTACTGCTCCCGCTCCCAAGGCTGCCCCGTGCTTGCTGTGCTGCTGCTGCAGCCAGCGATACCCTCTATGTCCCACAGAAGCCCTGCCGGCAATACTAGGACAGCCGCGCGACGTCAGCCAGCCTATACACTTTGTGACTTGCGCATGCGCAGTCACTGGTTTTCCCCAGGCAGGGGAAAAAACGGGAGAATCCTGTGTATTCCCGGGAGACCGGGAGAAAGGACCAAAAAGCGGGAAACTCCCGCTAAATGCGGGAGGGTCGGCAACCCTGATTCATGGCCATTACAAAACCACCAAAGAACTCGTTGACTCTCTGGCTCAAATGAAGAGATCAAAGGGCAGATGTACAATATCACCAAAAAGCTCCTGTGATTTTTCAAACACAGCTTGCAACATGACAGTTTTGAGCTGATTGGCTGTACTTTAACACTATGGAAGGCTTAGTACATCTCCCCCTTAAGCCCCGTACACACAGGGGAGATATATTGCTCAGTTTCTCCTTTTCATCAGCGACCAGAGATGGTCGCTGATGAAAGGGAACCTGTGCCAGGCGGTGCCGCAGAGGTAATCAGCTGGTCGCAGGAGCAAGCTCCTGCAACCAGCAATTACAATGGGCAGAAAACGGGAGCGCGCACCTGGCGATTTATCGCCGGGGCACATTCCCATCACTGGCAATATGGTCGCCTGCGACCATATTTCCAGCGATTTCATCCCCTATCGCCCCCGTGTGTACACAGCTTTAAGAACATTGCTCTGGGAACCAAGAGAAACTAAAGTTTCATTAAAGTTTCCCGAATGTTGGTTAGTTCTTTTGGCCTTTGAGTGAGAGCAGTTTTTCCTGCTCATTTCACTCGGAATTGTGTATTTGGGGGATATTCAATCCCGCTGCTATTTCTGACGGGGGCAAAAGCGGCGGGTGCCTATTCAGTGCTGTCTTTCCCAACAGCATTGAAGACGCAGATCGTTTTGCTGAGAACAGCCGTGATTTGTCGCGATCGCAGCCGGACCTCGTCATCCATGGCCGTTTAAGCAGACACGCCACCTTTTCACCGAATCCCACCTGCCAGGGGCGGATTGGGAATTAAAACCAGCCCGGGAAATATTTTGAAGCAGCCCTAACGGACCATGCAGTGTTGCTGCGCGCCGGAGGCGCGCCGATTTTTTGGGGGTGTGGCCTATCAATATGGGGGTGTGGCCTATTTCAACAAGGCCACACCCAATTTTTGCCGCTGTGAGGGCATGGCTAGTGGCTCTCTGAGCTGCTGGCTATGACCCCAGCCCCTCAGGCTGCAGAATAGGTGCATGCGTACAGCGTTTATTCTGCAGCCTGTGGGGCTGGGGAGATATAGACAGGGGGGGGGGGGTGAAAGGGGGTCTCCCAACACAGTAGAGTGGCAGGGTGGAAGAGGATGCAGGGAGGGAGGGGGGATGGAGGGTGGCGTAGAATGCTGGGAGGAGAGATGCAGAGTGGCTGAGAATGAAGGGAGTGAGGATTTACACAGGGTGGCACAGGACGCAGAGTGTATGGGGCATGGTGGCCCAGGATGCAGGGTAGGAGTGGGAATGCAGAGTGGCAGAGGATGCAGGGAGGGGAGTCACAAAGTGGTGGAGGATGCAGGGAGGGGAGAGACTGATGCCCATTATACATATGCCACACACCGTGATGCCCATTATACATATGCCGCACACCGTGATGCCCATTATACATATGCCGCACACCGTGATGCCCATTATATATATGCCACACACCGCGATGCCCATTATACATATGCCACACACCGCGATGCCATTATACATATACCACACACCGTGATGCCCAATATACATATGCCAAACACCGTGATGCTCATTATACATATGCCTCACACCGTGATGCCCATTATACATATGCCACACACACCGTGATGCCCATTATACATATGCCACACACCATAATGCCCATTATACATATGCCACACACCGTGAACCCAAGACGCTCCCGGCATCTTGGGTTGCCGGGCAACCACTGGGAGCATTGCCTGGCAAGACGCTGGGAGCGCTGCCCAGCAACCTAAGACGCTGGGAGAGTTTCCCCCACATGACGCATCACACCGGTAGTGACATCAGACACCACCCGCCCCAGTACCAGGAGCTTAGCACTGTTATATAAGGTATGTTTGATTTGTCTTATTTTATACACCTTGACAAAGCGGTTAGCAGACCCCGAAACGTTGGTATTCCTACACTAAAAATCGTTTCAATATAAAGACCTCCAGAGTGCCTCTTTTTGTTCACCCAATTATATAGGTACAGGTGTGTGGCGGCCCGGCACTCCCTTCAACGTAGCAACCACCCCGGTGCCCTCTGGTTCAGTGGATAGAGAAGAAATGAGACAGGCAGCGGCACTCGTAGGATTTTTCAAACGATGTAATCAAACACAACAGCCACGTGGGGCCGGGCAGAGCAGCCAGCCTTTCCCTGGACCAGCTGTGTGCGCACGCGCATGCGCACCAGCCCTCCCGCGGCCATTTTAAATGTGGGACAATGCAAGGCCGGCTGCGGCATCTCTGTGCACTGTGTGATTAAAGATGGCCGCGGCCCTGTTAAGGAGGGTGGGCGGCCGCTTCCACGCTAAAATATGCAGGCCCACTGGGCCAATCCGCCCCTGAACAACAGAAACAACAATAATAATTTAATTATTGTTGCTATTTAGCTTTGTAATATACAGATGAAAAAGTCATCTGTATACATGGAAAAGTTAAAGCACAATGCCTTTGAAAACACAGAACTACTGTAGGCTGCAGATAAGTGCAAACCCACAGAATACCTTTCCACATAACCAACATACAGTACAGTACTGTATGTTGCTTCATCTTCACATTCACATGAACTGAAATTAGATTATTTACTGTTTACTAATACCCCACTCACACCAGCCTAAATTCCCGGGTTGAGTCCGGGAACAACCCGGTACTACCTCTGGTGTGAAAGGTACCCGGGACAAATTACCGGGCTAATTTGCCGGCAATCCAACCCAGCTAGGTAGCAGGGTTGTTCCCGGGTTCAACCCTGGGACCTGGCTGGTGTGAAAGGTAAAGGGTATACTTACCCGGGTTGCCGTGTCCTCCGTGTCCTGTCCGACGGGAATAAATGCAGGCGGCGGGCGCAAATGACGGAACAGCCGGTGGATGATGATGACGCAGCTCTCCGGCGGCAGTGAGGACGCCGGAGAGCTGCGTCATCTTCATCCGCCTGTCCCGTCATTTGCGCCGCCGCCTGTGTGGATCCCTGGCCTGTGCGGAGGACCAGCAACTGGGGTGAGTATTCTCCCATCCCGCCGACTGCCCGCCTCCTCCCCACCTCCTGCCGGCCTCCTTCCCGCCCCCTTCTCACACCAGAAAATGCAGGGACATTTCTGGTGTGAATGGGTCCAAACCCGGGAATGTCCCTGCTTGTCCCGGGAACTGAATTCCCGGGTTTGTCCCTGCATTTCTGGTGTGAATGGGGTATGACAGAATGATGCCTTACAATGAAAAAATCAGACTAAATTTATATATATATATATATATATATATATATATATATATATATATACACACACACATATACACACATACATACATATATACACTATCTACTTGCAAGCTGTATATTTCATTCAAATATAGTGTAATTTATACCTTCAGTTTGAACTTAGAGTTAATAATAATAATTGTTCTCATATCTACCTCCCTTCCTTATATAATACAATAGAATTCAGTGTCAGTCACTGTTACAGATAAAATGTGTCTGCATGCTGCCATACTGAGCTTAGGGGATGGGTGACACATGGACACTTTAAAATCCAAATCCACAATTTCTGGGCATGCCACAATATGTAAGTGTGCGCCATTGGTGACTCCAGCTGAGCATCAATGGGGCAAACACATCACTTGCGACGCTCCCCCTACCCCTTGTGCATACCTCCACGCCGACGTCAGGCCCCGCTCCGGAAGTTTGCAGCCTTTCAGGAGCCCTCTGACGTTCTTGTGGCGTCTGAACACACGTGGGGCCGGGCAAAGCAGCCAGCCAGCCAGCCAGCCTTTCCCCGGACCGCGGGAGCGGCTGTGTGCGCACGCGCATGCGCACCAGCCCTCCCGCGGCCATTTTAAATGTGGGACAATGCGAGGCCGGCCGCGGCCATCTTTAATCAGGGAACAGTGCACGGAGATGCCGCGGCCGGCCCTGTTGAGGAGGGTGGGCGGCCACTTCCATGCAAAAATATGCCGGCCCACCGGGAAACAGCCCGGTTTCCCGGTGGGCCAATCCGCCCCTGCCACCTGCCGATATGCAAGCGAGTTGACATGTGCCGACAGGCGGTATTTCATGCCCTACCATCCACTAGGACGTGGTGGGAAAATAAAATAGTGTGCAGAGCGTAGCGAGGCACCATGCCTGAAGCATAGCGAGCACAGTGAGGCATGCGAGGTGATGCGGTGCACTTTAACCTGTGTCCATGTCGACTGTGTCAACATTCGGGTAAAAAAAACTGTGGAAAACCCCATGTCGACCTTTTCACTGTCGACCTTGCCCATGTCGACCTAATGACCTGTTGACCTAAAGCCATGTCGACTTAGACCCATGTTGACCTTGACCCATGTCAACCTTTCCCTATATCGACCTACTTGACATAGACAAATCTTTTTCTATTTGGAATCTGTTGTCCCTAGCAGTGTCCCTTTTTATATGTCATCTATGTACCATTATAATGTATAATTGTTGTTTACTTTTGTGGTCAGTGAGAGATCTTAGGAAACCAGCTGTAAATACTTCTCACCCACATTTTGTTCTTTTCCATTTCTTTAATCGACGATAGGAATGTCTCCTCTTAATTCCGAATTTTTTTTTTTCACTTTCAGGGAACATTTGATATTTTTGTTTTTTATTGACTCAAACCGTTTCACAGGGAAAACACAACTATGAACTAAGGGCCTAATTCATGCTTGTATGCAACTGCAATTTTCAGAGCTACAGATCTATAATTGTTACTAATACCTCTTTTACACCAAAATCCCGAATCCGACCCGGTATTTGTAACACGGTTCCAATCCAGGTCGGATCCGGGATTTTTCCTGTTTATATTGCGGTGCCAACCCGCAGTATAGAAGGGGGATGGCACTTGGAGATGACATCATGCTGCTATTCAATGACAGCATCAAAGGTCGTCAGATCCAACTTTTTTAAAAAGTTGGATCTGTTTTGTTGAAAACGGATGCAGATTGTGACATTCACAGCCGCTCTTCTACAATCTTTAGCGGTTTCCGACGATCCGCGGACTTTCCGACACTCGACAGTCGGACCATTGAATTCTGACTGTCGAGTCAATGTCGGATGAAATGAAAACGGCCCAGGATTCCGACTGTTGGGACGTTCCAACAGTCGGAATCCCCGAGAATACACCCCCCCCCCCTTAGTCTTTTTATGTAAACATAAATATAATCACATATTCCAGATGAAACATTATAACTAGAGACAGGATTATATGCATTTGCATATTTGCATATGCATTCGCATATTTTGCCCATTCTCACTTGTTATTGCATATTTTACCTAAAATCTAGTGATGGTGCATATTTTAGGACCCACCACCTTTCCACCCACAAATCACAGCACTGATTTGCCCTCCTGCTGGCCAGGTAGTGGTAGAGTGTGCAGGCCGGGCCAATATGTGCGCAGTGTTGGGGACATTGCTCTAGGCTGCCAATCTATTTTAATAAAAGTCAGTTGGGGGGGGGGGGGGTTATGCCCCAAAGCTCCTGAACCTTTGCCTGCCCCTGGCCTGGGACTTTGCGCCAAGAGAGAGAGTTCTGCAGCAGAGGAGGTGGGCGGGAGGATTGTGATATCACGCGGCGCGGAGGAAACTCCGGGTCACAGTGAGTATGCGGCGCAGGGAGAAAGCCTTCCACTGCGCCGCTTTCACATGCTATGCTGACATTTGATCCATCTGCGCTGGAGATGAGGGTCCGTGTCATTGATAACAGAAGAGCCTAGGACGCCGCAGTCTGCTGTAGCAGCCTGGAAGAAAAAAAGTCCTTTGTATAGCACTAGACATCTGCAGATGCTGTGGGCCTATTTTTGAGGTTTATTTGCAACTAATAGGATGCTGATTTTTAAATAAATAAGTTAAAAATGACTTTTTTTATTATTTAATGTAGCATAATGTAACACTTTTCATGCATATTTTAAGTATTTTTCATGCATATTTGCATGCATATTTCAAGCTTTTTATATTGCATATAATCCTGTCTCTAATTATAACACTTCTGCTATTTACTGAAACAGAAGCGACTGGTGCACGTTCTGTGATAACCACCAGGACCGATGTCATGCTTTTGGTTCCTAGTAAGCAATACATTCCTACATTGTAATAGCTTGCTACCTGAATAGCAATGCCGTAAACAAGGAAATACTAGAGTTGGCACATGCTGTGCTTCTTTGGCATAAACAAACCTGTGTGCCAACATAGACACTGCGAGATTATTACCAGCTATTATTGTAACATTCGTTTACCTAGGATCGTCTCCCGGCCAGTAGTTCTACTGCACTCTCCATATGTAACAATCTTTCTCCACTTACTAGAATTAAGGGATATTTCTACACAAAGAGGAGAATTGTATCCTATCTGCAATTCAGAATAATGGAGAAATATGCCGCAGAATCCCGGAGAGCCGGATGCCGGCCTAACGCAATTAGTTTTTTTTTTTTTTAAAGTGCCAATAATTTACAAGACAAAAAAGGCTCTTGCTTTGCAAAGGATTGCCGCTTTAAAAAAAAACAACATATGTCCAACACCCAATACCAAAGCAGGTGGCATTGCATTAACATTGCATTTAATCTAGGTACACACTATGCGATATTATTAGCGAACGATATCACTTACGATATCGCTGTAAAATACCGGACAAACGATAATGATATCGTTAAGTGACATCGGCCGGTCCCCCGCATTTCGAATCAGGACACTCCCCAAAAACAGGGGCCTCTGAAAAATACCTGCGCACCCGTTCTGTAGAAAGGGCCTAAATCAGACCTATTCACTAGGCTGTGTATACTCGCAGTTAAACCCCCCCCCGGGCGCCCAGGGTCCATCCACTTGCATGCTGCCAAATGGAAAATGTTTTGATGGTTGCTCACAACGCAGACATCCCTTTCCACCACATCATTAAGTTGGGAGATATGCCCAATGTGATGTGTAATAAGGTGATTGCAAATGACATCGCAACCTTTCAGCCAGGACAACCACTTAGAACCTGGACTGTCACTTAAGGACAGGTTGGACATACGATATAGCAACAACATATTACTCAGCCCTTTAGAATGTTTAACCTTTTACGTCAGTTGTTGCCCCACACCCCCCCCCCCCCCCCCCAGCGAAGCGCCACAAACACGCACACACGGTGCGGCCTCCAACAATAGATCATTCAAACACTCCAATTGTATTATTTAGCTAATGAGTTAAACATTGCTAGATCTGTGGTGGGGTGACGGCTCCTTTCTAGTAACCGGTCATATGGTATTGCTATTTTTATCTGAACTTTTGTTCTCTTGCCTCCTGAGTGAGGTGAAAACACATGCCGTGTGACTATCCGTCATTTGATTTCCACACAGAGTACAATACACTTACCCTGAGTGGAAAGATGGCAGTGATAACATGAAGTATGTGTGCTGGTGACACGTCCCATGTTCTCCCAGTTCCAGGTAAATATTGTACTGGCTTATAATAAAACTGGCGATGCTTGTCCTGAAACTTGAACCTAAATAACCTTTTGGAGTTTCTGTTTGTTGCTGCATTGCACATAGCGTCTTCTTGCGCATAGTGTGTGCGTCCGTCGTGCGGGCTGTACCAGTGGGGCAGATGTATGAAGCAGTGAAAAGGGGAGATGTGAGCCAGGAGAGAAGTGGCCCATGGCAACCAATCGGCAGTGAAGTAACATCTATAATTTGCATAATGTAAAATTATACAGAGCAGCTGATTGGTTGCCATGATAATGGCCTGTAATATTTACCTTATGTAGGAAATATAATCTTTTTTTTTTTTTCAACAAAACATTTTGTATTTGATTTTATATAACAATCGTGAGCGACGCTGGCATTTTTTTGTGGATATTTTGCACATCTCTCATAGATGTTGGCACTCAAAGGGTTAAAAGTATATTTCTACAATACATCATGCTTAGTCACTCCTCCTGACTTCCAGAATACTCCCTTCAACCTCCTTGGGTGGGGTGATGATCACGCTAAGGGGTAGATATACAAAAGGGAAAAAAAAAGGAAAAAAGTGATGTTGCTCATAACAACCAATGAGATTCTGTCTATTGTTTTCTAGGATGCAATAGAGAAATGATATAGAGAACCTGATAGGTTGCTATGGGTAACATCACCATTTTTAGAACCTATACCCCTAAGTGATCAGGACCAGGATGTCTCCTAGAAGGCATCAGCCATTTTTGGGTGGCAGTTTTTGCAGATCCCATGGCGGCTGCATGGAATCTGTAGAGACCCGGCTCCTCCCCACCGTGGCTGCCAGTAGTAAGTACCGCCGCCACCTCTATTGTGCCGGCGTAGCGCCCCCTCCAGAACCCAGCGCTCCAGGCTGCAGCCTGATCAGCCTATTGTCAGATTGGGCAGGTTGGAGCAAAAACCTGGTAATATCTGAATGACAGTTTTTGGCAGTTTTCCAGCATTTCAAAGCAAATGGTCAACGGTCATTTACCATGATTTTGTTCCAACCAGCCCAGTCTGACAATCGATCTGTAGATGTATGGGGCCCATTAGCCTTTCCTATACAATTACAGTGGAAACATATGCTCACATATATTATCTTCACAGGCCAATAGTTGACCAACAACAGCTGACCAAATCATACCACCCAACAAGAACCTTTTTAATCTGGTGGACCATTATGGAATAGGTAGCACCTACCCTTGGGGGTTATTCTGGTTGATTCGCAAAGCTGTGAATTTGTAGCCTTGCGAGTCCACCAAACCCCACCTTGCGAATAGTTGGCTGGCGCCACCCAATCACAAGGGCGACTCTCTCACAGGGGCTTGTGAATGGATGTTACACAGTGACATCCATTCGCAGGGCAACGGGAACCTCCTACATCTTTCGATGGGCGCCGACCATCGAAAGATGTGGAAGGTGCATGGATATAAAAGTGACTTTCAAGTCACTTACATATGCATGCATGCTGGGAAGGAAATGGGGGGGGGGGGCAGCTGACCTCCGGTGATGACAGCTGCCCGCCCCGCGCACCACGTCTTGGCCTCATTAGCATGAGAATGCCCAGCGTTGTCATGGGAACGTTCCCATATGCTAATGTGACCGTCCGACGCCCCTCTAAGCCGCCACACCCGCTGTCCAGGGTGCACGTACAGTCTGTTTGCCGTGGGTGCACATACCCTGCGTACGCACATGCGCACAGCGCCACCATCAGTCCCAGTGCGAACGTATTCTGGTTGCCCTTTGTGTGTATTTCCCTATACATTGTAAGCTTGCAAGCAGGGCCTTCCTTCCTCTATGACTGTCTGTTTTGTATTATAATTTCTGTTTTAAATTGTGAATCCCAACAGAATTTGCTACACTAGATAATAAATGTATTATTAAATAATAATAATAATAATAATAATAATAACTAGAAGAAGAATTGAGAATTTCAGTTACATTATGCCAAAATAAGAGTAAAAAGTGGTATTTTTCAAATCTTGATTGATGAAGTGGGGATGTTGCCAGTAGCAACCAGTTATGTTCTAAAAGGCTGTGCTTAAAAAAAATTAAACATCGGATTCTGTGAGCAACTTCTCTACTTTAACTCTCTCCAAGATTTAATTAATTAAAAGGGGGACCTTATGGGGAATGTAGGCTCACACTAAGCACATTTTACCTCAGTGATGTCACTATAGATGAATAAATACTGGTTAAGCTTCTCCATCATGTGTAGACAGTGGGCAGGCTGATGCTTTCACTGACTGTTGTACGTTTATACAGCTATATTCCTTATGTACATTGTTTAGAATAATGTAATCGCCTTGTTTTATATTCACCTTTAACAGTCCCCTCTCTTCCGGCCAGCAGGTTCCTGGGTAGAGCTACACTTCAGCAACAATGGCAATGGTGGCATCATGGCTCCACTCGTGGGCCAGGAGCAAGTGCCTGCCTCCGTCTCCAGTTACAATGGCGATATGGAAAAGATACTGTTGGACGCCCAGCATGAGTCTGGAAGAAGTAGTTCCAGGGAGAGCTCCCATTGCGATAGGTATGTATCACACTGGGATCACTAGACTGTCTGGGCCTGGAGTTAGGATCATTTTACCACAGATACCAAGGTTTTTGGCAGCTCTGTGACGTTCAAGAAGTGTTAGAATTGGGATGCAATCATTAGGTTGACAGTCAAAAGGTGGACCGCTATTGATCGAAATGGTCGACACAAGCAAAATGTCAGCATTCCAAAGGTCGGCATGAAAAAAAGGTTGAAATAATTTTTTTCTTCAAAATAAGGGCTTTACTCATACCATCCCAGTGTACACGGAGAGGGAATATAACAGTGTACTGAGTGCAGCGAGCCATGCATTGGGAACGTGGCACATTATACACCTACATCAACATAGACACCCCCCAAAAATAAAAAAGCTCATGTCGACCTTTCCAAAGTCGACACTTTGCTTGTATCGACCTTTTGACCATGTTGACTTAAAGCATGGTTTATTGCCTACCCTCCTGCATTCTGCAGGAGACTCCCTGACATAGCAGCAATCTCCCTCTCTCCCTCATTAGTCTAGCAATCTCCCTCATGTCACCTAGCCCACATTACACTGTTACATTTTTGAGGACAAAAAGGAATGAGGGACAGATACATTTACATTGAATCATCAGCACCATTTCCCAGCACTTTACCAAGTATAGTATCTCTTACTAACTACTTTGGGGATCATCTACATTTGGATATAAGTCATTTTAAAGGATTCCTCTCAGATGTAGCAGCATAGTTGCTGACTTTTTGGCTGCCCTCAGCCAGCTCAGTAAAGCAGGGGGGCGGGGTCATACCCGGGAGGGGAAAAGGGGCGGTTCGGGGGCGGAGCCACATGGCTGCCTGCCCTATTAGGGGCGTGTCCATAGTGATCTCATCATTTTAGCCCCCCCCCACGCCATGCTATGCCTGTATTTCAGGGATTGCACGGCAGGGGGCGGGGCTAAAAAGCCGCAATCTAGTCATTTAATCTGGGGATCCCCGCCAGGTGGGGGTGTACGCCGGTGATGGAGGGCAATGCGGGAGGGTTGCCCCCCTTTCCGGGGGGCTGGGAGCGGGACCCAATTTCCGGAACCCTCCCGGCCATTCCGAGAGGGTAGGCAACCCTGTGTAGCAGTATACACCCACGCTTCTAGGTGCCACGTTCACAATCTCTTTTCACAAACTCTCCATGTATGGAACTAGACACACCCTTTGGGTGGAGCATGACACGCCCCCTCAATGGGGCGCTTTGCAAAATGCTATTAGCAACTATAATATCCCGGAAACTAGTTTTCAAAAGTAGGCAAGTATGACTTAAAGCTGCATGCTGTTAAATAAGGTTTCTCTTGGCCACTTGTATGGAACCACTTGTATAACACAATACATGAACAAGCCCTGACACGCATCAGTGTCTTTTCTTCAAGTACAGTAGATCTTACTAATGCTCTGGGGCTCATCTACATTAGAATGTGTTGTGTTATTATGACACGCCCCTCAGATGTAGCAGTACATGTCCACCCTTATAGGTGCCACCTTCACTCACTGTAGGCAAGTAGGATATAGTCTTCAGTGATTTCAGTTGTCCAAAATCGCACACTGCTCCCAAGTCTGCTATCCAGGGAAGAGGGCTTGTGTTTGTGTGATTTGTAGTTAATGCTGGTACATGTACTACAAGATGTTCATTTCATGCTACTTCTGGAGAAGTTTTGGCAAGTCTTCCCATACTTATATCAGAGTAGGAACCCTCCTGGATTTGTCTATGCTGTATTCTCGGGCAATGCTGGATTGTCAAACAGTGCCAGGCTTGCAGTCCCCTTGGTAACATGATTGTTTTATACTAATTGGTAGATTCAAAAACCGTTCGGTCAGTGGATCTGCTGATTCACGGAGCCCCTCATTGCATCTACAACGAATGGCTATTGATATTTCCAGTATTGGGCAGAATCTGCTGTTCACCTTGTATTTTATCTTCAGACTAGATCTATAAAGATACTTATTTTTGGTTTACTATAAAACGAGAAAGTCTTCCGGAAGGTATTGATCGCCTTATGTGTTTATTCTGTAGACCTTGCCAGCTCCTGTCATAACCTTTTGCCCTCGGGCTCTCTCTTGCTATTAACAGTCCACCGCGTTCTCAGACCCCGCAGAGCATTCAGAGACTGAGTGACAGTGACACTCACGGAAGCAAAGAGAAGAGCAGTTCCCAGGTAACTTACACTGTATGACTATATTATTATTGCTTCATTTTACTAGTTGTATATACAGGAATACTTGGAAATGGTTAGCATTGATATAATGTATACAGATTTTAGACTGTAAATGCTCTGCCAAACTAAACATAGCCATTGGTAAATCTAGGTTATACCCCTGTGATGTATACCTGAATCCCCGCTGACACTTGCCATTACCCTTTACCAGTCTTCCTGTGCCGCCAGTAACAATTGGGATCAATGGGTTAATAATTGATTGGTTCCTGACTGAAAGTATATTTATATATGCACAGTGTATATTCCCAGTTATAACTGTAGGAAACTGGTGCTTCACAAACCCCCACCCCCTTCTCACACAGTTGTACTAAGCCTAAAGGGGCCCATACATGGTACAATTATTGTATACAATATCGCATCTCAGTGTTGCGATGAGATGAGATCTAGTACAAAAAGTATGCGCAACACATACTTTTTGCACAAGATCTCATCTCATCGCAAAACCGAGATGCGATGAGATGTGATATTGTATACAATAATTGTAACGTGTATGGTCACCTTTAGAGATAAAGTATCAGCCAATCAGCTCCTAACTGTTATTTTTCAAACTGTAACATGATAGGAACTGCTTGGCTGGTACATTGGGGCAGGTGTATTATGCCTGGTGAAGTGATAAATTTAAAGGCGATAAAGCACCAGCCAGCCCCCAACTGTCATTTCCAAATCCATGCTGTTAAATGGCAGTTGGGGCTTGCATGGCTGGTGCATTAACACCACATTTTCACTTCACCAGGCTTAATAAATCTGCTCCTTCACCTATCTCCACTTTATCCCTCTTCAAGTCTTAGTACATCTCCTTTGTTTGTGCTCTCTCCTCCTCCAGTTCTCTGATCTTGCCTCGGGGTACATAATATAAAATCTGCACCTGCCTCTCTCTGTACATAGTCTTCATTTATTTTCTCAAGGAGGAAGTGAAGCGGCTTCTTGCTTCTCCTCAAGTCTCAAAATAGACACTTCTGTATGTGGTTCCTGCTGGCTGTGCTGACTGAGGGGTACGGATTCCAGCTCTTCATTAGCTGGGCATGTCAGTGAGCGCTCTGGCCTGTTTCCAATTGTAATAACCAGCCGCTTGGAGCGGGCCTGCAGCTCCTGTGTCAGACTCCTCTGGGCCACACTATTTCCTAGCTGATTACAAAACTTCCAATTCAGCCAAATGCAGAGTTATGGGGCCCACACACAGGGCGATTTCACGGCATCTTCTAAACAATCTCACTAGATCGCTTAGAAAATGCCCCTACATCACTTCATCACAGGGGGGTGGGTGATTTGGCCGCTGCTCTAATCCACGGGGGGGGGGGGGGTGTGATTCGGCTGCCGCTCTGCACCACGTGGGGGTGCTGAGTGAAGCCGCCGCATCACTCCAGGGGGGATATGCGGTAGAGGCTCTACAGCGGGGGGAGGGGAGGTTTGCTCACCAGAATTCGGCTCCCTCCGTCACTCCAGGAAGGGGGGAGATGCGGCGATGGCCGAAAGGCTCCACGGGGGGGAGGGAATTGCTCATCTCCATCCTCCCTACCACCACTGTCACTCCGGGGGGGGGAGCGGCGGTGGCCGTGGGGGGGGGGGGGGGAGTTTTCCACCTCCGTCCATCATGCTCCCTCGTGCCGCCGTCCAGTGGCCGGCGCCCCAGGCAGATGCCTAAAGTTGCCTAGTGGTGGTGCCAGCCCTGGCCCCGTGCTTTGCTGCCGCCTGGTGATTAATATCCAACATGCAGGATTAATTTAGTTAATCGCCGACAGATTGCTTAGCAACACATAGCTGGCACATCGGTGTGTGCTGAGCGATCTTGCTGAGCGTTCTGTGCGATCTAGCATTGTTCAGAACGCTCAGCACATATCCCAGTGTAAAGGCCCCAATAGATGGATGTACAACTGCCCATTAATATATCACCAGTTATTTGCATAATGTAAAAAAAGAAAATCGGAATTTCAATTTATGTGTAAATGATGCTAAACCATAGCAAACAATCGGGTTCCAGTATGTAGGTCGACCGTGTCTAGGTGAAAGCGACATAAGGTTGACGTAACATTGATCAACACACAAGTGTTCGACCCAAGTGTCGTCGTCCCCCATGTTTTCTGAACTTTTGCTTGATTTACTATAAGCTATGACCAGGAATAGTAACCTGTGGTGAGTACAGGAGGCACCCTGCTTGAAGCGTGGTGAGCTAAGTGTGCCCACAAGGGTACACGTGTACACTCATTGTGCTTAGATTTAATTACACATACAAAATGATGCTCAAAAACGAAAAAATAAATAAAAACTTGCCGACCTTTTGACCCTGTCGACATATTGCATGTCCACAATATGCCGACGCACCATTGACTATATATAGACAGGGTAGATGTTCTATACCACACCCAAACAATCAAGCACCCGACTTCATTATCTGGAGGTGACCATACACTAGTGCGATTTGGGAACTATTCTCCAGATTCTGACGCTTTGGTCCGAGAAATCAGAATCAGATGAAAAGTGTATGTATTTTATCTCCGATACTGTTCGGATGCACAGTCCCATGCACATCGGATCAGAGCCAGAGATGGCTGCCACAAAGATTTATCGGATCCCACAGTCATGAGTGGGATTGCAAACCATACATTGTATGCAAAAAGACCGCACACGGTGTACCATATGCGATCCTGGCGCCCGGGAAGTTGCTGGAGAGTTCAGCGGAAAGCGCATTCGCCTTCCAGCCTCCGAGAAGTCCATTGGTGTCAAACTCATGGCCTTCCAGCTGTTGTGGAACTACACGTCCCAGCATGCCCTGCCACAGTTTTAGCAATCCATTGTATAAAATCTGTGGCATGGCATGCTGGGACGTGTAGTTTCACAACAGTTGGAGGGCCATGAGTTTAACACCACTGCCTTATGCTGGCCACACATCAGAAAACTTTCATTCAAATATCCAACTACTCTTCTCCAAAAACTGTCGCTCAGACAGGATACTGTAGTTGAACCTGTGTGATTTAAACAATTTGACTGAATGTTTTTGTATTTTCCTTGGTTTGTGAGCAAATTTCTGATTGTCCTTTGCTCCCATCCAGTACCATATTTATATTCCATCCAAGCAACTAATTGGATGGTTGGAGGAAAGTTGGTCTGATGTGTGGCCAGCATCAATGTATGGGGGCTGTAACCCGCACTAGACAGATAAGTCAGCTGTTAGATGTTGCTGTTAGATGTTGCTGTTGTATCCTACAAACTCTGCACCTTCTGTCTGTTTATACCATCTCCCTGATCCTCTGCTTCCTTCTATCACACAGTCAGAAGAGGATTACATTGAACGGAGGAAAGAGCTGGAAAACTTACTAAAGAAGAATTCAGACTGGATCTGGGACTGGTCGAGCAGGCCTGAAAATATTCCACCCAAGTAAGATGTTATTAATTTCAGGGCAGATATTAAATAACAATTGTACTTCTGACAATGGTTCTGATTCAGACCGGTTCTCTAGGCTTAGTGTAACCACAGCCTAGCAAACAGGTCCTGTCTCTTTTGCACTGCCTCCTGCCCAGTCGCATGCGGTGTACGGCATTGCCATCACATTCCCAAAGCCAACATTCAGCAGTATGTGATGGGTTGAACAGTAATTATATAGAAATGAGATGATTATTATAGGGAAGGAGCGACGGGCACACATAAAAAGAAAGCTAAAACCAAGAGCAATGCAATTATATGTGCAATCTATATATATAATTAAAGCGAAAAGTGTATTTAAGTTATCGATTTCGGTACATATATAAAAAAAACCTTCCCATAGAACTTTGTAGCACTGGTTGAATATTTAATAGGCGCAAAGCTATAAGGTGCTTTATCAATATAGTTGCAAGATGTGCTGTTAGAATATGAGTCTTAGGGGGGGATTCAATTACCGTGGGTGAAAAGGGAGGCCTGCGGCTATTCAATTGCACTCCAATTCTCACTTGACAGCCTTGTTAACACTAGTTAATTTAGCATGTTAACGGGCGTTAACACAGGTTAATAGGTGTTAACATGCAGAATGTGCTGGTTATCAGATTATCCCCGTGGGATAATTTTTCACCCAGTTCTGATTGTTTATTTGGTACTTTATCTCTCTCCAGTGTAATAATTACAAGTTCCACAATAGGGAAGATGTACTAAGTCTTGGAGAGTTATATAGCAGGGAGAGATAAATCACTAGTCAACCAGCTCCTGATTTTAAACACATCCAGAAATTTGTCAGTTTGGAGCTGATTGGCTGGTATTCTATCTCACGCCACTTTACCACTCTCCTCCAAGGCTTTGTACATATGCCCCTGGATAGTTCTTAGCATTGGATGTACTGTTGAATACTGACAGCAGTTGACAGGTTGACTGATGTAGTAGCACACATAGGTCAGTACAACCTATGACTGCACGCAGGTCAGTTGGCAGCATTCGTATCCTGGCTAGGTCCTGGCAGACCTTTGTTAATTGTGTAATCTCACCAGGGCTAGTACATACATAATGAGACAGGGGCCTGTGTGGTTGCACTACTGACAGCCTCAGTCAGTAAATGCTGGTCACATTGGCGTATAATATATAGAGTTATAGGAATCTAGCTGTGGCTGTACATGCCAGGCATAAAGCAGAGATCGCTGAGATTGAGGGGGCGTAGCGAAGGCCAGGAGCAGGGACTGGTGTAAATAACATAGGGCTTAATTTCTCTTTTTTCATTGTTTTATCCCAGGTTTAATTTTGTTTTTCTTTCCCATAAAGGGAATTTGCCTTCAGGCACCCCAAGCGCAGCGCGGCTCTCAGTATGAGGAACACCAGCGTGATGAAGAAGGGTGGAATTTTCTCCGCTGAATTTTTAAAGGTTTTCCTGCCCTCATTGCTGCTCTCTCACCTACTTGCTATCGGACTGGGGTATGTATTAAGCAGCATTACACAAGTTCCTATTGCTCAGTTACAGCTGAAAATGATGTAAGATTAATATAGGAATTCAGGCAGTTGTTGTGTACGGTGTGCGGAATAACCACTGAGACGGGATCGGGACTAGAGCAGGAACTGCTGCTAAAGTACTATGGGGATCAGTCAGGCGCGGTCCGATCTGCTATTGCTGCTGCTTCCTTGCATAGCGCTGGATGTACAGATGTGTCCACAGACATCTATCCTCCGTGCGATATAAGACACGTTATACATAACACAGGAGCTCCATGTGATTCTTTAGCACCAGGCGTAATTTTTTGCGACTTTTAACATTAATAGCGTCTTATTTTGCAAAACTAAGTGAATTTAATGCACAAGCAGCTTTATACTGATTAAAATCATATGCAGCATGTCTATATTCAGTTTGTGTGACCGCCGCTGCATCTGTATAAGAAATTCATTTTGGATGCAGATACAGTCGCATATCATTTTAATCAGAAGTAGCTGCATGTGCATCCTATGTGATTTATTTTGCAAATAAGACTCTATTTAATGGGGAAAGTTGCAAAAAAGATGCCTGGCGCTATCGAGTTCCACAATAGCATGGCACGACTAGACGGGCATCTGTAAATGCTGCAGGAGATGTCTATTATATGCACTAGTGATTTGAGCTGCATCCTAGGACACATCACTGGATCAAAGCAGGCACCATCAGGTGGTTTGCACCACCCATGGTGCCGCATAAGCCTCTCATCACATAGGTCAGAAGATTTCTGTCCTGCAACGAACATCCCTGGTCATTCCCACCCCTAAACAGAGATGGCACACCTCCGTTTTTCCAAACTGAGTCCGTTGCCGCCCCACCCCACCCCAAAACGGCCTCAGACTGTCAATCAATGACAGTCTGATGCTGGCCTGCATACTAGGAACAAAAAGCGCTCTGTGGTCTCAGTTGCAACTGCACCTGAATGACCCCCAATGGGACTGAGGAAGACTTGCACCAAATCAAATAATTGCTCCTGCATACAAAACTAAATGCATATTTTCCATTATGATTGATCAGCTGTTCTCCAGCCAATCAGCTCATGGGGGGCAACACTCCTGCATAAACCCCAATCTCCCGCGATCCACCCCTCGGTGGGGTGGGTCCGTGGGTAAAATTACGCGATCGCGTCATTTTAACCCCGCCCCCCACAGTTCAATGCCTGAAATACCGGCACGCCCCCCAACAGGAAAGCCCGTCTGTGGCTCCGCCCCAATCCGCATCTTTTTAACTCCCGGCGATGGCCCCGCCCCCCTGCATAACAGAGCTGGCTGCCCTCTCCCGGAAGGCAGCCAGCAAAAGTCGGCAAGTATGATTTTACCTGTAGATAGTTCTGGCTGTTGAGGCTCATAGCAAAATAACAAAAATGAAAACAGAACTGTCACAGGACAGCTGATGGCGCCATGGCGCCAGATTAATTGGCAGTAAGTCCCAAGTGGGTTCCAGTAGGTAAATATTGTCACTTGCAAGTAAGGTTCGGAAAGTTCATGTTTAAGTATAATGTGTCTGTATATATGTAATTTAACGCTCAAGCTGTGATTCAGATTTAGTGAATATTTAACTTCCTGTAACGCATGCACATATGTTGTGTACACACTGTTATCTGTACAGTTGGTTGTGTAATCCTCACCGCTTGGGTACGACGCACCAATCAAACGATAATCTGTAAACAACACGTTCTAGAATTACAACATCTCGTAAAGTAAATATAACATTAGAAATAGGATATGATCTCCCTGTACAGTGTTTATGGAAACTGGGTTAAAGCCTCACTATGTTATATGATAGTGGCGTGTTAGTGGTCGTGGCATGTAAACTAGTTTGTATACATCTTTGTTTTTTTGTTTCTCCCATACACAGTCCCCAGTGGGGATTTAGTGCACAGCATTAGGGGGTGCCGGACGGGGGTCCCCACAGTCATTTACCCGATGTCGGGATCCCAACTGTTAAAACACCGACAGACGGGTTCCCGACGGCCACTGGCTATTCTCCCTCGTCGGGGTCCATGACCCACATAGAGGGAGAATAGGATAGGTGGCGAGCCCCTGCAAGGGGCTTTACTGCGCTCGCCATGCTGTCTGAGTCCGGACAGTCGGGATCGCGACGTCGGGCTAATGACTGTCGGGATCCCAACTGTCGGAACCCTATACCACACCCGCATTAGGTATGTAACACGCACACGTGTAGCACATCGTTATTGTATAATGTTGCCGGGACTGAGCGTTTCAATGTAATCAGCTCAGTCATAAGTCATGACATTGGGCCCAATTCAGCCCTGTTTGTGAATTTGCAGTCCAGGTGATCATCGGAGGAACGCTCATCCGCGAGCCCTCTGTGTGATCACAGGCTCCAAACACCTGTGATTGCTGACCGCTCACTGTGTGATTGACGGGGGGCCACTGTTTGGGGGCGTGCCCGAGGTGTCTGGGCATTCCATGGACGTTGGGAGGGAGGGGCGCTGACATCATGACAGCGGCTGTCGCAGCACAGGTCTGAATAGGGCCCATTGATTAAGCTTCTGGCTATGATTGTCTTTAAATTGGAGTATTCAGAATGACAGAGACATGGGGGCATCCGAGAATAGTCCTGCTGCAAGCCATCCATCTACGGCCTGGATTCCCCATTCTGACGATTGGCGGCATTGATGATCGGAGATCTGTAGAGACTTATAAATATATAAAATTACTGGCACGCTCACCATAATTGGGGGAGATGCAACATGTCGGTACAAAGTCACACATGAAGCCCGGAACTTGGCATGAGAAACCACTGTGACCACCGCATTGTAAGATTTTGTATACTTTGTCATTTAGCAGAGTAGCTCTGTCACTCCTGCTGGTTTATTGATGTGAATAAGATGCTCATTTTGAGAGAGAAGTAAGCTTGGCGTGGCAGAGTCGCTTGGGACCTAGCTTGCTGAAAGGGGCTGCTTGGCGTGACTGAAGCCAGACTGTATGAGGACACACCTGTATATCCAGTACTCATGTTGTTGTGTTCCGATACAATTATGAAACAGTGATACTGAAGCTGGGTACACCTTGAGCAATATATTGGTCATCAAACAACCAATATATCGCAGGCCCGTGTGCGGGTGTGTACCTCCAATATGCCTGAGTACGACGTTGTTCACAGACATATCGAGCCGGTCTTGCGGCACACCCAGTGGCCGATATATCTACAGATGGGATGGTATCGGGATCACGACACTTGCCAGGCCAGGGGGTCAGAACACAGACAGCGGTATCTTGATGGTCAATATCCCAACCACTTTTAGGTGCATATGCCAACCCTTAACACCCCCTACCAGCAGCCTACTCGTAACTCCCCTTCTAAATGCCTTCCCCCTGCAGCATAAACCCCCACTCCCCTCCCCCCTGCAGTCTAACCGTGCCCCGGGATACATAACTTACAATCAGGAGGCCGACGGCCTGCATAACGTAATTTAAGCTGCCTGCTAAAGAAGTGTCTATGTTTATTTATTTATATTATATAGTGAAGCAGATTCCGTTGTGCTTTATAAGTGCCTCATACCCCTTTCACATCGCACTTTTAAAACGGTATATTGCCGTTTTTTTCCCATTTTAAAACGTTTAAGGCTGCAATGTGAAAGTGCCAAAGTTGATTTACCGGTTAAAGTTAACCGGTATTTCAACACGGTTAAAAAGCAGAGTCCTACACGTTTTAAAGCCGTTTTTAGGCATTGTGAATGGCTCTATTTCAATGGCTTGAAACGTGTCCCTTGGGGGTTAAACGGGTTGAATGTTTGAATGGTATTAAATGATTTTTAAAACGGTTTTCACCTGCAATGTGAAAGGTCTCAAGGCTCAGACCCGTTTTAAAGTCCCATTTAAGAATACCGTGTCATTACCCATTTCTGCAATGTGAAAGCAGTATCAGAGGGTTATGCGTGTGGTGCCTAAAAATGATAGGCTTGCCTGAAGAGGTGAGTTTTCAGGGAACGCTTGAAAGTTTGGAGGCTAGTGGAGAGTCATATTGTGCGTGGAAGGGCATTCCATAGGATGGGGGCAGCCTGAAGTCCTGTAATAGTGATTGGGAGCTAGTGATCTTGTGCAGATCTTGTGCAGAGCGGAGTGGTCGGAAAGGGAGATATTTTGAGATAAGTAAAGCGATATATGCTGGTGCAGTATGGTTAATAGCTTTATATGCGAGTAGAAGTGTTTTGTATTGAGTACAGTAAAAAACAGGCAACCAATATTGCCTGAATGTTACACACTGAACACCTGCCTTCAGCAATTTAATATACAGTATACAGTTATCTGCTGAGAGGTAGGAAATGCAATAAATCTCTTCAAAGTAACCGATAGCTAACGCTGTAATATACCGTATATACTCGAGTATAAGTCGACCCGAATATAAGCCGAGGCATCCAAGTTTACAATAAAAAAAACAGTGAAAACTCATTGACTCAAGTGGGACCCTCACTCGAGTATAAGCCGAGGGGGGCTTTTTTAGCATAAAAAATGTTCTGAAAAAGTAGGCTTATACTTGAGTATATATGGTAATTATCTGCGGAGCAGGTGAACCTGTATTGAGTTTTGTAGTTCCCTCTATGTGTACCATAATCCCTGTTTTGTGCTGAGCCAATTAATGTAATGGTTACGAGCTCATATTTCCTCATTTTAAATAACTTTCCTGGTGCCTCCTGTAAGACGAATTCAGCCAACGTAGTAATTCAGTTTGCACCGTACCCCCCCCCCCCTCTCTTTCCTGTTTGCTTCAAGAATTTGTCAAACGGCCAGGACAAATCTGCTGTGTTTGTTCTTTACTTTGTTGTTGCACAAATCCATAATACTGGCAGGAATAAAGCTGCTTTACTTTAATGTGGCCACATTTGAGCAGAAATATCAGAATATCAGTAACAGTGGCATACCAATCAGCCCACAGTGGATCGTGGCGTCCGCAAAGGGGAAAGGGGTGTGGCATTATCTTGGTTCTGCCTCCCGTGCTAAGAAAACAGATATTGTATTTGTATAGTGGGTGGGGACAGGGGACAGGACAGGACTAAAATGACTATGAATAGCATCGTCAGGGCCCCTCGGCCGTTAGTTGTGCTTTGTAAGTGGGCAGCTGGTGGGAGGGTTGGAGTGGCTGAGTGGGATGCGTGAGACTTGCCCATCTTTCCGGCGTGCCACCCGATGTTTCAGAAGCCTCTCATTTGTCCCGGGAGAGTAGGCAAGTATGGACTTTATTGTTAATAAAATGTAGATTACTTATATTAGGATTAATGAGATATTTTGTAAGTAGGGCAAAACAGTCTGCTGTAGCTGATCCCAATGAATTCGCAAAAAAAAAAAATTTCAGTTACCCCTCCATTTGGTTTTGCGCCTTCTCACCTCCTGCTTACAGTGAATCACTGTCAGCACTATGATTCGTGGATAGCTCTAGCCATTCACCAATCTGCATGCTGACAGCCATTCACCAATCAGAGCGGCCAGGCAACAGTCTCTGCCTGCCTCCCATAAAGGCACCAGCTCTCTTGCCCCAGCCTGGCTCTGTTCGAAGGCCCCTAGAATCATGGGGCCCTGGGCTGCTGCCCAGTGTGTCCATATGTTAAGTTGGCCCTGATCATAAGGCATCTTATCAGAGACTGTAGAAACTTTGAATAAAATCTGGAAGTATTATATGAGCTGTCTGCCAGGACTGATCTGTCTGCATGTATACATGTTGCTGGGTAGTCTTATACACTGTTAGCTATGTGGTACATACCATTCCTAAACTCACATTTCACCCTCTCTCACCCTTTGCTGTACGTTCGTGTATTATGTTCCCTGTTTAGGACACCACACTCCCCATGTTGGGCACTTTGTAAATAAAAGTTTAAGGACTGCTGCTACTCTCCTACAGCACTGCACTATAGGAGTGCTCAGATCCTACTGCACATAAATAGATCATCTGAAAAATGACTAAGCGGCCATTTTACCGGTGATCTCCGTAGTGGCAGCAGTGCGACGCTGTAGGATCTGAGCACTAGAACTCTCGGACCCTACTGCACATTTTTAGATCTCTGGAAAAACACAGCAGCTGCCATTTTTCCAGGTGTTTCGGCAGCACTGCAGCCAGCGTCATGGAACTCTGGAGGGTAAGTATTAAAGAAAAAGTGAGTGCTGCATGTGTGGTGCGGGACCCCTGTGGACTCTTGTGGCCCTTGTGCACCGCACACACTGCATCCATTATAAATACGCCACTGGGTAAGTAGTGAAAAATATTATGTCATTGTGTTGGCGGTTGATAGGAAATTGAGGTGTGATACAATACAATGACCTCCTTTGATACAGAATTGATGCACACATAGAGACTGATTCAGAGTTCAACACAGGCTTGCCTACCCTCCCGCATTGAGCGGGAAGCTCCCGAGTTTTACATTAGCCTCCCGCTACTCCGCAAATCCACTTAGTCCTCCTGGTTTCTTCCTGCTGACATGAAGTCACATCAAAGCAGCCAGCAGCCAGGGCTCTGCTTAAGTGAAGCTGGCCCTGCCCACCACATGGACACTGACACAGGGCTGCGTGCATCAGACCAGCCTACTCCTTGTCTCTGCCTGCGGAGAACTGTCTGCTCCCCACCACACTGCCGGGTGAGTACTCTGGGGGAGTGGGGGCTGCGTATAATGGGGAGTGGGGGCTGTGTGTAATGGGGATTGGGGGCTGCGTCTAATGGGGAGTGGGGGCTGCGTATAATGGGGAGTGGGGGCTGTGTGTACTACTGGGGCAGTGGGGGCTGTATATAATAGAAGTGGGGGCAATATATACTACTGGGGAGAGTGGGGCTGTATGTACTACTGGGGGGAGTGTTGGCTGTATATAATAGGAGTGGAGGCTGTATGTACTACTGGGGGGAGTGGGGGCTGTATATACTACTGGGTGAGTGGGGGCTGTGTATAATAGGAGTGGGGACTGTGTATAATGTCAGTGGGGGCTGTAATACTGGGGGGAGTGTGGGTTGGGTATAATGGGGAGTGGAGGCTGTGTGTACTGGGGGGTGTGGGTCTGTATATAATAGGAGTGGGGGCTGTATGTACTACTGGGGGGAGTGGGGGCTGTATATAATAGGAGTGGGGGCTGTATGTACTACTGGAGGGAGTGGGGGCTGTATATAATAGGAGTGGGGGCTGTATGTACTACTGGGGGGAGTGGGGGCTGTATATAATAGGAGTGGGGGTGTATGTACTACTGGGGGGAGTGGGGGTGTATGTACTACTGGGGGGGGGGGGGCTGTATGTACTACTTGGGGAAGTGGGGGCTGTATATAATAGGAGTGGGGGCTGTATCTACTACTGGGGGAGTGGGGGCTTTATGTACTACTGGGGGGAGTGGGGGCTGTATGTACTACTGGGGGGAGTGGTGGTGTATGTACTACTGGGGGGAGTGGGGGTGTATGTACTACTGGGGGGGGGGGAGTGGGGGCTGTATGTACTACTGGGGGGAGTGTGTTTTACAATTGGAAACAGTGATAAAATAATCTGGGTAGAAACAAACCGACATGGAGGTAGGAGGGTCCTGCTCGCAAGTTTACAATCTATAGGGATAATAGGAGGGATACATAAAGATAGGATTCCATAGCATGGCAGTCCCACCAGATTACAAGAAAGTCCTGATGGGATGCAATTAGATATGTAATACAGGTGCATGGGGGGTGTTTGTTATGTAATATAGGGGTGTAGTGGTGTAACTATGGAGGGTGCAGGGTAGGGAGGCCAATCCCGAGATTGGCAGGATCCAGGGATTTGGCCCCTAAAACGTCGGGATTTCAATCCCGGGATTGGAGTTTCCAATACCGGGATTTCTGGATTAGACTGCGTCTGAGCTGGTGCTCAGATGCTGCCCAGCTTCTCCTGTCCTGGGCAGTGCGGCTTGGTGCAGCGTGATGACGTCAGAGGTCACACTGCGCAGGCCACACATCAGCCGCCTCGTCTTGCGCGCACCGCGCTCACCTCCTGCTGCCTCCATGAGACCAAGGCTGCCTGCATGATTTGCCTCTTCCCGACCCCTGTGCCATCGTCCAACGTCCACCTGCCCAGCATGCATCATCCCATCTACACGCCCAGGCTGCATCCACCCGGCCGCATCGCACCTGTAAGTAAATATGCGGGCGGTCGGGGCAGGTTTTTGCATTAGGGAAGTCAATCCCGGGATTGGCCATTTTTCAATCATGAGTTCCGGGATTGAAAAAAATGCCCCGTGATTGGCATCCATAGTGCAGGGGTTGTATCGGCTATGGGGCCCGGATGTTTGGGAAGCCCTAAGGCCTTGTAGGAACTCTCCTGCAACCTTTTTCATTTTGTTTTTAAATGTAGTGACGCAGGCAGCAGCACCATTGTCCCATGTTCCCCCTGCCAGTGGCACACCCTTCTAAAGGCCCCCATACACTAGGGCGACTTGTCCTTAGGACAAGTCGCCCCCGACTTCCCCCTGAGCTTCCCCGGCTGCTCCCCGGGGGAGCTTGATTAGATTGGCACTTGATGTGCCATTTTTTACATGTGATAAATCTTCTCGATTTATCACATGTAAAAAACCCGGGGAGCAGGGGGGGGGGGTGGGGGCTACAGAGCAGGGCTGCTGGTGGGAGCAGGGGGGGCTGGGGACGCTGCGGGGGACACAGGCGGCATAGAGCCGGGCAGAGGGAGCCGGGAGCTGTCAGTGCTAGAAAAAAAAGCCTATACAATGAATGGGCAGCCTGTGATTGGCTGAGCGCTCTCTCAGCCAATTGCTGACTGGCTGAGAGAGCGCTCAGCCAATCACAGGCCACCCATTCATTGTATGGTTTTTTTTTTAAATTCAGTACTGACAGCTCCCGGCTCCCCCTGCCCGGCTCTATGCCGCCTGTGTCCCCCGCAGCGTCCCCAGCCCCCCCTGCTCCCTCCACCGCAACGCCGCCCCACTAGGTCCCAAGTCGGGTGGTCGGACGTGCAGCAGGTCCGACCACCCGACGCAGATCCGATGCGCACGGGACCGCGCATCGGATCTGATGGGACATCAAAACTAGCCGATTTTGGTCCGATTTCGGCCAGATCCGACTGATCTGGCCGAAGTCGGACCAAAATCGGCTAGTGTATGGGGGCCTTAAAAGTGTCGCCGCCACAGTCCCGTTATCCACCCATGAGCAATGATGCTGCAGTCCCATTCTACCAACCACCAGTGGCTCCGCCGCGGTAACCTGCTCACCTTGCAGCTGCCGCCCGTCCCATTCTCCCCGTCAGCATTGGCAAATGAAAGACCCTGAGCTGCCGGTGCTGGTGAGAAGAAGATCCACTGATAGTCATCCCTATTCTTTTACTGATGGACCACGGGCCAATCACAGCCTGGAGATGGTGCTTTGCAGGTGTCACGGGAGCTACAGTATGTTCATGGCGGAAAACCATTTGGTTCTACCCTGTTGATTACAGAAGCATTTGACTTTGGATATAAATAATCGATTGGTCGAGGGCCCATCCATAATATCCTATGGAGGACACAATAAAGGTCCATACACACTGGGCGACTATGGACAGTGATGATGTCAATCATCGCTGCGGGGAAAGCCGCTCAGTGCATACACACTGAGCGCTTTTCCCCTGCCCAGCGCCAATGGAGGGGGGGAGCGCTAACCAGCAGATGAACGGCTTTCCCGGCGATGTTGCGGGAGCGCGCGCAGCAGTGCTCACCGCTCATCGCCGGACCATACACACTGGGCGGCTTTGAGCTGAAAGCCGCTCTAACCTGCTGTTTTGAGGGACTTTCAGCTCAAAGTCGCCCAGTGTGTATGGGCCTTAAGAGCATTCAAACAGCATGTGATGTGTTTGCATGATGAATTATTCATAGGGGGATACATTTATTCGTGCATATGTCGGCTATAATAATGTATTGTTTGTGCAATGGACAGTAGAACCCTTTAGTCTTCTGCCTTCCTGTTATTTCCCAGAGGAGACCTGATATGGATACAATACCTTTAATGTGGATGGTATACTGAAAACCACAAGCTTAGGAAAGTTGCATAGTACAAAGGAAAATGACTTCCCACGGATTGATGCTGTAACAAACTAATGTCTAATACACCTATTATTGGTTTCCTTTATGATTGTGCAGTAAAACGTATGGGCGTAACCTGGAGTTAATGATGCCTTTATATCTATATATGGCAGATCGGAACAGGGCTTCTGATCTCTTTGGCTGACAAGTCCAAGCATATTTCTGCTCAGTAGTTGTGCTGACATCAGTGAGTTATCAGCATTGCAGGACATGTAACCCTCTATCAGACATGCTGAAAAACCCGTTACTCTCCCGGCACTGCAGAAGTGACCCTGCTCTAGTGGTAGGGTGATAGCTACCGGCATGGGCTCCACAACCCTGTCATTTACCTGTGTTATTCCCAGGTCTGTGCAGAGGGGTGTGGTATGGGCCTCCAAGAGTGGGGATATAGACAGTCAGTATCCCGACGTCAAAGGTCAACATGAGTTTTTCATGAGTGAAAAGTGATGGGGACCCCCATATTTAAGAACAAGCACCGGGCTCTGGGACAGGTCCTGGTTCCAAAAATGCAGGGGACAAAAAGACAGACTGTGGATCCCCTGGAATTCTGGAACCAGCACTGGGCTCCAACAGCCAGCGGTGTAATGCCACAGCCAGGAGACACTTTCTATACAAGGTCTCCCAGCCGTATCATTCGTATCCTGGCTTCAGCCCTGGACAGGGTACCTGGGGGAATGGGAATCCCCCCAATAAAGAGATCCCCCCCCTAGACCCTGCATTCTGCAGGAGACTCCCTGAAATAACAGCAATCTCCCTCTCTCCCTCATAAGTCTAGCAATCTCCCCCATGTCACTTAGCCCACATTACACTGTTACATCATAGTTACCTCCCCTCCTGCATTCTGCAGGAGACTCCCTAAAACAACAGCAATCTCCCTCTCTCCCTCATTAGTCTAGTAATCTCTCTCATGTCACCTAGCCCACATCACACTGTTACATTTTTTTGGGAAAAAAAGAATGAGATAGATACAATTACATTGAATCATCAGCACCATTTCCCAGCACTTATAGTAGCTCTTACTAACTGCTTTGGGGCTCATCTACATTTGGATATAAGTCATTTTAAAAGATCCCTCTCAGATATAGCAGTGCACACCCACGCTTCTAGGTGCCACGTTCATGATCTCTTTTTCACAATCTCTCCATATATGGATGTAGACATGCCTTTTGGGTGGAGCATGACACGCCCCCCTCTATGTAAATCTATATTACCAATTATAATCTCCCTGAAACTAGTTTTTAAAAGTAGACAAGCATGCCTAGACCTATCTGTAGTCCTCTGCCGGGTAGAGTAGAAGGCTCCCATAAATGTCTTCATAACTTTTATAATAACTTTTGTAAACATAATTATTCAGAAGTCGTTCTATTTCTTTTTCTTTTTGAAGGGTATATATTGGAAGGCGTCTTACAACCTCTACAGGCACGTTCTAGAACGGAGAAGCAGCAACAGTGGAGTCCGGCATGAAAAGACAGAGGCAATTGGTCCTTCTGTAAATGAATGTTGTGTAACAAAGTTGATATTACTTAGTGCGGGATGGTAGTCTCTATATCTAAGGTAATAACCTATTTTATTCAGATCAGTGGGCATGCTATACGTAGGTTTCCATTAACTGTGAACTGTACTGTAGCTGTAGAGATGATTGTCAGTTTATTTTATAAATCCCTAGTGCCTACTTTCACTGTGTGTTTGCAGATTTCTCTCACCCAAATGCTTGACCGTACAAAAACACCCACAAACCACATTGATTTATGATCCCAGGGTATTGTCCCAGTCTGACTTATTGGGACTGCAGCCAATGCAGTCCCTTGAAGCCAGACTGTTCTCTCCCGGCGCTGGACTTAAGCCCCTCCTCCAAGACTTAAGCTCCGCTTACCACTGCCACCAGACTAAAGTCCCACCTCCTGGTGATGTCAGCTTCCAATCACTGGAAAGGCAGGGCCAGGGAGCTTGTAGGAAATTAGCCAGCCCCGTCTCCAGCCAGACTGGCGAGGAGACACCATTGATCAGGACATATGCGCATTGCGACTGAAACGTATGCACTGAAAACATCATCTGCTTGCCTGCAACGTTGCTACTGCACCAACCTCTGAGTCCATTGTGTGTACCATGGGAAAGCTTGTGAATATGATCAGCTTTGTTAAATTGTTAAGATACTTATTCCTTCTATTTAATGTTCAAACTTGTACTTTTACGTCTTTTTTTACCCGTAGTATTAGCATAATGGCATGTAACGGACCCTTTTAATTGCTAAATTTACCATTTATCTGTATGCAAACACAGTAGCCCCTGACGCTGCACAGTAAGTCAGATCAAGGTGGTGGTCTTAGTGGAGCAAATAGAATGTAAAGATAAAAGGGAAAAAAAAACGAATTTGCCCAAAGAATGGAAAAAACAATTGCTCGTTGGCTTATCACACCATCAGCGACGCTGACCTGTCAAAGTACCATTAACAAAAAATAAATTACCTGTTTAATGGGCTTTTATTATCCGTAAACCTTGTACCTAATTAACAGGTGAGCTGTAAAATTAGCCTGGTGAGTGGTTTAAAGAGTGGAGAAGGGGACGAGTGGAAAGTTTCTCATAGCAACCAGCTTCTGGCCAGCATTTATCAAATACATTCTAAAATGATAGGTACTGTAGCAGTTGATTGGTTGCACGGCAACCAGAAACAAGAAGACCGCAAGCCAGATGGAAATGTCTATGTCCTCTCTATATTCTCAAACGTTCCTTATTTAAAAAAAAAAAAAAAAAAAAGGTTTGCTAATGACAATTTTTTATTGAGATTGGGGTATAGTCATTGCCGTTTAGGCAAGCTAAGACCACGAGCAGTGCCTATAGCCGTCATAGTCCACCCTCAGTATTCAAACCACCCCCCTTCACTGTGAGTCCGCCCACTCGGGGGACTGAGGATTTCCCCAGAACATAGAATACGGCGAGTGGCCTGTGAGGTGGTTAAATGTCGAGAGTGGTTTATTTTCGGCCATCCTCGCCATACAAACCCCCTTGCCGGCCGCATTGAATATACCCCATTGTTCCTGTTGTTTTGCTTTGCGGATATTTGTGTCTTTGATCATTTCATTTCATGTTATATCTATTATAATGCGGAATAATTACACTATAGGGTTCATTTACTATTGCCCATAAAAACCAACCAGATTCTGTCTATCATTTTCTGGGAGACAATAGAGAAATTAAAGACCAAATCTGATTGGATGTCACTGATGAGAGATAGTAAAAGGTCATGTGGCAAAGTTAGTTGAATCTTTTACTCTGGCAATGTGAGAGGTCCTCTAGTGTCCAACAAATCCCAGGGGCATTTATAGTGTATTTAAGCTGATAGAGTTTTCTAATAATACCCCTTTTCCACTGGCATAAAAATCACATGAATGAGTACCAACTCAGTTTATTTATTTTTTCCAGTGGAAATGGTGACAAAAAATCCTGGGTCAAGAGACCCAGTTTTTTTTTCCCCTGGTACACAAGCAGGGTTTTTAGATGGTAAAACACTGGTAACGAGCTGTGGAAATGGCTCTTACCAATGTTTTCTTGACCCAGGCAGGGGAGGCTTTCCATTGCACAGCCGCCTCCCACTGCCCATCTACTGCCTGCATGTGTACAGCTGACCTCTTGCATGTGCCCGCCAGCTGCTGACCGCCAGCCAGCGGTGCCCGCCCACCGCAGATCACCCTGCTGGCAGTGTCCGCATGTTGCTGATCGCGTGCCCACCAGTACCTCCTGCTTTCCTGGGTTTCATGTGAAAAAAGGGCAGTAGAAACTGTGACATGGGCGCGGAGACCTGCCAAAATACCAGTTCAAAAATCCTGTGTGTGACCCGGGATTTTGGTTGAAAAGCGGTAAGAGTAACTCTTTGGAAAAATGTAAAGAGAGAAAAATAATCAGCTTATTTCTACAAGCCCCTGCCTTTATTGTTATTGACTTAAAATACCATCCCTTGCCTCTTAACTGTTCAGGGGAAATTACCTACTTAGGTGATGTCCAGCTGTGCACATTACCACTGATACCGTAGGGAACGTCACTGCGCAGTTCTCATCATTGTCCCCTTGGTCTGATTGGTTGTAAGAGATTGCATTTCAAGTCTATCTAGATTATTGTCAAACCCTGATCAGGAATACGCCATTGAAATACCCACTGAGGAAGTACCCCAGCACTGTTCAATATATATTCCAAGAATGCCAAATTACTAGCAGACGGGAGGGTGCTAGACCCGAACTCGCCATTGCCACCTGAATGTCTAGGAAATGTATATCCTGCTTCTGTATATATGCTGTAAATGAGTGTAGAAAGTGTTCTCACGGGAACAGGTTAAATTTTATTTTTCAAATCAAAGTCATTGTAAAGGTGTGTGCAGAACTTACTTGCTTTATTTAATAATTGCGCATTGAAACCGCTTCCTTTTCTATTTGTGAATGTATATAACACCCTGCTCATGTGCACTGTGTAGTTATACACGGAACACATGGAGCAGCAATTCTATATTAACTACTAAAAGGACAATTCAGTCTAGTGTCTGGAATTACTAACTTCATTATTCTGGTAACTAAAATCATGGCTTTGTGACTTGCCAGCAATGAACAATTGTGCATTTCTGATGTAAACTGTGAATGTTCAAGTGATGAAATAAAATTTATAGTGTTACAAAATATTTTGTTCCGGCGTCTTCAGTGCCCCGATCAGCTACTGCTTCCTAAGTGGGATGGGGTTATTAGGAGGACAGTGATTAGGTGGACCACTACATACCTCCCAACATTCAATCCCTGCAAGGAGGGACAGTGCGCACGCCAACATTTTGGGGGCATGACCTAGCAGGAGGCACTGCCACGAGGCCACGCCACATTTTTGCAGCTGTGGGGGCATGCCCAGCAGCTCTGTGAGCTGCTGGCTATACCCCCAGCCCCTCTGGCTGCAGGAATAGACGCTGTGCGCGTGCGCACAGCATTAATTCATGGGTGATGGGGGAGGCTCTCAATTGCCCCTCCTCCCACTGTGGGACACTGCCGGCCCTGGGCGGGATGCGGGAACGTCCCAAATAACTGGGACGTTCCTGCGTAAAGTGGGACAGTTGGGAGGTATGCACTATATTAGGTTGACACATGAAATAGATCGACATGCATTAGGTCAATATGGTCATTAGGTCGACACGGAAAAGTTTGACATGAAAAAGGTCAACATGTGTTACACTTATACAGTGTCTGTTGACTTCTGTCGACATCTCATGTCGACCATTTTCATGTCGGCCTTTTCCGTGTCAACATAATTATTGTGTTGACCCAATGAGCATGTTGACATAAAGCATGTCAAACTATTACAAGTGTCAACCTAGTAACTGTAGACCTACAGTGGTCGACCCAATAACCATTTCCGCATGGCCGCTTACAAGCGGTTGGAAAACGACACTTCCCAGCATGCCCTGCCATAGTTTGAGCATCCCCAAAAAGCACTACTGTGTCGGCATTCTGGGACCCGTAAGTACAACAGCTATATGTCAAGGGCTGGGGGTATTCTTTCACAACCTCACTCCTCAAAGCACACTAACCGTCTATATTTTAAGGATATCCATGCTTGAGCAAAGGTGACTTAATTAGTACTTGTTATTTAACCAATTTCTCAAGCATGGATATCAATAAAACTTGGACTGTTGGCGTACCTATTGCACCTGCAGATCTTAATAAAGGTGCCCACACACAATAAAAAAAATAAATGTAAACGATAAAAATGTAAACCGATCGGAACGACCATTCCTTTAAAAACGCACCATGTGTGGGATTGATAACTACCCGATGCGTGTACTTACGGGTCGTTTGTCGAGCCTGCTGATCCCTTCAGCAGGTCAAAAGATGAACGATACCTCCTGCAGGTTCATGGCTACATAATTCCATGTGTGGGCATGATGAATGATGTGGCCATATCTTGGCACCTTCCCCGCGCCGAGCCTTCAGTCACCCCGCTTCTGACAGATGGAGAGGCTGGCGGCAGGCAGGCTCTCTCAGCCAATCAGCTGCCGCCCTATTCATTTGAAATCTCCTGCAAGTCGCCGAGCTCTGTCAGGGTGTGCCAGCAGTGGTGGGAAGGCACTGCGGTGGCACGGTGCGGTAGTGGGCAGACCCCAAACACATCTGCTGATGGTCAAACAGAAAAATTGAGTAAACCCTCTGATCATTTACTCATATGTTCTGTGTGTGGCCATGATCAGGGGTGTTCTGGATTTCAAATAAATTGGAAAGATATCGGATTGGATCCACAATCTATCTATGTTTGGGAACCTTAAGGCCCTGGTCTATGTGATGGGAATACATACCATATTCTGGTGGTTAGGATGCTGTGGTCAATAGATGGATTCCATCTTCCCTCAATGGATTATCCCAAAAGGGGCTCTGTAGGTACTCTAACCATACCCCCCCCCCCTCTGCAGCAGCCTAATTCTCCCTGATAGTGCTTAACCCTAACCCTCCCCCCACAGCCTAACCCTAGGTTCCTCCACTAGTGCCTAAACCTGACCACATCCCTTTTGATGTTCTGTCAATGTGCTAATGAATGGAACGGCTTTAGTTTAAAAAAAACAACAACTTTTAAATGTACTTATCTTGCTGTGTGTAGATGCACAAAAATTATTTACAGTTTTCAAATGTTTAGAATGTATTGGAAATACTAAAAGAAAAAAATCATGACCGGCATATGATATAATAAACTAATGTAGTTATACTTTATAGCATTGTTACACATATATACATCCCTGTGAGAGGTCTAACTAACCATCTGTACCAGGGTTAAACCAACAATTGATTCTTCTCTCACTGGAAGGTCACGATATTGGCGCTACACATGAAATGATTTTTACATTCATGGTTTTCGGTCATCCCCATGCTGAATTTGCATATACCCGCCCACAAGGAGGATGAGGCAATCGGAATAAACCATAGAAAATTATGTGTATATTATTGAGACGCTGCAATTGTATAATGGACTGCGAGCATTTCTGGATAGTCTTGAACCATTTTACCGGAATTTAGCTGAAACACCCGTCTACACAATATTCAAAAAGACACAGCGCATGACAGAGACTATGGGTAGTATTCAATACGGCCGGTGAGGGGGTTAAACAGCGAGGATTGCAGAAAACCAGCGATCCTCCCTGTTTAACCCCCTCGCCAGCCGCTCGCCCTATTCAACGTTCTGGGGAAATCCTCGCCGGCGAAAATCCCCCAAAACAGCGAGGCCTGCGGCTAATGCAGAAAACTCGCTTTTTTTAGCCGCAATTCTTGCTGCTTCTGGAGCCGCATATGCCAATTCCCCCTCGCTCAAAAAACGGAGCGAGGGGGAAGTGGCGTATGAGGTGGGTGCGTTAAATACTGACAGGGCGAGTGGTGACAGCGAGCAGGAAGCCCTGCTCATTGTCGCTGCTTGCCCACGGCATTGAATACACCCCTATGTATTCATTCACTTTAGTCCCTGTACCTAAACCTATAAAAGAGACTATATCCTGGCTGGTAGTTATACACTTAACATTTATTTCATGCCAACCTACTGTATATAAAAACTAGAGAGCACCCCCCCCCCCCCCAAAAAAAAAAAGGAGTACAATCTGGAACGCTCTTGGTAGTAAGAGTAGGAGACAAAATTACAAAGCCATGCCCAATATTAATCTAGGACAGTGGTTCCCAACCTTTTTTCTTTCCCGTACCCCTTGATTAGACTTTTCATTGAGGAGTACCCCTCCTCTCAATTTAAAATATAGACAGTACTTATGAGTGGAGTGGAAGTGAGCGGTATGCGTATCCTTATGCATGTCCTTATATTAAGGAGTAGCGGACAGGAATCGTGCCCTTTCTTGTCTGGCCGCTGGTTGTGTATTGTCTCCAAGGTTCCCACTAACACCTGTAGGATTAATGCCGCTGCTTCTTCCACCCGTGTCAGCGCAGGCAGATGATCGCTGATGTCTGAGGGCAGCATGGGTAGCTCCCAGTGTATTGCTGGTCAGGCAAAAGCACAATGAGACGCTGATGACGCCGAAGACAGAACCATATGTGACACAACATGGTTCTTCTCCATAGCAATGGGTCTTCTTCTGCCATCAAAATACTTTTTTTCATCTTCCACCATTACCAATATTATTTTCAAGTACCCCCAACTGGTCTGCAGAGTACCCCCAGGGGTACTAGTACCCCAGGTTGGGAACCACTGATCTAGGACCATCCTCTTCATCACGACCCTACCATTTGTCTGAAGATCTAATACCACAAACGCTGTATTTTCCAACATTTCCAGATCACTTTGCTGGGTACATACAAGATACACCGGGTCCTTTCTTAAACATGGATTTGTAGATTAAGGAAATTGATATGCTTACTATACTATTCTCATGTTTTTAATATACTTTATGTACAATGTGTTTATTATCCTTTATGATGTTTCCTGTTTCGTCAAGAGGTGATGTCCTATCCCACAACACTGTTGTTTGTTGTGGTAAAGGCTTACCAGTCTGCTCCAGACAGACATGACTGGTGTTTAGAATTCTGTTTGTTGCAATAGTTAGCGCTTGATATTTCTTGAGAATCTGCTGGTGATCCCAGAAAGTCAGATTCAATGGATGATCATGTACGATCCATTCTCCGCAGGGAACACCACCTATTGGTGGAAAAGAACATCTCCAACAATTGGAGGCCCTACCTTACCATTTTAAGTTGATGACTCTTTACAACACAGGTCTTCAACCTGTGGCCCTCCAGATGTTGTGGAACTACATGTCCCAGCATGCCCTGACAGTTTTGGCATGCTCTTATAGGAAAAAATGTGGCAATGCATGTTGGAACATGTAGTTTCACAACATCTGGGGGGGGCCATAGGTTGAAGACCCATGCTTTACAATGTGCCAAACACTAACCAGAATCACCTTGGCCACAACTTAACTTTCCACTATTCATTTTACTAGTATCCCTTAGGAGGTTGTTGCCAGGCTAGAATGCAGGATTTGAGAGTAAAACTTTCAGTCCTTCAGATCTTATGAACATGATGAAATCCTGAAAAACTTTCCTTTTGGTGTTGAACTGCCATGCAAGGACAAGGCCTTAAGATCTTATGAACATGGGGAAATCCTTTTTGGAGATAGACATTAGGATAGAGATCACGGCTTCCACGTAATGCTGATTGGGCATTGACAGATTTATGGAGCCTCTTCAGATCCTGAATTGTGTGAGAAGCTCCTGGGCTTAATTGACATTTAAAAAGTTTAAAAGAAAAAAAAAACCTGCCCTGCTCTAAGGGAACTGAAGTAAAAGCTTCAATGGGATTAAGTTTTATAGATGCTTGACATGTTGCAGTATTGTATAAGACAAACATATTTCCTTTGATACATGTAAAATTCTATCCTGGAATCCTATCTTCTAATCCTAGAAGTCCCATATGTCTAGACCAGGGTTAGCAAACTTCAGTCCTCAAGAGCTACCAACAGTTCAGGATTTCCAGGTCTCCTCACAGAATCGCAAGTGAAATAATTAGCTCCACCTGTGGGTCTGTTCAAATGTGTCCGTGAGTAATTAGTATACCTCTGCAGCAGCTAGGTCGAATGGAAAATGTGCACTGTTGGTAGCTCTCGAGGACTGGAGATGGCTACCACTGGTCTAGACTGATTTGGAAATAGTAACGTGGGATTCTCATTTTGTAGTCGTGTCTTGATCTAAAAAGCTAGGTGATAGGACAACAGTTTTGCCTATTGTAATGCTTCAACCTGCTTTCATCTCTAACTGCTGCTATGGGCAAGAGAGTTGGGTGTCTTTGAGGTACATCGGCTCAATCTTTTTCCAGATTTCAGATTTGCCAAGGGAGAACAATCTAACTATATTTAGGCTGTGAGATGACTGCCCTGGTAGGTTCTTCTATCCACTGCAGAAGATACCATTGCCCTAGCTGATGTACCTTCACATAGAAACTAATCCCCTTTGCATAATATCAGTGCATAATATCAGTTATGGTCTGTCTATTTTAGGGGTGGGCAATAAGATGTTCGTCAGAAGAACTGCACATCCCAGCATACCGTGCCTTAATTTTGCTATGTGGCCACGTTGAAACAGATTTAAGGCATGCTGGGATGTGTAGTTTATCAACAGCTGGAGGGACATTTGGTCTATTTAATCCTGGAGAGCAATCAAAGGTTTTTCACCCCACAGCAAGAGGGCTCTACAATACCTGCTAAATGAACGAATCTTTCATAGAAATCCAGGATAACAAATCTATTGTAATGCTGGGTGCTTATTTTGAGAAAGTGGCCCTCAGCAGTAATGGATCAGGCTCTGATTTTGCAGTTCCTGCGACCATTGACACAAATGTAATGTTCAGTATGAGGAACCAATTGTCCACCAGAGGGCATGCACACACAGAAGCCAGGGTAACAAACTAGTGTGCCCAGGTAAGCAATACATCAAAGTGTAGGAATAATGCATCTCCGAGGCTGAAGTAAGTAGTCCCCACCCCCCCAAAAAATATATATATCTGGTAGCGGAGGACAGGGGCATTAAAGGATTAAATTTTCCTTCAAATATTATAATGCTACAAGCCCCCAAGTTATAAACAGCCAACAAACTACTACATGCTGGTGAGGAGGGATATGTAGTGCGAACAAACTGCTGGGTTAGTGCTCAAATAACGTAAGATTTCTTATTGCTAAAAAAGGAGTTTATTTTGGTAAATCTCAAAACAAAATTGAAAAATAATTTAGCATAGATAAGTTTAATAATAATTTACATAAACTTACAAAGCCAAAAATGCAACTTACCCCATATAGAACTACTACTAATATATTCACAAATATACAGTACATAAAAGCTTCTATACCTTAACAGAGCTTGCAATGTTTCATAAAGTACAAACGCCTTTCAGCAAAGTTTGTCATTTTCAGCAATTTCGGAGCAAAACGCTGACTTGTCTGGACCAAGGCATTTCCATGCATAACAAACCAGATCTTTAGGACTTTATGATCAATTTTATATTACATACAGTATATTCCGTTTGGATACTCTCCCGAATCTTAATTAGAACTGTCATATATATATAGCTCCTTAATGTATGCAAGTTTTTAATTTTTATTTTTTTTATTTAGGCAGTCCCTGACCACCAAACCAAACCATCAGTGCTAGTTACGAAACAAAAAATTCAAGTAGCCGGCAACGGAATATTTTCAGTCAATCCATAATATTTAAGAATGTATTCTGGAGTGTAAAATGAGGTCAGGAAAAAAAAAAATACCATAAAGTTATCAAAGTACACAATTCAAATTCAGGTAAACATTTAAAATTTATTAAACTTTTTGGTCAAAATAAGTGAACAAGTATATACAATCCTGTTGTATAGGTCTGTTTGATATTTCATGAATGTGGTCAGATTTTATGGCCCAAAAAGTTCCACCAGTTAGCATAGTGGAAAAAGTGTCACAATCAATATACAATATAGGAATTTTTGTTTTCAGTTTCATATGTTTTTACAGGTCAGATTTTTATAGTTTTACCTACACCTAATGTGAAGAGTGGCACTCTATTGTCATTAAGAATGAGGTACATATTTTGTTCTTGCATATTAATGTCAAAATTACCATTATTGACCATTGATTTCATAAAAAAACAATATAGGTCAACGCATCTGGTCACCGAGGAGGCACAAAATTCTTGCAATTTGTACCGGTCCGTTTCCTACAACTAAATGCAATTTAGAACTTAGCATTAGGAAACAGACTCCAGTCTGAAGTGACTGTTTATAGTTAAACCTATTTGTTCATTGTGGCAATTTATGTAGAGCAAATAAAGAAAGGGGGAAGTGGGGGAAAAAAAAAAAAGAAAAAGTTTGGCATTCGCAAATTAAATCTATCCTTGGGTTGAATGATAGATGTAAGATAAAGAAAAAAAAAAATCTAGAAAAATAAATAAAAAGTAATGCACATTAGGTATAATTTTACAATTATTGTTTACATGTAGGAACTATTCTGCATAATACTGTGCAAAATCCCTGTATTTTCGTTCTCATTTGCCAAGGCCCACCAGTTACAAGAATAACCGTTATGCTGTCTTCAGTATAACCGCTACGAAAAAACAAAAATTAGGAATGGACAAATTTCTTTAGTGTCTGATCTGGTGTGTTCCGCGCTCCGATGTAGAACAGAAAAACCATCACTACGCAGTGCAGTCGGTTTATTAAACAGGAAGAACGGTAAAAAAGGTGTATGCTCTTTTTTCTCTATGTAAACGTTGGGAGATGCATACCGGATTTCTCCCATTCTCTGGCCACAGCAGATCACACATTTAAGATATATGCCGTTGTTAATAAACCATTAAAAGGTTGTTTTACTACACGGATGTTAAAAATTTTTTAGTTCATCCTGGGATATTCAAGGAACATGCAATAAAAAAGGAAAAAATAACCGTAATACATAAAGTTCAAATTTAAAAACACTTTTTTTTTATACTTTCTTATTTTTATTAAGTGGTTTCCACAAGGTGTGGTTATAGAAGACAGTGAGTAAATATACACGGGAAGAAGGGAAAAAAAAATAAAGTAAAAACCTTTCTGACCTGAACCAGGTTCTAAGTGCTCAAATGTAAAAAGTATGTAAGCCTAGATAGGCCTGAGGAGGAATGTTATACGCAAAAACACAATGCATGTTTTTAAAAAAAGACCCAATTTATATATAGTTCAGCAGTTAGAAAATAAGGTATGGAAAAAAAATAAAAAAAAATATTCGTAATATTTTAGTTTTCCTCTGCGAGAATTGTTTTGGTCTATGGAAAAAAAAAAAAAAAGGCTAAGAATTAAATACATGTTGAGCACCAACCTCAATCAATTCAAGTGGGTTTTGCATTTTGGGATGTGCGCATTGAGCCTTCCACTTTTTTGAAGACAGAAAGAGCACTGCTGTGAAATGAATCCAGGCCAGCAATCCATTATATTTCTACAAAAGGGAAGTGTATCCATGTTCTTTACTGGAAGGACAACGCAGTCTGATCTTTTACAGATAAACAACTAGGTTTAACTATGCAAGAATAACACTTTGTCCTCAAAAGAATAATAAAAAAAAAAAAAATTGGAGGCAAAAAAAAAAAAAAAGGGAAAAAAAGTCAACTTTAATTAACTTTGTCCTGAAATATATACAAATTATTGGTGGCAGCAACAGCAATAATATTCTCTTTAGGGTGCCATGCAGTGTGTAGAATCTTTTTGTTGAAATCTAAGCTGTCAACGTTGATCTCGTCTTTCTTCCTCTTACCACCTGTACAGACTTTTCTTGGCTTTAAGATGGCACGAGGCTTGCTGCTCTCCCTAGATGCTTCCAAGGTAATATCCCGACGCGTGTTTCTGTCAAACATTCTGAAGAAGTTGTTGTAAGAGCCAGTCATGATAGCGCTGCATAAAAACATAAACCACATTTATAAAGTCTTTCCTCCACAAAGAATTAGCACTACTTACAAATAAAACGAAAACCTACAGTGACATGAACTGTGTTGACATTCGGGTCAAAAGACAGTGCAAAACTCCATGTTGACCTAGTTGGTGTAGACCTAACAACCCACAACCAATAATAACTAATGTAATGCATTAAAAATAAATTTAAAAAATGGTGTTTTGAAAAAAAATAAAAAAAAAAATGCAAAAACATGCGGAGGATAAATCTCTAATTGAGACAGACCATTTCTCCAGGTTCCCCTTTGACCACCATCATTAATTGAATTAGCAGGTAAGTTATACTGCCACGATCTGAGTTGAAAAGGATTGGACATAAGGGTAGAAAAATCTATCTGGCTTACAATCAGGAATTTGCTGTTATTTCAACCTCTGGACCATTTGTACTTACAGCACACTCATTTGTTCAGCAAAGTGAAAAAGCTCTTCAGAGATGAATTTTACAGAAAATAAAAATGTAAAGACCTTTTTTTAGATAATTGCCCAGCAGTACACAACCCCAGCGTGTGGCGGTTAGAGGTCACTCCGTGCAGGCCGCACCCCTGCTCCCAACCGCATGCTGTGCTGCCAACAACACAACAAGTCCTGCTGCCACCTGCCGCTCCCAGAGGCACTGCTGCTGTCTGCCCATGCAAGTAAATGTGTGGGCAGGCCAGTGTGGGGGCAAGGGATGTGTTTAAAAAAATAATAATAATTATTAGTGATGTCAATCCCAGGTTCCTGGAAATTAGCATTTTTCAGTTACAGCATTTAAAAAGTGGGATCCGTAAACCCAAGCAGTACCTGCATTTGCTCAGTACATACTACCTCTAGTAATCCTCACCTGTCTGATCCATTCCAGCAGCATTCAAACTTGTCAAAGATGCAATCATTTTCATACAATGAACAAAGCTTACTTCGAAGATATTCATGGACCTGCAGATGGCAAAAAAATAAAATAAAAAGTTTAGAAAAAAAAAGTAACAAAAAAATATATAGAAATAACTGTACTAGAGAATTGGTATCACAAACCTGATATGTTTCTACTGGCCGACTCTCCATGTTGAGATCCCACACTTTGACAGACAGGTAATCCCTTGTCATCATGTAGCGACCACTATGACTGAACTGGACATCAGATATTGAAGAGATGATTTCAGAGAAAAACGACCTGCTGCTAGGATCTTCAGGTTCTTCAAAAACTGAAATATACGGAGAAAAATAAAGACCCGGTGTGCAGACAGCTCCCTTGCCCCTTACAGGGGAAAAAAAACTGATGTAACCAAAAAACACAAGTGTGTATTTTTTTTTTTTAATAAATAGTTCAATGGTTCCCAAAATGGGTGCCTCAGCATACTTGTAGGGGTGCCTCGGATTTAGGGTGGCCAATCGCGGGATCCCGGGATTTGCCCCCCAAAAGTCTGGGACTTCAGAGTCTAATGCCGGTCAGCCTCTAAGCCAGCGCTCAGATGCTGCCTGGCTGTTCCCGACCTGGCCGGCGCAGCATTACAGCCCGAGGTCATGCTGCACAGGCCACACTGCTCACTCTGCTGCTGCTGCTGCTACCGTCCGGTGCCTGCCCACTCCTGCTGCCATTGCTACGCGCCCAGACGCACCATGCACACCTGCTGTTTGCCCTGCTCCCGGCCGCCTGCCCTCCCATGTAAGTAAACGTGAGGGTCGGCCGGTGTGTGTGTGTGTTTGATTGGGGGGGACAACACCTGCTAACTAGGGATGCTAATCCCGGGATTGAGCATTTTTCAATCCCAGGATTGAAAAATTGCTCCTGGGATTGGCATTGCTCCCGGGATCGGTGATCCAGGAAAAATGTCAATTTATTGATTTATTGTAATAGGCATAACCAGTACTTGGGGCTCCCAGTCATAAAATATCTCGACAAAGAAAAGCAAATCTTTTCGCTCACCACATAACTTAACCTAAGGATGACAAAAACCACCCACAATATGTACTTAATATTTATTGTCTACATTTTTCAAAAATAAACTTATGGCCTAGTGGGTTCCATTAAAAAGTTTCCTTTACTCTAGGGCAGTGGTTCTCAAACTGTGGGTCCCGACCTTCTCAGCATGGGGTTGTGACTCCATGTTGCTGGCCATCAGGCTGATGACTTTTCTAATTAGTGGTTCAAGGAGTCTGAAAAATCTTTTGAATTGTCTGTTACTTCAGACTCCTCCCATCATTTTGTGCCTCCACAATGCTGCCATGTATGTGCTGTCTACACGTGATGTGATGGGTTATGGTATATTAGGCTCCTCCCATCATTTTGTGCCTCCACAATGCTGCCATGTATCTGCTGTCTGTTGACTACACATGTCATGTGATGACCTTCTACAGTAACTTGCTGGGGTCCTGTCATTATTTTTATTGTCTGATTGGGTCCCAGAGCAAAATAGTTTGAGGACCCCTGCTCTAGGGCGTTGCGACACATAAAAGTTTGGGAACCATTGAGCTAGTTCTAAATATATCAAAATAGACCACAGGTTCTCAAACTCGGTCCTCAGGACCCCACACAGTGCATGTTTTGCAGGTCTCCACACAGAATCACAAGTAAAATAATCATCTCCACCTGTCTCTCTTAAAATGTGTAGAGTAATGAATTCAGCTGTGCACCTGCCAGGTGACCTGGAAAACATGAACAGTGCGGACGGAGTTTGAGAACATGTGAACTGGACAATGCCGAGGTTTTATCAGAACAGGGTACCAATATGTCCGTAATAATTACCATGTGCTGAACAAAAAGGAGAAAGGTACTTATATGTTGGCCGGGCGCCCGGCTACACTATGCTGACAATGTAGCTTTGGCTAGGTTGTCAGCGTAGCTATTGCCGGGCGGCCAGCTATTAGGTGCGGAAGGGCGGAGGGGGGAGATGGCGGCCGTCCTGGTGTTACTTACGGGCAGGGTGGTGAAGGGCTGCATGGCGGGGGCTGGCGTTGGTGCGGGGAAGGGGGTAATGGCGGCGGAGGGGGGAGATCCCGGCAGCTGCTGGGGGAGCATCACATGGTTTCCCTGCTCTCCCAGCGGCACTACGCTAATAGCGTAGTAAGCAGCAAGTGTCATGGCGGCCGCAATGCGGGGATCCGAGTCCCGGAGGGGCCGGGGACATCTGGATGGTAAGTATAATGACACACACTAACAGGATCATATGCCCACTATCCACGTCATACCCCCAGTGTCCACGTGGGCATGGAGTTAAATTTAGAAAGTGTGGCAAGCGCAGCGAGCCCCGCGAGGGGACGCGTATCTGCGTGTGCTCGCCACGCTTCGGGCTCGGTGGCTCGCCACACTTTCTAAAATTAACTCCACGCCCCCATGGACACTGGCGGTATGACGTGGATAGTGGGCATATGATCCTTTATGGCAGGCATGTCCAAACCATGGCCCTCCAGCTGTTGTGAAACTACACATCCCAGCATGCCTTGCCATAGTTTTAGCCTTCCCTTATAGCAAAACAGTGACAAGGCATGATGGGACTTGTAGTTTCACAACAGTTGGAGGGCCATAGTTTGGACATGCCTGCTTTATGTATTAGCAGGGCTCCAGTTACGTAATTTGCGTAAGTTACGTAGTTTACGTAACCAGCATAGTGGTGTATTGGTATTCTCAATACACCACTACGCAAACTACGTAACGGGCGCCCAACTAACATAAGTACCAGGAGAAATTCTGAAACCAGATAAAAATACCTGAAACCAGATATTCTTAAAACACAGCATCAATATATTTTCAAAAAGGGAACTGTGACAAAAACAAAAAGGTCTTCAAGGCACTGCAACAGATAACATCATAACATTTGCGCACAAACAGGGATATCCCTAAAACCTGGACTCTTGGGGTGCCTTGAGAGCTATGATTGGGAACCACTGCTGTAGATGATTTTCGGCTTACATTTTGAATGTCTATCGCAGAGCGCTGAGTCCCGCATATCACAGAGTCTAATCGTTCCTTTGCTACTGCTGTAGACAAACACGTTACATTGATGAGGATGGAATTCAGCAGCTGTAATAACTTCCGTCAATTCCTCCATGTTAGCAGGCTTAATATCTACAATGTCTGGCACCGCTGTTAAGGGTCTTTCACATTACAGTGGAACCTTTTACGTGTCATGAACGTCACTCAACAACAACATAGATGCACCAACGCAGACCGCTGCAATGGATATTACTGACCACGTTTTAGGTGTTACCTTCTGCCCTGGTAAGGACACAAACCTGTCGCTTTACAGGATTGTGCTTCACCCATTAAGGGAAATAAAAAAACACAGTGTCATAAGATATAATTTTGGGTGGCTGGTACAAAAATTCTGCGCACTACAGGCATGTTACTATAGGCCGTGTAACCACATCATTTTGATATAACTGCTAAGGGCAGAGCAGCCTATTACGTGGGATGATTTATCACTTACTGTACCTTTATTTGAATAGAAAAGGCATTTTTAGTTTCCTGGACACATGAAGTGTTAGGGGTCATTGATGGAGGAGTATGGAAAACATTGGTTAAATGTATCAGAAATCCAATAGATCTGTGGTTTCCAACTCTGATCTTCAAGTACCCCTAACAGTTCAGTTTTTCCAAGTCTGTGTATCACCAACTGTCACATTTTTCAGGTGACCTGAAAAATGTGAACTGTTGGGGGTACTTAAGGACTGAGGTTGGGAACCAGTGCATCAGATTTTGGCTCTTTCATTCCTGTATAAAAAGGTACAGCTTGATCCAGTCTGCTATAGCGTATCTAACCAACACCGCAGGTTAGGTAAAGAGCTGCATCGGGAAAAAAAAAAACAAACCACAGACGTTGGGGTGTATTCATTGCTTTTTGCGAACTGCGACAGTGAGCAGTGCTGATTGTGAGCTGTGACAGCTCACAGAGTCAGTATTCAACTGGTCCCCTGCACATGCTGTATCCCCTTCGCTCTAAAACTGTGAGCCCTGCTGTTTAGTTGAATCCTCACCATCCTCTGACAGAGAGGATTTCCCGGCATGTTGAATAGTGTGAGCGGTCAGTGCGGGGTTAAACGGCAAGGATCGCTTGTTTTCAGTGATCCCCGCCCTTTAACCCCCTCGCCGGCCGCATTGAATACGGCCCTTTGTGGGTTGTGTTTTTGTTTTTAAGAAAGACAAAACAAAATGAACAAACACCCACATATAAGTAACATCACATAAAAACATGGTAGACACATCCTTAGAATTTTGTTATTTTCACAAGAAAAAGGATACTAAAACTTCTATCGGTGATTTCTAAATGCCATAAATTAATTCTCAGGTCATCTGCAGAGAGGTATGTTTCATGATCACTATTTACTGAAATAGAGTTTATGTGATATGTATGTGCATTTGCAAATATTCTCCTTGGACTTGCTTCAACCATAAGGTCCATGGGTTTCAATATTGGCACCTGATGATGAGAAAGGTAGCAGATGAAACACGTACGGATTACCTATTCAGCAAATGCGCCGTCATGGAAACTGCCCCAAACATCTCTCCCTATGACACATTAAACCGCTTGCAATTGGTTGCCCCATGGCTGTAAAACCAACCAGACAGACTGTGGAAGTTCCTGCAGCTGTCCAATCAGCTTGATCGTTTAAACTGAACCATATTGGCTTTCACACATTGGATGAAACTGTTCTGCAAACTGTAATCAACACCTCCTGGACAAGGGTGTGGTATAGGGGTCTGACAGTCGGCATCCCGACAGTCATTATACCGATGTTGGGACCCCGTCCGGCACCACTGGATAAAATCAACATTTGATTACCATGATGGAGATGTCACAAAAAGGAACAATAGTCTTATGGGCCCCATACATCAGCAATCACAATTTATGGATTTCCAGATACAGGGATTTTTTGGCCAGATAAATGGATTTTACAATCTATCTGACTTTGCCCACACATTACAGATTTATTTCAGTGATCGGCAGATTTTTCCATCTAAAGATTGCATCTTCATATCCGGAAATTGCCCAATCGATTGCTGTTCATAATGTAAATAGATGAAGACGACGAATTGGGAATGCCCACACATATAAAAAAGATCTGCAGATAATACCAGATTATTAAACATGTTGAAAAACCTGATTAAGCAATCGATTGGCGATTGTGATTGGGATTGCCAAAAGGGGAGCCCACACATCTAAAGTTAATTGTGGCAATCATCTCCATATCTGAAAATTGTCACAATTAATTGCTGATGTATGGGGCACTTTGGCCCATCTAGTCTGCCCATGTACATACAAGGGCTATTTTTTTTTTCTGCAGCCAATATCAGTATATTTTTGTGTGGGAGGAAACACACACAAGTGCGGGGAGAATATACAAACTCCACACAGTTAAGGACTTAAACTCAGTGCTGAGGCAGTAATACTAATCACTACACTATCCGTGTGGTCTATAAAACAATGCAATGCTACATACCCGTAAAGAAGAGATTCTAAAGGGGTCGCGTAGTCTGCCGTCCTCGTCCTTTAAGTTGTAACCTTCGGCTCTTTTATCGCGTTCACTTATTTTCCACAACTTTATAGTTTTGTCTACAAAAGAAAACAATGGAGTTACGAAAGGCAAATGTGTAAACTCTACAAATTACAGACACAGCGCTGCCTTGGATTAGGTACAATGCTTCTATTTACGTTTCCATTTTACTACAGTACGCTGGCTGTGCCATGATGTCTTATGTATATAATCCTTTAGTTCAGTTTCTCAGCAGCACTAAGATTTAATTAGCAGAGAAATTTGTTATTAGCAAGTTTGACACTGAGACAAAAAAAAAAAAAAAAAAAAAATGATTCTGTAACAAGATCAATGTTGTAAAAATGTTCCATAACAGAGACTCATTAAATACCATATGTTGTGTTTTACCCCTGCCATTATCTGCATTCTAAGGGTCCTTCTCCACACATATAAAGCAGTAGTCCCCAACCCGGGTCCTCAAGTACCCCCAACAGTGCACGTTTTCCAGGTCTCCCAGCAGGTGCACTCATTATTCAGACACATTTTAAAAGCTCCACAGGTGGAGCTAATTAGGTCACTTGTGATTCTGTGTGGAGACCTGGAAAACGTGCACTGCTGGGGGTACTTGAGGACCAGGGTTGGGAACCACTGATCTAAAGCATACAGTGCCAGATTCAGCTTTAACAAAGCACACAACTGGGCAACACCATGCTGCACTGCAGGTGGGGCAGATGTAACGTGCAGAAAGTTAGATTTGGGTGGGGTGTTTTCAAATTGAAATCTAAATTGCTGTGTAAAAAAATCAAGCGGTCTAAAGGTGCGTACACACGTACAGATTTTTCTGTCTGATCTATCTGGTGGGAACAAAAACCTGGAAATGTATGGGAGCAAATGACAATCACAAAAATGTTCCCAAATGCTTGAAAACAGACAGTGATCAGACAAATTGGTTAAATCATTCTGATAAACAATTTATTTTTTCTGTTTTCCTGCATTTAGGTTTTTGTTCCCACAAGATAGAACAGACAGATAAATCTGTACGTGTGTACACACACCTTAAGATCTGTGGGATACATACAGAAGCAGACTGTATTCGCCCTGCATAGAAACAATAGAAAGGCATTTGCACCCCTTGCATGGCAAACATGGTGTGCTAAAGACACAGTGGGGCAGATGTATTATGCTTTAACAAGAGATAAATCCAAGGGTGATAAAAAGATAAACGTCCAGCCAATCACGTGCTAACTGCCATGTTACAGTCTGTGTTTGAAAAAAGTCAGTAAGGAGCTGATTGGCTGGACGTTTATCTCTTAATACATCTGCCCCAAAGTTACTTGCTATCCGCTTTGCCGATTCACCAGTCCAAAAACCTAAATTTTTTTAGAGGCCATGTAATATGACATGGTGTATATACAGCCTAAGATTGGTAGATGATTCTGGCATTCCATTGTGGTGTATCATGTTCTGGACCAGGCATTCCCAACCACTTAACAGTCCATGTTTTATTTATATCCATGCTTAAGCACAGGTGACTTTAGTACCTCAGGTATTTTAATTTACCCATCTGTGCTGAAGCCTGACATTACTTAAATCTGCACTGTAAAAGGGCATACACACGTATAGATGTGCTCCAAGCAATTTTGCCAAGCTATTTAGGGTAGGCGATTTCCTGGTGTCCAGATCTCCCATGGGGAGTGCATACACATGCAGAGATTTGTGCTAAGTGATTTTGCTTAAGCAAAAAAAAAAAAGGCCGGGAAATAGTTCAGAATGAGAGATCTCGATCATCTCCCATTCTGTACACGCAGAGATTTGCAGTCGCCTGCTAAGCAATTTGACTAGATTTTGACTGCATGCCCTGACTTAGTTAGCAGGAGATAATCACTCGGGGTATACACGCGGAGAGATCTGTGCTTACGTTCTAAACCAGTGGTTCCGAACCCTGGTCCTCAAGTACCCCCAGCAGTGCACGTTTTCCAGGTCTCCACACAGAATCACAAGTGACAAAATTAGCTCCACCTGTAGATCTTTTAAAATGTGTCTGAATAATGAGTGCACCTGCTGGGTGATCTGGAAAACGTGCACTGTTGGGGGTACTTGAGGAACAGGTTTCTAGAACACGGTTCTAAACAATCTAGTCAGATTGCTTAGAAAAGAGCACAGAAATTGCTCTGTATGTATGCCCTGAGGACTAGGGTTGGAAATGTCCGTTCCAAAAAATACGCCTTAAGTAAGTAAGGAATGGCACAGAGGCTAGCACCGCTGCCTCAGAACTGGTGCCATAGGTTCAGCTATTAGTATGGCGTCTGGAATTACTCCACCAGGTTGCTCGTGCTTCCCCCCTGGATGTTACTTATGTAAAAGTCTCAGTTCAAGGCGATGCACAGTAAAATGGACATTGACAGGTAGGCAATGAGCTGCATGAAGTGACTCTGGGTGTAATAGTGTCGCCGTAGCCTGTCTCCAGTGACAGGACAGCAGGTGGGGCGGTTCCTTTAGTGCTCTAATTGCCAGAAACAGGTGGTAATTGTTCCCAGTAGGATGTACACAGGGGGAAGGAATCATTAATGGGTCACGGGCAACCGATACCTTGGGACAGCACTGCTTAGAGATGGGGCACAGGCTGACAACATGTGGCGATACGGAGGCACAGAATGGAAAATATTTGTACGTACTGTATATTTCAGACAGGCCACTCCAGGCGAGTCATCCACCTCTAAGAATTATTGCATAGAAAGCATCATATGGGAACAATAGTCTGTCTGTAAAACTGCAGCAAGAAGCATTGCATGACAATGTGATCAGCATGGACCAGACATGATGGGGAAGTGGTACATGGTCCTGCACAGGGAGTTACCGGCTTTTTTGAATTAGAGGAAAATTCAAAGCATTTTGGTGCCAGTTCTGCATTTCCTGAATAGAGTCAGGAGACGGCTCATCCAAAGTTTCCAAGACACAGGAGAATATTATCATTTGTTACAATAAGCCAAAGAAGATACAGTAAGCCCAGCTATAGAGTCGTGCATCATAGGTTTCCGACTTACCGTTGGTAGACAATAAGCAATGGGCAGCGTTTTGCTGCGGCAACCATCTAATTTTGTTAATCTTTTCTTCAATTTCTAGACTTTTTAAGTAGTCAAATTCAGGTTCATGGCTCTGAAAGGTGCTGTAAACATTGTATTCACCCCTAGAATGAGGACGGTTCTTACTCTGTGGGGAGAAAGAATGCACAGACGTCATTAATATCAATTATTGAAATATAGAGGGAACCTCAAAACGGGATACATATGGATTACATGCGTTTGGGATGCCAGTGTAACAATTCCAAATTCTGGTATCCCAAAGGAGTCCAGACAAGAATCTTATATAGTTACCCCCTCCTGCTATCCCCAGCATCCCTGCAGCCTAATCCTAATGCTACCCATATACTTATGCAAAAGTATTAGATGCAACATCGGAGTGCGATGTCCATCGAACCCGATAGCATCTTGTAGTGCAAAAAGTGCCCCCTTACAGCACCCAATGACACAATCTTGAGATGGCACATCGGGAACTGGAAGAGGGCAGCATTGTAGCGTAGCACTAGAAGAAGTAGTGCTAGCGGGAGCCCTCTGATTGGCTGAGAGAGCTCAGTCAGAGGCTGCCTAGTATTTTTTTTTTTAAACATGTTTTATTGAAACACCGTAAGTCACAATTTACAAGTTGATACAAATAAGTTTAACAAAAGTAGCATGAACATTGGAATATTGACATCATTGTTCTATATTATCAATTTAAACATACATTGTCATCAGTAAACAAATGCTTTGGAAAAATAGAAGATGTGTCCGTGTCATCTCTTTATATGTAGCATGTAACCTATACATGGACCCTTATGGCCCAGGGCTGTCACCGTTCCTGAATTATGTAAGAATATCACACTGCTAGACAGCCAATAGTACCGGGGGATCCCCAGAAATAATTCTCATCAGATACCACTGGGTATACTTGAAGGAATTCTAAAGTTTTGTTCTAATTTCCAGTGAGAGCACCGTTATGTAACTCTCCCATGTATCAGAGTTTTGGCTGCCTAGTGTATTAAACAATTCCCTCGGCCTGCCCTCTACCACGCTGCCAGCGGTCCCTCCAGGCCCCTCTCCTAAACCCCCACGCAGCTGAATGCATTCCCTACGCCCCTCCACCTACGAATTGCATTCAAGTGATCGCATGCGCTTGAAAACCACATGCGATGGCTCCTGCATACAACAATTAGATTGATCGGTCAGATGTGGTCGAAATCGAATGATTGCATGCAATATCTCACAAGTGTATGGGCAGCATAACCCTAACAGACATATACACATATACCCATCCTAAAATCAGCTAGATGTGGCGTACCACTTTCCTAATAAGCTGCATTGTGCATCCTTGCTACAGACTCACAATATATGCTAACACAGCAAAGTTACAATGCATAGATACCCTGGCACTGTACACAGCTGCCATGTGCTGCTCAGACTACAAACTGCATAAATAGGAGAACTGTTACAACCTTGTACCACACTGATCCTAGTTCCTAGCACAAGCGATTCTGTATACAGCCAAGATGCGAAAAAAAAGCTCAATTCAGGCAAAAATCCCTATTGGTGGCGGAGCGTTTATGCGAGGAAAAGGTTGTGTAGATTAGAAGGCCTCTGTAGGGCGAGTAGGATACAGTGTGAGCCTGATAGCAAGGTGTAATAAAAGCACACGTCTCAATAGCAAAATGGATAAGGAAAACGGTGCAGACAAGTGTATATTTAAGGTCTGAATTTTCCCAAAAGTACCAACCTGTAATGGATCACTTGATTAGAAAGGGGTCATTCATATTTCAAAGGAAATTACATACTTAAGATGGGTAAAAGATGCCTACAGCAAATGTAGGCAGATTACAGAATTATAATAATAATGCCAGATTGAGTTGACGCACTTGATGATGAAACTATTAAGGAGCAGGGGTATGGATCGTTAGGTCGACAAGTTTTAATACGAAAGTCATTACGTCGACTACTGTTGGTTGGTTAAAAGGTCTACATGGATACCGTATGAGTGTCCCGCGTCCCCTCACACGGGAACAGTCACACGCTGTGCTCGGCTCACAATTAAATCCCCCCTCCACTGGGATGGTAAAGTGTGAACAAGTCACTTTTTATTGGGGAAGGGGGGGGGGGGGGGGGGGGGGGGGAAGAAATGTGAGAGCCGCATGTCGACCTTTTTCTGTCGATTGCGTACCAGCAGCAGATCTGTTATTATCTATTTGGGTTCTCGGTATAACCTCCAGACATCGTATCTGACAAAGTTTTGACTCTCTCCTGGCTGCTACATAAGGAATGTGCTTAATTGACATTGATTACAGGTTTTTGGGACATGTAATTGCCAAACAATGTTGTGCTTGTGATTTTGAAACCCGTTTTATTAGTCTTTTCCACGTAAAGTCCAGCACATATTGTACATCAGCGGCACTTGCGGTATTATAGTACATGAATGAGCTAACAGAGTATATTTCCAGTAACTGCTTGTGTACAATCTATAGATCATTTATTGATCTCTTGGTGAGAAGTGTTTTTTTTACTAGAGATGATTGGTTTGGTTTTGGTAAAAACCAAACACACCCAGACTTGGTATACAAATAGAATAGAGTCCCAACTCAGATGACTTCTGGTATACAAGTGGGCAGAGTACCACTTTGGGTCTTTCCTCAAATTAGTAGGGTACATGGCTCAAAATTACTTTTTTACAGGACTAGGCTTATAATATAATTCCAGGGATATGTATTTTGCTGCTGTAAGCAATAGGCACATGTCACTATGGTAAGTTGGGTACACATTAGACAATTTTCATTAACGGTATGAACAATAATGCTATTGCAGTGGTGCCCGAACGTTTTTGAATCCTGGCAGATAAAGGCAGTGGTTCCCGACCTGGAGTACTTGTGCTGGTACCCTGCAGACCATTTGTGGGTACTTAAATAAAATATTGGTAATGACGGAAGAAGAATTATCCCAATGGCTGGAGAAGTCTCCCATTGCTGTGGGGATGAACCACATTGCGTCACTTTCAGTTCTGTCTGCAGCATCATCAGCATCTCCTTGTACCTTTGCCCAACCAGCAATCCACTGGGAGCTACCGGCGTTGCCCTCAACCATAAGCAACCATCTGCTCCACGCTGACACAGGCGGAGAAAACAACCGCAGTAATCCTGCAGGCATTGGCGGGAACCCTGGAAACAGTACACAGCCAGCAGCCAGACACAGAGGGACCAGATTCCTGACCGCACACACTCCTTAATAGAAGGACACGCATACAACTCACTTCCTCTCATAAGGTCTGTGGGTATTTCAAATTGAGAGGAAGTGGTACTCAAGGGGTATGAAAGATAAAAAAAAAAAAAAGGTTGGGAACCACTGCCCTAGTGTATCAATGTTTTTCATGGTTACTCTAAGCCAAATGTTTTTGATTAGAAATTTAGAAAACAATATTAAATTAAGTAAAAATTGTGTTCATATGTCATTTTCAGGTTCAGTTATGTGGTGCGGGACAGGACTCCTGTTTGTCCACATACTTTATGATTGGAAGTCATGAGCACCAGTTTTGCCTATTTATACTGACCGATTTGAATTTGCATTTACTCCTGGACCATCAACCGGAGGCATTCCTGTGAATGTCTCTGGGTGCCTTGGCACACAGTTTGAGAATCGCTGTGCTGGTGTATACACACTATGGGCAGTATTCAATGTAGAAAATTCTCTGTGCATGGCGAGAGATTTTTTCTCTCGCCATGCACTCGCCGTGTTCCGGAGCCTCCTGCTCCCACTATTCAACGTATTTAAGACTCGCCGCCACTCGCGGCGAGTCTTAACCTCTGCAGCGGACGAGCGTCCGCGGCAGGGAGCTGACAGGGAGCCGTGGGACGTGGCATCCAGGGAGATTAAAGTCTCCCTGGATGCCCCAGAACATATGTGGAGGGTAGGGGGGCTCCCCTGGACCCAGGCAGCACAGGCTGCCCCCCCCCCTATAGCCAGCGGGGGACCCAGTATTCACTGCACCCGAACGTGCATCGGGTGCAGTGAATATATGAATATCTAATGAGCGGCTCGAGCGCTCCGGCCCCCTGCTGGCTGCACTGTGTTAATTAAAAAAAATATATTTTTTTTTTAAATTAAATATATATTCATGTGCTATAAGCACATGAATAAAAATAACATGCCCCTTCACAGAAAAAAAAAAACTGATTTTTTTACACCAAAATTAAAAAAAAAAAAACCTTTTAGATTAAAAGTTCACATTCCAGCTCTCCATCAAAAGATGGAGAATTTCTACACGGAGAGAGATGGCGAAAATCACTTAGAAAGACAGCGAATATTTCACATTGAATAGGGTGGTTCACTTTTGGAGAGCAAAATGCTCCGTCCAGGGCGAAAAAAGCAAAAATTCTCCATAAAACACAGAGAATTTTTCTCATTGAATACTGCCCTATGGCTGGTATTCAATCCTGGACGATATCTCTAACAGGCAGAAAGATCTTCAATTCTAAAAAGTCAAATCTGCTGTCTGTTTTCGACAATCTGCGCCCATGTTCGACGATCCATGGGCTTGACATTGAATAGATTGAATGTGAATTCAACCTATTCTTATAAAAAAAAAAAAAAAATAACGGAGGGGCCATGCTGCAGAATGTTGTGTGTACCTAGCATAAGACATTAGGACGGCAGCAAACAGTCATATAGATGTGACCTGCGCCTATTTTCCGTTGAGCCTCTGAATTGTAGATTTTTTTTTTTTCAATCATCAAAAAGATTTGTTAACGAGTCCTGGCCTCAACATCTTATAAAACACTAATAATCTAGCATTTGATCTGCCTGCCTGTCATGTCTGCTACCAGTTCTGAATACCAATTGTTTACAGCGCCTTCATATTCCCTTTATTACCGCTTTACAGAACATAATGGAAAGCAAAACCTGTCCACCATGACCACCTCCTGCTATTTCTTCCATCTTGTCATCCATTGTGGCTTTGTGTGAATTTGCGAGATGATTATGGAATGGCTGCACATGCGTACGGATCGTTGCACGCACAGCGCCAATATGTGTGATTTAGGTACACCGTTTACTTAGCAAATCCATGTTCCCTATTCCCACACTCAAGCATCTTGTGCAATCAAAAAGTTACACCCCCCCCCCACCGTTATATACCAACCCCTCTCCCATGCCATCCCTTCCTATCCATCTTTTGGACTATTTCTGAATAAAATGGGTGGATTATCTCAAAAAGGTTTAATCCTCTGTATTTTATCATACAATTTTAGCCATCAATTTAATGGATTTTACAGTAACTGTGAAAGTAGTTAGATCTTAATTACACCATTATTTGTACATATTGCATTATTATAGGTATTTAACCTTACATGCCATTGCCAGTATTGAGTCACCATCACTCTGCCTGCATATTGCATTATTATAGGTATTTAACCTTACATGCCATAGCCAGTATTGAGTCACCATCACTCTGCCTGCATATTGCATTATTATAGGTATTTGTGCAATTGTATTAAGAATTAAAGTGAGTTTGAATGTATTAGTGGCTGGGATGGTATGTAACCTCTTAACATTTGTTTATCTTCGTTTTATTGCTAGTGGGAGAGGGGCTCTGGCTGGGTGGGGTCTTAATCAATTAACTTAGAAACAGCTTTTAGTATTTAGTGAGAATACTAGGCTGACACAGCCTGGCTGACTATTGAAAGCTGACTATTGATATTTTGTCAGCTTTTAAAGTAGGAAGATTTTTAAGTAGGAAAAAAAAAAGTTACATAGATTAAAGATTGGACTTATTCTGGACAGAAACTGCCAACCAACTTAACATCTTGATATCAAAGTGATCAGAAAAACAGAAACTACAGTAACTCAGAAAACCAAGGGACTGCTTTGAGTGAGATCACTTCATACTCACAACATACTACTCCTGGCTATCTGACTGTTCATCCAGCTTATCACCATTTCTGCAACTGCTAAAACTTTGAATATCACTGTTAATGCTTGTATGTGCACTGTCTGTTTTGAAAATGCCCAGCTGTACCTCTAATGACTTCACCACTTCTGCTCTTCCATTGATAGTAGGTGTCCTCCATCATTTTATTCTTGGTCCTCTTCTCTATCTCTATATGTCCTCTCTGGGTGAGCTTATTTGCTCACTTAACTTCCACTATCACCTCTATGCTGATAATACTAAAATCTACCGCTCCTTTCCTGATCTCTCTCCTTCCATCCTCACTCATATCTCCTACTTCCTCTCTGCTATCTACTCCTGGATGACCCAGCGCTTTTTTTAGACTTAAAATATCAAAGACTAAGCTGACCTCTTCCCACCCTCCAGCATAAAACCTGACCATCTCTCATCCTAACCTACTGTTTATGCCCACTTCTTTCCCTTCTGTGTTACCCCTGTCTGTCTAACCCTCCCCTTTTAGAATGTAAGCTCTCACGGGCAGGGCCCTCTCTCCTCTTGTGCCTTTCTTAGAATATATAAACCACTGCCACCCTGATGATTGCTTGAGTGTCCTGTCCCCTGATGCAACTATCCATATTTACCATGTACTTGTCCTAAACTGTCTTGTACTGTAATTTGATATGTGTTTTTGCTCCTAATTGTAAAGCGCTGCGGAATCTGTGTGCGCTATATAAGAAACTGTTAATAAATAAATACTTCTTACATTTCACATTAGGTGCCTACGCCCTTTCTTGCTCACCAAAGACCCTGACAAGCAAGGGCTTGTCACGACAGCCAAGAGACACAGCAGCAATTGTACTCCCACTTATGAATAGAATCACCATATTTAGGTTACCTTTGACAAACAGCTACTGCAACTCCGAACCACCAGGAATATAACAGGCCTCCTGCTCAACTTATTCTTCAACTCTTCAAGGCGTTCTATAGGCAGAACACAAACCAATACACTTCTACAACCTCGCAATGTAAATATACTACCTACATTCACTGATCCTCTCCGCTAAAAGGTCCATACATACTGATGTTTTTGCCCAGCGTGTATACACAGCGATTATGGGGGAAAAAAACTGCTCAGTGCGTACACACAGAGATTTTCGCCCATCTCAGCGATTTTCCCGGGAGTGGACGGCTTTTCATAGCAGGACGCTATGGAAAGCCGTCCACCTCATCGCTCACCTGCTGGGAATACCAGCAGATGAGCATGGTGGCTGCCGATGATGCGGGAGTGCGCATCAGTGCTCAATGCTGGCCCGTACAGACTGGGCGGCTTTTGAGCTGAAAGCAGCTCAATTGACAAAACTGAGCAGCTTTCAGTTTAAAATCGCCTAGTGTGTGTATGGGCTTTTAGACACTATAGCCATGTTCTAAGGAGCTTGGAGCAGTAATGTAGGGTGCACACCAGAATGATCATGAGCAGACCGTGAGACGACCATACGATGGTCGCACGATCTGCATCTGATCAGATTACGATCTGTACCCAGTTGAAGGGGTCGTTTTTAAATCCTGACTGCAGCAGGTAGGATCTGCAAAACGACCAGCATTGGATCGGGAATGGATCTAAAGCATGCCATACCATGGCCAATTTACATACAATCGGTCGAGACTGTATCGAAATTGGTGGAATTGAGGCCAAATCGTTCTGGTGTGTACACGGCATAACTGTGGAACCTTTCCCACACCAAAATCCACATTGGACGCATCAACTTTTACATGGACTTCGAGCAAAATAAATTCACAACGGCACTTCCAAGATCAATACAAAAACAAACTCCATGAATCTCTGAATTAAAATACAGATTAGGTAATTAGTTCATATCTTAACAAGCCAAATGGACCACACCAGTGAAGCTGCTGCAGGATAGATCACACAGCACAGTCGCCAAACTACTAAAATACGACCCATGCACTTATTTGACTATTTTTGCAAAATTTCCTGAATTCCATGAGGTTGAGTGGAGACTACTAGCAAACATGAAGACAACTGACTGATTCTCTATGGGATAGAACCATGGGGAAAAATGCCATATTCAATTGTACAAACACTACAACATAAATATAAAAACACTACAACATAAATATAAAAACAATATTCGGTACTTGTGTAGTTTTACGGCGGCAGGCTACGCTACGTTGTCAGAGTAGTCCAATGGCAGCCAGCGTAGTGTCCCTGCGGCAGCACTGCGTAGTCAGCGTACTGTCCCCGTGAGCTGCAGCTCTGTCCCCGGCAAGCCTAGTGAATGCCTCTCACACAGCGCAGGTAACCGCCAGATCCCCTGCACTGGCAGACGCCGGTAGAGAGGGGATCTTGCATGTGCGTCTCGTGCACAAAGGGGGGTGCGGTGTGCAAGTGCGTCTCATGCACAATAAAGGATGCATTTGCCAGTGCTCCATGTTACATACTGGCAAATGCCTCCATTTCAGACCTATCGTGGCGAGCCCCGCGTCCTCCCGACCTGTTCATACCCCCACTATCAACGTCGGCTTGGAGTAGATTTTATTAAGTGTGACGAGCGCAACAAGCACCGCAAGGACGCGGATTACTTGACGTGTATTCCGTGACCGTTTTGTCGTTAACGGCCGTGAATTGTCGCGATCACGGCTGAATCTCGACAATCCATGGCCAATTACGCGGACCCGCGCCCTTTTCACTGATCGCCAGATGGGACATTGAATCCTGATCGGCAATATCCCGGTCAAGCAAAACGAAAATGAGCCAGGGTCACGGCTGTCGGCATGGATCAACATTCATGACCCGGGATTGAATACCCCCCAAAACCTGTGACTGGGCCACTCTGAAGACAGATTTATTGGTACTCGTTTCCTAGCACGGCGCTCACGATATTAAGCTGTATGGCATCTCATCGCATGCGGGCATATGGCATGCAATGCGATTTTAAATTGTATAAGCCCCTATACGATTTTTAATTGTATAAGCACCCTAATGGGTGCTTACAATGTTAAATGCACCCCCACTATCAATGCCAACCCGAAGCATGGCGAGCGCAGCGGTACGCGTCCTCCGACCTTATCATACCACCACTATCCACGTCGGCGTTGATTTGATATAGTGTGCACGAAACCCAGCGAGCCCCGCGAGGGGACGCGCATGACTTCACATGTATTCTGCGTCCGCTCGCCACACTATATAAAATAAACTCCACGCCGACGTGGATAGTGGGGGTATGAAAAGGTCAGAGGACACGTACCGCTGCGCTCGCCCCGCTTTGGGTTGGCATTGATAGTACGGGTGGCGTGGGGGTGCTTTTAACATCGTAAGCACCCATTACGGTGCTTATACAATTTATATGGGGCACATTTAACATTGAAAACACCCATTACGGTGCTTATGCAATTTTAAATCATATACCATTGTATATGGCATACAATGCGATGGTATATAATTTAAAATTGTATAACACCGGCTGCCATCGCATACCATATGGTATGCGATGGGCGCTGTGCTAGGAAACTAGTACTGATTTATTTTGTATTACTTTAACTGTACTAGTTATACAGGAAGTTCCTGCCCCAATACTTCATGTTCTGAATAGGGTTGAAAGCGAGTAGTTTTAGGCTTTTACCAGACAGCTTATGGGGCCCAAGGCTCAAAACATTAACTTTAGTCTGATCTGGCAGAGAACCTTTCTCCACTGAGAACGTTAATCTCCTACATGTTACTGCATTATGTAGATTTTCTTCAGTTAATTTCCTTTTGTCCCCCTTCAAGCACAGATGTATAATGCACATTGTCTATTGTGCAGCAACAACAACAACTGAACAGTAAGTGAAACCAATATGGCCTCTGCAGACAACCAATTACAGTACAGTATATTTAGGTTGAATAGTTACACAAATGTAGTTATTTTTTTATTTTTAACAAAAATAAATCCCTTAATTGTTTTAATGTACTTTAAGATAGATTAATGTAATACTAGACAAAATGCGGGAGAATGCAATTGTTTTTGTTGCAGCTGCCACTAGCACTCATGCAATGACAACAATTCAATCGTTCGGTTTTTCAGGCACCCAGAAGTCACATTTTTTCCCCTCGCACCTAAGGACGCTGCGAGAAACAAGGTGGGCAAAGGGACTTTAGGCTTAGCCGTTTTACGCTGCTAAACTCTGGGCCCGACATGCATGTGCGCCCAAACAATTGAATGACAATTCTTTGGGCATCTAAACAGTCCTGTTTAGACAGGACAAATCAATTGAAACCCGCCAATGCATTATCAAAACGTATTGTCCAACTGTTGCATTTTTAGAAACAAAATTATACAAACCTCTTGTTCCCTTTGAAATATAACCACTCTTCCTCCTTTGTCTCCAGTAGCTAACAAGTCACCAGAAAGGTTGAACTCGACAGTGGAAATAATATCCGCTAAGAGAGAAAAAAAAAAATAAAGTTTTCATTTTAACATGGTTTCTAACAAGAAAAGATATTCCACTGAATTAAAAACATTATTTAAAAAAAATGTAAGTGCATTTTCAGATTTTATCAGGGATAGGCTTAGAAGCAGTGTTCCCTCTAAGCTGTGCGCACGTGCGCGCGCACACACCTTGACGAGCGTGCGCACAGACATTACAACTGAGCGCACAAATCAGCAGTGGTCCCTTTTTGCAGTTGTGGACTCAATTAATGTGTGTTTCACCCCCATTGTGTACTGTATTTTGAATGTTTAAATGTTTAATATCATTTTGAAGTAAAGTTAACACAAATGCTGAACGTCATTTTCCAGTTATATATAAGTGACGCACAAAAATGTAAATTTAATTCCAAAGTTGCACAGCCAAAATCTTTAGCCGCACACAGCCTTCGTAAAATTAGAGGGAACATTGCTTAGAAGGCCATTAATTTTTTTTTTTTTTACCAAGCATAGGGTCCTAGGAGAAGACAGAAAGCAAACAAAACAAAAACACACACGTGTCAAAATACAGTTTACCCCAGCATTACCACCAGAGCCGTGTCTGCCTTTCAGAGGGCAAATTTATTCCAAGCGATGGATCACAACCCCAACTTGTAAAAAAAAAAACCTACAGGGGTGTGAGATTAGGTCATGGGGAAACCAGTGACGCAACATCAACTGGAATTACCTGTAACAGCATTGTTTTATAAGCATTCAACATGTTCTACAATAATAATGTAACAGATTGAGATACGCACTCAGAAGGCCACTAGAAGCAGCGCTGATCTCCACAGCAACAGTAAAGTCATTTACAGGGTCATGTGCAGACCCCCAAGAAGACCTGTATGTAAAATATTGAAGACTAGGGGCCTGACCCATGTCCATCCAATTAGTTATTGGAAAGGTATGATTATCTAACAGCACTGGTGAGATGCAAGGGAAGAGAAGAACCACCAAAAGTGTCAGATGACAAGAAATGCAGACAGATTAAACTACAAATGTGCAGTACACGGGAGCGCGCATCTCATCACACCTAACAATTGTACCGTTTATGGGCACCTTTATACAAACATGCATTGTATTAGCGCACAATATTCTGCCTTACTGCTAAACTCAAGTTCTCCCTTTGTGCATGGTAACGGCCTTTATTGTGCCCATTTCAGCTTATTAGCTTCATGAAGTATAGGGGAGATAAATAAGAATAAAACCTGCTGTCCAAACAGTAAACTTATAGGTGTAATACATTAAAGATAGAATGGGTTTGTGAAACTGCGCACTAAGTGCGAATGTGCGGGGTTAGCTGCTGTAAATATGCAGGTGATCAGCCTGCAAAGGTTAAGAATGAATACAGAAATTTCGGCGCTCTACCCCTAAATGAAGCGAGATCTGGGCTTAATCTCAAAAGTGATTTTTATTGTGCAAAAACACAGGTATACTGGCGAAAAAAGTGGGTGCTTGGCAGTCTGTGCCAATATGATGTATCACTTGAGTTAGGGTTCTTTACTGTCAGGGCTGGACTGTCCCGGTCTCCTGCTGAGCTGGAGAACCTTGGGGGTTTTTTCTCAGCAGGAGACCGGGACAGTCCAGCCCTGACAGTAAAGAACCCTAACTCAAGTGATACATCATATTGGCACAGACTGCCAAGCACCCACTTTTTTCGCCACTATACCTGTGTTTTTGCACAATAAAAATCACTTTTGAGATTAAGCCCAGATCTCGCTTCATTCTTCATTTAGGGGTAGAGCGCCGAAATTTCTGTAATACATTAAAGGTCCATGCACACTTTGAGCGGTGAGCACTGATGCACGCCAGCGAATGGATGGCTTTCCATAGCGCCTTCTATGGAACACTGTCCACCCTTCGCGAAAAGTCGCTGGACTGGGTGTAAATCACTCGGCTATGCTTCCTCTCCTTTCACCATAACCCTGCCCTTTGCTCTTGAAAAAGGGGCTACCCAGAGAAAAATATGAACCACAGCTGAGTTACTACATGCCGCAGCTTATTCCGAGAAGTGAAACGCATCTAGGTTTTTGCAAAATAATCCAATAAATCATTTGCATCCAAATGCTGCAAAATGTAACCAATTTGTACGACCCATCATTGTCGGATTTCCAGCGTTGGGGAACAAGTGGTTGATTGTCATTTTCTCCTAGACATTACCAGGTTTTTGTTCTCACCAGACAGATAGATCTTTAGGTGTGTACCCAGCTTTAAAAGTCCTACTGCACAATATATTTTTTCAGGGATGCTGGTGCATTCCTTTACTGTTCTATAGCTTTTAGTACTGTGCAGACACGCAATGAGACGACAGGCCCCCCCCAAAAAAAAGCATCAATCACTGAACTCTACAAGGATAGAGGAGGCCGGGCTGTCCGTGTATGGATAGGACAATAAGGGTGAGGTATTCAGAAAGTGAGAGTTTTGGTAAGAAATCTCCAGTTTTTTTAAAGCGGCAATCATTTACACTTCAAAATCAAACTGGTTTTGCAGTGTAAAGGATTGCCGCTATAAAAAAACTGGAGATTTCTCACCAAATCTCTCACTTTCTGAATCTCTCATCCCATTAAATCTCACCCTAAGTGTTGGATGCACAGCACATGCAAGTAAGTATTTGATAATTAAATATTTACCAGTTACCCATCGTGCTAAAACGACGGATCATCAGAACAGTAATGTCAGCACCGGCGGCTGTGACCCTGAATGGAGCAATTCATTAAATTGCTGTCAGGCGCCGTCTAGTGGCCGCCGACACGCATAAAACTTAAATTCCTCATATAGAGATGAGGAGCAGCCTTGTATTATATAGCATAACATTCTATTGGTGCACATTTTTTAACATGATGCAGTTGAAATCCCGACAACCATTGTCAAATCCCGACATTTAAAATGTCAATAGGTCAGAAAGTCCACATGAGTTTTTCGCCATTTTTGCTTTGTCCTTCCGTCACGATCCAAGTGGGCATAGAGTTAGAATATAATAGTGTGCTGAGCGCAGCGAGGCACCATGCCCAAAGCTGGGCTGGAAATCACTCATTGCATACATATGTCAGATATACACACAGCAGATGAGCGGCAGCCAACAATGATGCGGGAGCATGCATCAGCACTCACCGCTGCCCCGTATACACCGGGCAGCTTAGAAACTGAAAGCAGCTCAAACGACAAAACTGAGCTGCTTTCAGCCCAAAGTCGCCCAGTGTGTGTACGAGCCTTTAGACTGTCAGGAAATCGCGCTGAACCATTTAAAAAGGATAAAAGATGTGCACGCATCAAAATTGCATTAACTAAACTGTACTACAAAAACAATTCATACAGAATGATTTTTTTTTAATATTCTATCTGAACTTTGATCATTTTAATCAAGGCCTATAGATGGTGTAAGGCGTCTTGAGAGTTACAATACAAGGATGGTTCAATACAGAAGGTAACAAGACATCACATGTGTGCAATGGTCTCCAGCTCAATCTTACTTCCAACAGGCCAGAGCAGGTAGACCACTGCTTCCCCTCATGGCCGTTAAGACTGTCCCAGCATCAAGTGTAAGATGATGGAGTTGGCAGAAACAGTCAAACACGGAGGTTTTGAAGTGTGAGCAGTTTTCTTAAGTCTAAAGGGTGCTAAAAGTCATTGACAACTTGTTTGGTGCACTGTTTTTGAGAATGGCAGGACAGACTTTCAAGATGAGCAGTAATATGGCCAGAAAAGCTGACCGCTATTGTGACACACTGAGCAGGTTGCAGAGGACAACTTGTTAAAAAATAGCTTGGGCTGACGAAAACCGGCATCTTCAACTGCTACACGATAATGCCAGGCCCAACTCCGAGAGTTGTTACGTCACTACCATTGGGAGGTACTGGACCATCCTACCTACAGCCCTGATGCCTTGTGATTTCCATCTCAATAGAACACTTGACACAGATTTCTTCTACTCCGGGATAGATGCCTTGGTGTACCATTAGAACAAATGCTTATACAAGTATGAGGACTATATGGAAAAAAAGTTGTACCAAGGCCATACCATTTATTATACGTATATGTAGGAGTTGAATACATTTACACATTGGCCCTTATTCTGATCGGTGCGGCCGGATCCGATTATGCGGCCAGGACCGTGCGTGCGAAACCCCGCCTTCCATACGGATCGCCAACTCCGTCCGTACGCGGTAAGAAGCTGGCCGAACGGACCGCACGTGTATTTTTCATGAATACGCCTCCTCCATCTAAGGAACCTCCCCCATCATTCGATGGTCGCAGACCATCGAATGCAGGACCGAGTGCTCCACCAGCTCCCGCAACCTCAGACCACACGGACATTTTTCCGTGCAAAAGCAGGGATCTGGGCGGGCAGCTGACATACGGCGATGTCATATGTCCGCCCCCTACACGTGGGAACGCCCATGAAACGCGGGGCGTATGCATATGGTAATGAGCCCAAATAGCCCTCCACACCCCTCTCCACCCCCTGTCCGGAGTGTTCACATATCATGCGGGATTTGGCCGTACGCCCCGCTCGCACATGCGCAGAGACGCCTCTGCACATGCGCAGACACAAAACATCGGCGGGCCGAACGCACGCGGATATATCCGCACCGACCAGAATAAGGGCCATTGAGAGGTCGTTACCTTATGTATTGTACTACCATCATAGGAGAGGCAATATAATACGCCACCACACTTTAATAAGACCAAACAAAGCACTTTCAGACAAACCCAATTATAAGATCTAGTATAGAAAGCGGTTTTATATTTTAACCCAGTGCTCACAGAACTCTAACCGTGAGTATTTGAAAACGTTGTCTTCGGGAACATATGAATAATTATTCTGAAGAACCAAGAGTACCGCCCGCTCCACTTATGGTTAGCAGAAATTTATCATTTAACTATAATCATAAAATTTGTTTAAACGAGAAAGCCTACAATTCGTCTACGGAAAAGATGAGAAAATATATATTGAAGAAACCAAAACAAAGTTTGAAGATGCCCCCAGCAATGGAAAAATAAATTAGATGGTGATCAGAACATTTACTCTATACACAGGATTGGGAACATCTGTTTTATCAGACATTCCTATAATCATCTGATTAGTGGGAAATAACATTCCCTCTTAAACAGTGTTCTTTATTGCATCTTGTTCATACCGGGAGACATCATCAGTGATAATTGGCAGTATTCAATGAGAATTTTGACGATGTGCAGCAAATCTTGCTCACTGCCCCTGACCGGTGAATTTTAACTCCTGCGGCGATGCCGCAGGGAGCCTGAGGACAGCGGCAGGCAGGGAGATGGAAGTCTCTCTGCCTGCCCCAGAACGTTTGTGGGGGGGAGGTGGGCTCCCCGGGATAGCCAACAGGGGACCGGGTATTCACTACACCCGATCGTGCATATGTAATGACCGGGTGCAGTGAATATATGAATATCTAATGAGCGGCTCGGCTCCCGGCCCCCTGCTGGCTGCTGTGTAAAAAAAAAAAATATATATATATTTTTTTTAAATTAAATATATATTCATGTGCTTACAGCACATGAATAAAAATAGCATGCCCCTCCTCAGAATAAAATTCCTGTTTTTTTTACACCAAATGTAAAAAACAAAACACTTTATTTTAAAAGTTCACATTCCACTTCACCATAAAAAGATAGCGATTGCTACTCGGTGAATCATGGCGATAAAAACCTTGATATGTATTCGCCATCTGGTCATTGAATAGGGTGATTCACCGTTTTAGTAAAAAAAATAAAATAAAAAAAAAAGCGCTGTACAGCACGAAAATAACACAAAATTGCCATAAAACATGGCGAATCAGCCTCATTGAATACTGCCCAATGCAGCTTTGGGCAGTATTTAATGCAGCCGGCGAGGGGGTTAGACATTGGAGATTGCCGAATATACCCTCGCCATTTAACCTCCGTGCTGGCTGATCATTGTATTCAATGTTTCGGGGGAACCCTTGCTGTCAGAGGACGGCGAGGATTCCCCCAAACAGCGAGGTTCACGTCTAATGCAGGGAGCCCGCTGCATTTAGCGGTGAGCCTTGATGTTGTGGTGGCCGCACACACCGTTTCAACGTCGCTGTAAAAACCCAGCAAAGTTGAAACGGCGTGTGCAGGGGGGGGGGGGGGGGGGGGGATACACACCTTGAGCCGCTATGTTGCTGCGACAGGAAAGTGATATCTGCATCTTACTACGTGGAGAGGTATCACCTGTGCATGATGAAGCCTACAGTCTGCAATGAAACAGTGTCCCGTGTCAAACTGGGACTAATAATTTAATGTTAGAAAAATGAATATGGGTCGGAAGAAACCTATTTGTAGACGCTAGGAAATTTTCCTGCTATGTCGGCAAGGTCTTCTTGACTGCATTAAATGGACCCTCCACCGATCCGCTAAAGGTCAATATACACTGGGCGATTTTGATGGGGAAAAAAAAAATCGCTGGGCTGAAAAACACTCAGCGCATATACACTGAGCGGGTTTCTAGGGAGTGGACTTTCCACAGCACGAGGTTATGGAAAGCTGTCCACCCCATCACTCTTTTAGTAATAGCAGCAGATGAGCGGGAGTGGGCATCAGCGCTCACCACCTGCCTGTACACACCGGGCAACTGAAAATGCTTGGTAAACAAAATATGTGTTTCGGTGGATTTAACCTTATCTGCATTTTTTGTTTCAATAAAAAAAAAAAAAATGAAACCTAGGAGAGCCCATCTTAGCCTTCTTTGCAGGAACCATAATTCTAACAAACAAATCAATGGATACCAAGTTAGTGTAACTAGTTCTATGGGTACATCTCAGTATATGAACTTTTCCCTCCATAATAAATCATCATAGCCTGGTGTGAAAGGAAGGTGTAATCTTGGCCAAGTATACAAGGTGGGGAGAAGTAGGTGCGCTAATATATTTTCTAGTGGACCAATGGACCGGCCTGCTGAGCACATATCACCTGTACATGACATGTGAGGCAGCCAGTAAGATGCCAGAGGGGAACATTGCTTGCAGAGGAATTTCTACTCTAGAACAACTCTTTTAAAAAGAGAAAACCAAATCCTAAAACAAAGGGTGTCCTAACTGCCAGAAATGGACTGCAATCGGAACCTGGGTGCCACACAATGTCATTATACAACCTCCAATACTGTACTCCAGAACTCAACTAAGTTACGGGCAGACTCAGTGCAGAACTCTTAAGAGCTTCGGGGTCTTCTTGAAATCTGGGTTATTAGAAGCAGATGTAACATGTTTACATAAAAGTCAAATAGGGCGATACAACGGTCGGTGGCAAGTCAATTGTTGCTACAATTGGGCGCTCCCTAGAAGTGGGAGACATCAGCTCGCAACCTCCTGAGATGCGAGAAGCAATGGGTGCAGAGTCTGAGGTTTGGGCACCCAGTGCTTCTGGTCGCATTAATACTAAGGTTCATGTGAGCAGAGCAACAATTGAATTGCTCTGTTGGGTGGCCATTCGTATTGATGCTCAGCAGGTTCTCCAATAAAATTAAATCTGTGTAAGAAATAAACTGGGGAAATGTATCAAGCCAGCTAGAGAGCATCAAGGTGCCCACAGCAAGAAAGAAAAATCAGCTCTGCGGTAGCGTTTGTCAAGTACATGCTGGAATATGATACAGTAGGTGAAAGGCAGAAATGTCTCTGCTCTTAGGAAGGCTTGATGTGTGTTCTCCTGTATGTGTTAAGTGTCTCAGCACAAAGGTAACTCACAGTGGGAGGAGAATTATTTAAGCCAGAGGCAAAACCCACCCCGTGTACAGCTGCAAATGTGATCGCAGCCTTGCAAATATGGAGAAATGATTTCGCAAATCAGCCACCATTGAATGAATAACTCCCCCCTGCATTCCCCTAGTAAGTCTAGATTTACTTGGCGCTGCTAAGAAGCGCTGCTGATGTCAGCATCCCTCTCTCCCAGCGGCAGGGATCTGCCTGCCTGCATCTTCCATCCACAAATGCCGGTCATCTGTCAATCAAGTTGCGAAGGCCACTGATGACAATCCTTCGCTGGCTTTGATCACACAGATGGCTTGCGCACTACGATCCACGTGCAGTCGTACGATAATCCGCAAGGCTGCGAATTGAGGTCTGAATTAGCTCCATAGTGTGTACACACTGTGCAATCTTGCAAAAGATTGTCAATGGCCACATCCAGGAGTATAACAGTCATTCAAAATACATAAATCTTAATGCACATTCAATAGATCAGTAGAAGCAACAACCAACCAACGGAAGTGTATCAGCAATGTGATAGAGCATACACACTGAACAATTTACATAAATGGTCAGTCAGAATCATTGTCCACGTAAGGGGTACGCAGCTTTAAGCATGACTGGAAGAATACACACCCTACGTAGTTATTTATACATTTCTTTTTTAAATTGTCTTAATGAAACAAACATCGCTCAACAGTAATCTTCCCATCTAAGGTGACCACGAGCCATTTACTGGGTTGCACGCCCAGTCCTGCGCTGGATGCGTCAGATTTAAGGTGGCCATTCAATACTGCAATGTATCGCAGCAGCGTATGGCCATCCAATCCCCCGCAAGCTGCCCAGGAAGATTGCATGCAGTCCCTTCATATGTGATTAACGCATGCGAACCCTGTTTCCATCGCTGGGACGGGGGTCTGAGTCAGAGGTAAGACTTAAGTCCGATGTGCACGTGTCCATGCATCGAACCCAAGGGGACATTAAAGGCATCAGTTTTGGTCCGATTTCCCTACATGATCTGCTGAGAACGGGTGACTTCGGACCAAATCACTGTAGCGTATGGGGGCCTTTATTCTTGCACCCAAATGTATGACTTGGCAACATCTCTCACGCTAAATGCAAGGTGCACCCAACCGCAAAGCCCTACATTATGTGTATTCCTGCTCACACCTTAGGAGGGTACAAATAAAATTAGTGATAAGGCCCCCATACACTAGGAGATTTGGGCCCGTTGGATCGGGCCGTGATATCTGCCCAAATCGCATGTGTATGACACCCGATCTGATGCGCATGGAACTGCGCATCAGATGTCATATACATGCAATTTGGATCTGGAGATCGTATGTGCTGCACATAAGATAAATCGGTACTTGTGAGTTATCCGGGCTGCCGATTTTTTCATCGCGCCCGAAATCGGGGGCATCGCGTCGGTCGTGGCCGTTATAAGGAGCCGCGACGCGATGCCCACGATTTCCCATAGACAGTAATGTTAAAAGACGCGATGGACCCGATTTCCGACACGATTTCCCATAGACAGTAATGTTAAAAGACGCGATGGACCCGATTTCCCATAGACAGCAATTTTAAAATAAAAGTACAATGTGAAATTGGCCAATATGTTTTTAAAATAAATGTTTCATGGCCCCCCACCACCGTTAACGCCACCCCGCTATTGACGCCAACCCGAAGCGTGGCGAGCGCAGCGAGCCCGCGAGGGGCGGCGGTACGCGTCCTCCGACCTTTTCATGCCCTACTATCCACTAGGGCGTGGAGTGAGAATAGAATAGTGTGGCGAGCGCAGCGAGCCACCGAGCCCGAAGCGTGGCGAGCGCAGCGAGCCCCGCGAGGGGACGCGGACACCTTCACAGGTATCCGCGTGCCCTTGCGGGCTTCACTTGTGTCCGCTGCGCTCGCCACGCTTCGGGCTCGGTGGCTCGCTGCGCTCGCCACACTATTCTATTCTCACTCCACGCCCTAGTGGATAGTAGGGCATGAAAAGGTCGGAGGACGCGTACCGCCGCCCCTCGCAGGCTCGCTGCGCTCGCCACGCTTCGGGTTGGCGTCAATAGCGGGGTGGCGTTAACGGTGGTGGGGGACCATGAAACATTTATTTTAAAAACATATTGGCCAATTTCACATTGTAATTTTATTTTAACATTGCTGTCTATGGGAAATCGGGTCCATCGCGTCTTTTAACATTACTGTCTATGGGAAATCGTGGGCATCGCGTCGCGGCCCCTTATAACGGCCACGACCGACGCGATGCCCCCGATATCGTGTCTTTTAACATTACTGTCTATGGGAAATCGGGGGCATCGCGTCGCGGCCCCTTATAACGGCCACGACCGACGCGATGCCCCCGATTTGGAGCTAAATCGTGGGCATCGCGTCGGTCGGGTGTCCTTAAGTTAACCAAACTTAAGGACCAAATCGGCAGCCCGGATAACTCACATGTACCGATAAATCTTATGTGCAACCACGATGTATCGCATCCAATGCAGGGGGACTCCTAAAGCCAGGCGGCACACCGAGCAGTACTGCTCAGAGAGCCGGGCAAATTTAAAAGAATAAAAAAACAACAACCGTACAAATGAATAGGCAGCAGCTGATTGGCTGAGAGAGCTCTCAGTAGCTGCCCATTCATTTTAGTTTTTTTTTTTTTTTTTTTTATCCTGCAACCCGGCTTCCTCAGCACTGCCCACCCATGTAAAAAATGGTACATCAAGTGCCTAATCGTACGTGAGCCCACCCTGGGTGCTGCCAGGGAAATCAGGTTGGCCCAATGTATCACACATTACAATTAAATAGCTTCTGGTCATTTCAGAAGGAAGGGAGTGAAACAATGGAATCACACCCCTCAATAGGAATGAATTGCCTCTAGAGACACATCTAATACTGTAAACCTTATATTTTCCAGAATGAAGAACGAGAATGTGGATCCAAAAATTCTATATACATTAATATTAAGAACGCCACCTTTTAAACGAAAAACTAAAATCAACTGACTTGCTCACTTTAACAAGTTTATAATAGTGGAAGAAATATAGTATAATGGCTTAAGAAAATGACAGGTTTTCCGTACTCACTGAACTCTGTCCTCCGCCCTATCTTTAAGGTTGGTACTACCACAAAACTAGGAACATGGTTCAGCAGGTCTACTTCGTTACGTAGACACCAAGGGGCCAATTCTGCCCCGATGGACAGAGTCTGCGCATGCGCAAACCCCAACTGCGAACGGCCGCAGCAAGTTGCTCACTCGCCGGGCAGCTCGCAGTGGGGAGGGAGGGACAAGCTAGTCGGGGGGGGGGGGGGCGTTGGCGTGACGGGGCCATGGGAATGCCCAGCGATTTCATGTGTCCCCATGAAACCGCTGGGCATTCCGATGCTTACCTGGGGCAGGTGGCTGGCGTCTGCTGGCCCTATCTTTGTCCCAGCGGGCGCAAATATAACGCGGTCTCAACTGACTTATATTTGCGAAAGGCAGGGGAAATCATCCGATGGCTGGCGAACATCGAATGATTTCTCCTGCTGCGGGCACCTGCAAGAGGGTGTGTCTTCCCAATACATCCCCTCGCATGGTTGCGAGGGGATATGACAGGGGGGTGTGGGTATTCGGTATTATGCTGTAGACATAAACCCAACCCAAATGCATACCCTACGTCAGGTTTCGAGGTTGTACCCCCGTTGGCAGGGGCTGCTATCCCTATAGATGGGGGTACAACCCTCAAACATGCTGATTATATTACTTTTTACCTTACCAAACAGCCGGACGAGTGCCGCCTTTGTTCATAGATTGTGAATGCACACTATCATTAGCATACCGACTGCCGTCTTAACACCGGCACCGGATCTTCCAAAGAATCAGGATATAGACGGCGGAATACCAACAGCCGGCATACCGGCCGTTAAGTCAACAGTGCTGACTAGCATGCAGCAGGGAAAGGAGGGTGGGGGGAGGATAGTGTTAGGCAGTAGCGGGGAGGGAAAGCATACTTACCTGACCCTTGTCAGGATTCCCTCCTTGAGATGCCGGCGCCTGTATTCTGATCGCCGTTTATCCGTATTTATGCCATACACACATACTTAAATGAACCGGCACTCTGAATATTTTAGCTTCCTCTGAAGCCAATAAAACAGATTTGACACTAGCACAAGTGGGCATGTCTGGTGCTGCTGTAACAGGCAATTAAACCCACACATACACACAAAAAAGCACAATAAAGCACCCTGTTTTGCAAATACAAGCCATGCAGGTTTTCCAGCATGAACAAACTACCACTTATTTCCCACGTGACATCAGTGCCTCACACAACTAGACACCCTCTGGTTTCATACTGGAAGTTATGAATGAACTACAAGACGAGAGCCTGACTCCATCCATAAACAGTAAACAATGGGATTAAGTATGCACACAAAGGAAACAATGGGTCCTACACACGGGGAGATTTCAGGGCATTTTCTAAGCGATATGGCGTTATTTGACTAGAATGCTTAGAAAATGCCCCTACATCGCTCCGTGTGTTGGAGTGATAGCTGTGCGCGTCCCTGTTCATTGCTATCGCCCAGAGATTAATATCTAGCATGCTGAATAAATCTAGTTAGATCGCTGGGCAGGGTCAGTGTGCTCACAGGAAAACACTGGCCCTGACAGGGGTATGGATTGTATGGTCGACCTAAAGATGGCCGACAGTCATTAGGTCGGCAGGTCATTAGGTTGACACAATCTAGGTCAACAGTCAAAATGTCAACATGAGGTTTATCACTGTTTTTTTTTTTTTCAACCGAATGTCGACACACGACCTGGACACAGTTTTAAATGTGCTGCACTCGGTACACTATTTCATTCTCCCACCACGCCCTAGTGGATGGTAGGGCATAAAATACTTCCTGTCGGCACAAAAACCAGTGAAAAACCCAATGTCGACTTTTTGACTGTCGACACTGACCACGTCGACCAAGACCCCTGTCGACCTTGCAGTATGTCGACCTAGTGGTATCAACCTAATGACTGTTGATCATCTTTAGGTCGACCAACATACATCACTGGTACTGTACATCGCAGCAAACTAAGCAATCTAGCACCGCTCAGCAAAATCTCCCCGTGTGCAGGCCCCATTAGCCATCATATTGCTGACACATGCAGAGATTTCCAAGGTACTTGCAATGCCCACCCTCCTAGCAATCTAAAAATGGAGTCATAATTAAACTTGGACCTGAAATAGGCCATCAACCTACACCAATAAAACCATAGACGACATGTAGGCAAAGTGTGCCACTCCAGATACACTTCCCAGAATGCCTTGCCTGTTTTACAGTTAATGCAGGCTGAAACTGTGACTGGGCATGCTGGCATGTGTAGTTCCACATATTGCCTACTACTGCAATAAACCTTGCACTGATAATGTGCTTTGGGGACCACTGCCCTGTATGGATGCTGGACAAGGACTAGCCTGGAGGGCTTCTGTAGTGTGGCAGTCCAGCTGCAGAACTACAAATACTAGCATGCCCTAGAAGAATTCTACTGTTTGTGCATGCTGGGAAGCATGCAGTAGCTGGAGTGCTATCATATAATAGACCAATGGTTCCTAAATTATCCTCAAGGCACCCCAACAGTCCAGGTCTAAAGGTCATTAACTTATTTAGCACCTCAGTTTGATTGAACGATCTTTGATTAAAGCTGGGTACACACTTAGTGATTCCCATGGCCGCCTATATAGTTAACTATATTGGCAGCGCCACGTGAGAGTGCATACACACTGACCGATTTTGTTCACGATATCGGTCAGTGACGGCACCCTCCTCTCTTTCCGTAAATGCAGATGTTATTGCCAGATTGAGTTGCATGTACAGATGACAGGGGGGGGGGGGGGGTCGTTAATGATATTGTTCATGCACACTGACCGATGTTTGCAATACATAGTTAACAATACTGTGCATATCATTAATGATATATCGCTCAGTGTGTATCAAGCTTAAGCCTAAATATCCTTAAAACCTTGACTGTTCGAGCACCTAAACCATGCACCTCAATGACCCCTTCTCTGTACTGCAGAATAAGGACAGGCCTAGTACTAGAACAGGGATAAGCGCAGTGCATCACCCCATCTGCTATGGTACTACAAACCCCAGCATGCCCTGATAGGCTGTGTAGTTCCCCAGCAGCTGGAGGATGGATGGTGGAGGGAGAACCAGGCCCTCTCTCCTCTCAGGACATTGGGGAAATTAGAGCTTGGTCCCTGGCAGCATCACCCTGCTGCTGTCCCCCCTCCTCCTCCTCCCAGCAGCGGGCGCAGAGCAATACACGTCACGGCCCCCAGGAGTGCTGCCTGCAGCCGCGGCTCACCCACCGGGTGCCAGGCCCGTGCCCCCCACCACCACCCTCATCAGAGCCCCCCCTCCCTGCCCACTGGCTATACCGACCTTCCGCCACATCCTCGTCTATGGCACCTTTCACCTGGGAGAAGCACCACTGGAAGTCGTTCCCTCCGCCCGCTCCTGCAAGACAAGACACACACAGCCGGTGAGAGGGAGCCCTGGGCCGGACAGACCCCACCACGCCACCCCCAGGCCCCGTGCTGCCGAGCAGGCCGCAGCCCCCCTCCCTCCTACTCCTGTGTTATGTACCTGCCATGGCTGCTGCCCTCTAGCACCAGGCCTCCCTCTCCGGGCGTCGCTGAGGAGAAGGAGGAGGACGGGAAGGGTTCGCCCTTCACACTCACTCACTGCCCTCCCCCCCTGCTGTGTGGAGCCGGGCTGGCGGCCGCTGCTGCTACTGCCGATGAGGAAGGAAGGAGGAGGGGGCCGGGCGCTGCCGTGCTCAGGAGCCGCTTTCGGCTGCTCCGGGATGGGGCTACAAAATGGCGCACAGCGCTCGTCGGCATGATTTGGTGACGTCATTTAACCCCCCGGCCGCCGGGCGCGGCACAGCGCTGTCACACAGCGGCCTGCCCTCCCCTGGGCGGCACCGATGGGGTTACACGACACGGGCTGCCGGGCGAGCGGGGAAGCCAGGGGTAAATATATTGTAAAGATGGGAGTTCTAATGAAAATGGGATGTTGTTGCCCATAGCAACCAATCAGATTCTATCTATGATCTTCTAGAACAGGGATGGGAACCTTCGGCCCTCCAGCTGTTGTTGAACTACACATCTCAGAAAGCCCTGCTACAGTTTTGCTATTTGGCCAAGCTAAAACTGTTGCAGGGTATGCTGGGATATGTAGTTCAACAACAGCTGGAGGGCCGAAGGTTCCCCACTGGAAGTCGTTCCCTCCTCTCGCTCCTGCAAGACAAGACACACACAGCCGGAGTGAGACGGAGCCCTGGGCCGGACGGAGCCCTGGGCCTGACAGACCCCACCGCGCCAGAAGGTGCTAAATAAATCAGGAAGATCTGATTGGTTGCTAAGGGCAACATCCCATCTTTAACAGAACTCCCATCTTAGTACATTTGCCCCTCGGTGAGTGAAGGATGCGTTCTGTCAACGGCTGGTTGTTTGCGCCAATGTTGGGACACTTCCACCGTGTTTAGGTTCTGTCATGACTAGTGCGATGCGTACATTCATACCTGAGAAATCGGGATGCTCCGTAAGCCCTGCCTCAAAACAGGCGACTTAACAGTGAAACTCCTCCCACTTTTGCTTCTGTGCCGAACCTTGGACCATGGACCTGATGGTCCCAAACCATCAAGTCCATGCTTCGAGACTGTCCTACAGGTATGGGGCCAGATGCACTAAGCTTCAAAAGTGATGAAATAGAGAGTGATAAACAACCAACCAATCAGCTCCTCCCTGACATTTTTTAAACACAGCCTGTGACATGGCAGCTAGGAGCTGATTGGCTAGCAGTTTATCACTCTACATTTTATCACTTTAGAAATTTAGGGCATCTGGCCCATGGAATGGGCAAACGTGTAGTTCTCCAGTGGTGCCAGGTACTCTGGGGATGGGCTTTGGATATCGATGGTTTGCATCCGCTGGCGATGGTTTCAGGAGTCAATGGTGCACGGTTCTGTCCAAGCCGCTGTGCACATGCGAGGGCCACCCTGCCACATTAATTTTGTACCTCTGGCATATTATATGCTATTGATATCATTTACAATTATATAGCACACACCTATCCCACGGTGCGTATTAAGGAGGCCATTCTGGTTTGTTCTCAATGTTGCGAATTCGCAACAGTGAGTATTGTTTATGGGCTGCGCAGATACGCTTATGCACATGTGCAGCCCATCTGTGCGAGCAGATGTGGCAACTTATGTAGTCGCTGGTCCGGTCGCACAGATCAGTGCGAGCGGGAGTGTGTGGCCGCAGACTGCAGTCGGGCGGCAATTTGATGACCAGCAAAGTTGCAAAATTTGCAGCTTTGTGGGTCAATCAGAATGACCTCCTAAGACGCATCATTGGAACTTGCACCAGCTCATCTGAACATGACCACTCAGGCACCTGGCTAGTCACCCCCCTGTTAGCACCTGGAAATGCCCACCAAATTTCCATCATTTTGATCTGCATCCACAAGTAACCATTAGGACACATGTGCAGTGCGAATCTGATGTATGCGCAGGCTGAAAACATTGTGCATACGACACCAATTTTTATGTGCCATAGAAGAGCTCACCATCACGGAAGGGGGGGTGCTATATCAGGGCCAGACTGGGACTAAAAATCGTCCCTGGCATTTAAATCACACAGGCACACCTCAGCGATGGTGTCTGTCTGCTTGCATCCTCCTTTTGGCTCCCAGCCTCTCCCAGTATGTGTGATATGACGTGATAAGACCTTGCCATCGAGTAGCGCACCAAGCTACTCCGCCAGGATTCTTCATGGCTCAGTACCTAAATATATTGGGTGAAATGTAATGACGCCCGAGTTCACCGGCCTTGTGGGATGTCGGCAGAACTCTGACTTTTTTTAAAAGGGCAATCACTTACACTGCAAAACCGTGCCTTGTAAATGATTGGCCCTTTAAAAAATGTCTGAGTTTGGCCCGAATCACGCACGGTCGCCGCACTCGGGTGTCATTACATCCCACACAATGTGTACTAATAACCAAAATCAGCGCTCCTGAAAGAACTACTGCAGCCTAAATAATATTCAAAATAGTGACACACCAACAGTAAAATAACTGAAAACTCTATAAACTCACAAAGAAACGCCCATTGCCAATACAGCACCAAACATCTGAGATCTGTCTTACTCATACCCCTTTCACATCACAAAAATAAACCAGGTCGCCCCGGGTCTCTGTGTGATGTGAAAAGGCCTTTGTCAATTTTCCGGGTCCAGCAACCCGGCATTCCGATCTGAGTTAAGAGAAGGGTTAATTGCTGTGTGAACGGGACGTCAGTACCAGCCAGGACGTGCCTGTTGTCATTGCAGTAAGTCCTGGGCTAGGCGGCGGCTGCGATGACTTGTGACCAGTGTAACAATCATTCAATGGTAGGAGTATTACGAATGATTTCTGAGACTTTCGCAGGGCTCCGACGTCTATCGTAGCCTTAGGGATGGCCATCTGTGCAGTCCGAATAAGATGCAAAAGTTTAAAGAAAAGTACACAACACTGCACCTCCGGCGGTTCAGCCGTGCACCTACGTGCAAATTACTTTTATTATTTTTATTTTTCACACTTTTCTCAAAAACCATCGTGGGTAAGCAATTTACTTTTTACTAGATCAGAGCATTTTGCTTTCCAGAAAACAGTAGTCTCTCAGCCAGTACCCCACCCCTGTATAATAGAGGAACCCTGTAAGATAGTTTCATTTTCCTTGAATTCACTTTTTTTAGGGACTTTCCCTTCAACTGAATGAACAAACCTGTAGTTTTGCTACTATGCCACAGGCATATATTATGATAGAACCAGAATCTTGCTTACTCACTTTGTTCCACATGCTTTTAAGTATAGCACAAAAAAAGTAACATTGTATCTTGCCAATGCAAGGGGAGCAATTACATTTCATTTTTTTTCTGTGCAGGGTAAATAATGGCTGCTTTTGCATGTAGCCCTCAAATGTTAGACAGCTTTATTTTTACACTGCAATTTAGATGTGGACACACACCACCCAAATTTAACCCCTTCCTGACAGAGCTAGTTTTTGCGTTCCTGACAGAGCCATTTTTTTCAAATCTGACATGTCTCACTTAAGTGGGGATAACTTTTTTTTGCTTTTACTTATCCCAGTGATTTTGAGATTGTTTTTTCGTGACACATTGTACTTCAAATTAGTGGTAAATTTGGGTCGATACAGTCTGTGTTTTTTTGTGAAAAATACCAAAATGTCGTGAAAAAAATGGAAAATTTAGCGATTTGCAAAATGTTAAATTTTCTGCTTGTGAGACAAATAATTATACCACTCAAAATAGTTAATAACTAACATAGACCATATGTCTACTTTATGTTGCCATCATTATTTCAACTTCCTTTTAATTTTTTTGGACACTAGGAGGCTTACAATATGAATAGCAAATTCTCAAATTTTCAAGAAAATTTCAAACACTGATTTTTTTAGGGACCAGTTCAGTTCTGATGTGACTTTGAGGGACTTGTATGTGAGACACCCCCATAAATGATGCCATTTCAAAAACTGCACCCCTCACAGTATTCAAAACAGCATTTTGGAAGTTTGTTAACCCTTTAGGTGTTTCACAGGAATTAAAACAAAGTGTAGGTGAAATTTCAAAATTTCATTTTTTTTGCAGATTTGCAATTTTAATACATTTTTCTAAGGAACACAGTACATTTTACTAGAGAAAAGTGACTAAAAATTGATTCCCCCAATTCTTTTGTTTTCAAAAATATCCTATATGTGGCCCTAGTGTGCACGTTGACCAAACCACAGGCTTCATAATAGAAGGAGCACCTACTTGATTTTGGAGCCTCCTTTTTATGAGATTATTTTTTAGGCACCATGTAGGTTTCTAGGCACCATAAGATGCTAAAATTTAGGAACCCCCCCACAAGTTACCCCATTTTGCAAACTACACCCCTCAGGGAATTCATCTAGGGGTATAGTGTACATTTCAAACCCCCAGGGGTTTCACCAATTGTGGTACAACTGGGCAGTGAAAATGAAAAATTACATTTTTTACACAAAAATGCAGTTCTGGCTCAAAATTTTTCATTTTCACAAGGAATGAAGGAGACAAAGCACCCCAAAATCTGTGCCCCAATTTCTCCCGAGTACCGCAATGCCTCACATGTGACCAAAAAATACCAGTTGGGTGCATGGCAGGACTCAGAAGGGAAGGAGTGATTTTTGGATTTTGCAGCTCAGATTCTGGTGGAATTTTGGTGGGTGCTATGTCGCATTAGCAAGACCCCCCAAGCACCAATACAGTGGAACCCCCCCACAAGTGACCCCATTTTGCAAACTACACCCCTCAGGGAATTCATCTAGGGGTATAGTGTACATTTCAAACCCCCAGGGGTTTCACCAATTTTGATACAAGTGGGCAGTGAAAATGAAAAAATACATTTTTTTACACAAAAATGCAGTTCTGGCTCAAAATTTTTCATTTTCAGAAGGTATGAAGGAGAAAAAGCACCCCAAAATCTGTGCCCCAATTTCTCCCGAGTACGGCAATGCCTCACATGTGAACAAACAATACCAGTTGGGTGCATGGCAGGACTCAGAAGGGAAGGAGTGATTTTTGGATTTTGCAGCACAGATTTTGGTGGAATGAATGGTGGGTGCTATGTTGCACCAATACAGTGGAACCCCCCCACAAGTCACCCCATTTTGCAAAGTACACCCCTCAGGGAATTCATCTAGGGGTATAGTGTACATTTCAAACCCCCAGGGGTTTCACCAATTTTGATACGTGGGCAGTGAAAATGAAAAATTACATTTTTTTACACAAAAATGCAGTTCTGGCTCAAAATTTTTCATTTTCAGAAGGTATGAAGGAGAAAAAGCACCCCAAAATCTGTGCCCCAATTTCTCCCGAGTACGGCAATGCCTCACATGTGACCAAAAAATACCAGTTGGGTGCATGGCAGGACTCAGAAGGGAAGGAGTGATTTTTGGATTTTGCAGCTCAGATTCTGGTGGAATTTTGGTGGGTGCTATGTCGCATTAGCAAGACCCCCAAAGCACCAATACAGTGGAACCCCCCCACAAGTGACCCCATTTTGCAAACTACACCCCTCAGGGAATTCATCTAGGGGTATAGTGTACATTTCAAACCCCCAGGGGTTTCACCAATTTTGATAAAACTGGGCAGTGAACATGAAAAATTACATTTTTTTACACAAAAATGCAGTTCTGGCTCAAAATTTTTCATTTTCAGAAGGTATGAAGGAGAAAAAACACCCCAAAATCTGTGCCCCAATTTCTCCCGAGTACGGCAATGCCTCACATGTGAACAAAAAATACCAGTTGGGTGCATGGCAGGACTCAGAAGGGAAGGAGTGATTTTTGGATTTTGCAGCACAGATTTTGGTGGAATGAATGGTGGGTGCTATGTTGCACCAATACAGTGGAACCCCCCCACAAGTCACCCCATTTTGCAAAGTACACCCCTCAGGGAATTCATCTAGGGGTATAGTGTACATTTCAAACCCCCAGGGGTTTCACCAATTTTGATACAAGTGGGCAGTGAAAATGAAAAATTACATTTTTTTACACAAAAATGCAGTTCTGGCTCAAAATTTTTCATTTTCAGAAGGTATGAAGGAGAAAAAGCACCCCAAACTCTGTGCCCCAATTTCTCCCGAGTACGGCAATGCCTCACATGTGACCAAAAAATACCAGTTGGGTGCATGGCAGGACTCAGAAGGGAAGGAGTGATTTTTGGATTTTGCAGCTCAGATTCTGGTGGAATTTTGGTGGGTGCTATGTCGCATTAGCAAGACCCCCAAAGCACCAATACAGTGGAACCCCCCCACAAGTGACCCCATTTTGCAAACTACACCCCTCAGGGAATTCATCTAGGGGTATAGTGTACATTTCAAACCCCCAGGGGTTTCACCAATTTTGATACAAGTGGGCAGTGAACATGAAAAATTACATTTTTTTACACAAAAATGCAGTTCTGGCTCAAAATTTTTCATTTTCAGAAGGTATGAAGGAGAAAAAGCACCCCAAAATCTGTGCCCCAATTTCTCCCGAGTACGGCAATGCCTCACATGTGACCAAAAAATACCAGTTGGGTGCATGGCAGGACTCAGAAGGGAAGGAGTGATTTTTGGATTTTGCAGCTCAGATTCTGGTGGAATTTTGGTGGGTGCTATGTCGCATTAGCAAGACCCCCAAAGCACCAATACAGTGGAACCCCCCCACAAGTGACCCCATTTTGCAAACTACACCCCTCAGGGAATTCATCTAGGGGTATAGTGTACATTTCAAACCCCCAGGGGTTTCACCAATTTTGATACAAGTGGGCAGTGAACATGAAAAATTACATTTTTTTACACAAAAATGCAGTTCTGGCTCAAAATTTTTCATTTTCAGAAGGTATGAAGGAGAAAAAACACCCCAAAATCTGTGCCCCAATTTCTCCCGAGTACGGCAATGCCTCACATGTGAACAAAAAATACCAGTTGGGTGCATGGCAGGACTCAGAAGGGAAGGAGTGATTTTTGGATTTTGCAGCACAGATTTTGGTGGAATGAATGGTGGGTGCTATGTTGCACCAATACAGTGGAACCCCCCCACAAGTCACCCCATTTTGCAAAGTACACCCCTCAGGGAATTCATCTAGGGGTATAGTGTACATTTCAAACCCCCAGGGGTTTCACCAATTTTGATACAAGTGGGCAGTGAAAATGAAAAATTACATTTTTTTACACAAAAATGCAGTTCTGGCTCAAAATTTTTCATTTTCAGAAGGTATGAAGGAGAAAAAGCACCCCAAACTCTGTGCCCCAATTTCTCCCGAGTACCGCAATGCCTCACATGTGACCAAAAAATACCAGTTGGGTGCATGGCAGGACTCAGAAGGGAAGGAGTGATTTTTGGATTTTGCAGCTCAGATTCTGGTGGAATTTTGGTGGGTGCTATGTCGCATTAGCAAGACCCCCCAAGCACCAATACAGTGGAACCCCCCCACAAGTGACCCCATTTTGCAAACTACACCCCTCAGGGAATTCATCTAGGGGTATAGTGTACATTTCAAACCCCCAGGGGTTTCACCAATTTTGATACAAGTGGGCAGTGAAAATGAAAAAATACATTTTTTTACACAAAAATGCAGTTCTGGCTCAAAATTTTTCATTTTCAGAAGGTATGAAGGAGAAAAAGCACCCCAAAATCTGTGCCCCAATTTCTCCCGAGTACGGCAATGCCTCACATGTGAACAAACAATACCAGTTGGGTGCATGGCAGGACTCAGAAGGGAAGGAGTGATTTTTGGATTTTGCAGCACAGATTTTGGTGGAATGAATGGTGGGTGCTATGTTGCACCAATACAGTGGAACCCCCCCACAAGTCACCCCATTTTGCAAAGTACACCCCTCAGGGAATTCATCTAGGGGTATAGTGTACATTTCAAACCCCCAGGGGTTTCACCAATTTTGATACGTGGGCAGTGAAAATGAAAAATTACATTTTTTTACACAAAAATGCAGTTCTGGCTCAAAATTTTTCATTTTCAGAAGGTATGAAGGAGAAAAAGCACCCCAAAATCTGTGCCCCAATTTCTCCCGAGTACGGCAATGCCTCACATGTGACCAAAAAATACCAGTTGGGTGCATGGCAGGACTCAGAAGGGAAGGAGTGATTTTTGGATTTTGCAGCTCAGATTCTGGTGGAATTTTGGTGGGTGCTATGTCGCATTAGCAAGACCCCCAAAGCACCAATACAGTGGAACCCCCCCACAAGTGACCCCATTTTGCAAACTACACCCCTCAGGGAATTCATCTAGGGGTATAGTGTACATTTCAAACCCCCAGGGGTTTCACCAATTTTGATAAAACTGGGCAGTGAACATGAAAAATTACATTTTTTTACACAAAAATGCAGTTCTGGCTCAAAATTTTTCATTTTCAGAAGGTATGAAGGAGAAAAAACACCCCAAAATCTGTGCCCCAATTTCTCCCGAGTACGGCAATGCCTCACATGTGAACAAAAAATACCAGTTGGGTGCATGGCAGGACTCAGAAGGGAAGGAGTGATTTTTGGATTTTGCAGCACAGATTTTGGTGGAATGAATGGTGGGTGCTATGTTGCACCAATACAGTGGAACCCCCCCACAAGTCACCCCATTTTGCAAAGTACACCCCTCAGGGAATTCATCTAGGGGTATAGTGTACATTTCAAACCCCCAGGGGTTTCACCAATTTTGATACAAGTGGGCAGTGAAAATGAAAAATTACATTTTTTTACACAAAAATGCAGTTCTGGCTCAAAATTTTTCATTTTCAGAAGGTATGAAGGAGAAAAAGCACCCCAAACTCTGTGCCCCAATTTCTCCCGAGTACGGCAATGCCTCACATGTGACCAAAAAATACCAGTTGGGTGCATGGCAGGACTCAGAAGGGAAGGAGTGATTTTTGGATTTTGCAGCTCAGATTCTGGTGGAATTTTGGTGGGTGCTATGTCGCATTAGCAAGACCCCCAAAGCACCAATACAGTGGAACCCCCCCACAAGTGACCCCATTTTGCAAACTACACCCCTCAGGGAATTCATCTAGGGGTATAGTGTACATTTCAAACCCCCAGGGGTTTCACCAATTTTGATACAAGTGGGCAGTGAACATGAAAAATTACATTTTTTTACACAAAAATGCAGTTCTGGCTCAAAATTTTTCATTTTCAGAAGGTATGAAGGAGAAAAAGCACCCCAAAATCTGTGCCCCAATTTCTCCCGAGTACGGCAATGCCTCACATGTGACCAAAAAATACCAGTTGGGTGCATGGCAGGACTCAGAAGGGAAGGAGTGATTTTTGGATTTTGCAGCTCAGATTCTGGTGGAATTTTGGTGGGTGCTATGTCGCATTAGCAAGACCCCCAAAGCACCAATACAGTGGAACCCCCCCACAAGTGACCCCATTTTGCAAACTACACCCCTCAGGGAATTCATCTAGGGGTATAGTGTACATTTCAAACCCCCAGGGGTTTCACCAATTTTGATACAAGTGGGCAGTGAACATGAAAAATTACATTTTTTTACACAAAAATGCAGTTCTGGCTCAAAATTTTTCATTTTCAGAAGGTATGAAGGAGAAAAAACACCCCAAAATCTGTGCCCCAATTTCTCCCGAGTACGGCAATGCCTCACATGTGAACAAAAAATACCAGTTGGGTGCATGGCAGGACTCAGAAGGGAAGGAGTGATTTTGGGATTTTGCAGCACAGATTTTGGTGGAATGAATGGTGGGTGCTATGTTGCACCAATACAGTGGAACCCCCCCACAAGTCACCCCATTTTGCAAAGTACACCCCTCAGGGAATTCATCTAGGGGTATAGTGTACATTTCAAACCCCCAGGGGTTTCACCAATTTTGATACAAGTGGGCAGTGAAAATGAAAAATTACATTTTTTTACACAAAAATGCAGTTCTGGCTCAAAATTTTTCATTTTCAGAAGGTATGAAGGAGAAAAAGCACCCCAAACTCTGTGCCCCAATTTCTCCCGAGTACGGCAATGCCTCACATGTGACCAAAAAATACCAGTTGGGTGCATGGCAGGACTCAGAAGGGAAGGAGTGATTTTTGGATTTTGCAGCTCAGATTCTGGTGGAATTTTGGTGGGTGCTATGTCGCATTAGCAAGACCCCCAAAGCACCAATACAGTGGAACCCCCCCACAAGTGACCCCATTTTGCAAACTACACCCCTCAGGGAATTCATCTAGGGGTATAGTGTACATTTCAAACCCCCAGGGGTTTCACCAATTTTGATACAAGTGGGCAGTGAACATGAAAAATTACATTTTTTTACACAAAAATGCAGTTCTGGCTCAAAATTTTTCATTTTCAGAAGGTATGAAGGAGAAAAAGCACCCCAAAATCTGTGCCCCAATTTCTCCCGAGTACGGCAATGCCTCACATGTGACCAAAAAATACCAGTTGGGTGCATGGCAGGACTCAGAAGGGAAGGAGTGATTTTTGGATTTTGCAGCTCAGATTCTGGTGGAATTTTGGTGGGTGCTATGTCGCATTAGCAAGACCCCCAAAGCACCAATACAGTGGAACCCCCCCACAAGTGACCCCATTTTGCAAACTACACCCCTCAGGGAATTCATCTAGGGGTATAGTGTACATTTCAAACCCCCAGGGGTTTCACCAATTTTGATACAAGTGGGCAGTGAACATGAAAAATTAAATTTTTTTACACAAAAATGCAGTTCTGGCTCAAAATTTTTCATTTTCAGAAGGTATGAAGGAGAAAAAGCACCCCAAAATCTGTGCCCCAATTTCTCCCGAGTACGGCAATGCCTCACATGTGAACAAAAAATACCAGTTGGGTGCATGGCAGGACTCAGAAGGGAAGGAGTGATTTTTGGATTTTGCAGCACAGATTTTGGTGGAATGAATGGTGGGTGCTATGTTGCACCAATACAGTGGAACCCCCCCACAAGTCACCCCATTTTGCAAAGTACACCCCTCAGGGAATTCATCTAGGGGTATAGTGTACATTTCAAACCCCCAGGGGTTTCACCAATTTTGATACAAGTGGGCAGTGAACATGAAAAATTACATTTTTTTACACAAAAATGCAGTTCTGGCTCAAAATTTTTCATTTTCAGAAGGTATGAAGGAGACAAAGCACCCCAAAATCTGTGCCCCAATTTCTCCCGAGTACGGCAATGCCTCATGTGTGACCAAAAAGTGGCAGGACTCAGAAGGGAAGGAGTGATATTTGGAGTTTGCAGCACAAATTCTGGTGGAATGATGGTGGGTGCTATGTCGCATTAGCAAGACCCCCAAAGCACCAATACAGTGGAACCCCCCCACAAGTGACCCCATTTTGCAAACTACACCCCTCAGGGAATTAATCTAGGGGTATAGTGTACATTTCAAACCCCCAGGGGTTTCACCAATTTTGATAAAACTGGGCAGTGAACATGAAAAATTACATTTTTTTACACAAAAATGCAGTTCTGGCTCAAAATTTTTCATTTTCACAAGGAATGAAGGAGAAAAAGCACCCCAAAATCTGTGCCCCAATATCTCCCAAGTACGGCAATGCCTCACATGTGACCAAAAAATACCAGTTGGGTGCATGGCAGGACTCAGAAGGGAAGGAGTGATTTTTGGATTTTGCGGCTCAGATTCTGGTGGAATGAATGGTGGGTGCTATGTGGCATTAGCAAGACCCCCGAAGCACGGTGAAATTATGAACCTAATATTCCATAGATGTGTGGTATATTTTAAAACACTCCTTTATACATAGGCCGGGTTTGTCGGGGCAAGTGTCACACTGGAAAATAGTTTGCTTTCTTATTCCCTTTTTATAGCAAACTTTGCACCTTTTTTGTGTCCTGCCCTTTTTTCCAGTGGAGGGGATTTCATCAGGAAAATGCTGCCCTGGTACAATACGGGGGCCAGTACTAGAAGTACTGGGGCCCTCTGCCTGCTGGTTCCCAAATATTAGGCCCTTTATGACTTCCTCTTGAAAGTGCATAAATGTCCCCCTCTGGCCGGTAGAACGGAATAGCACGTAAGCGTTATACAGTGCCATCTGGATGATATACACGGCCACCTTCTTGTACCAGATTTTTGTTTTCCGCAGGGCACTGTACGGCTTCAGTACCTGATCTGAAAGATCCACTCCGCCCATGTACCTATTGTAATCCAGGATACAATTAGGTTTTGAGGTGTGGGTACTGGTACCTCGTACAGGGACGGAGGTGGTACTGTCTCCGTGAATTGTTGTCAGTATAAGGACATCCCTCTTGTCCTTATATTTGACCAACAACATATTTTCGTTGCATATTCCCCTGCTTTCACCCCTTCTCATTACTTGGGCAATGTGCGTTTTTGGGAGGCCTCTTTGGTTCTTGCGCACAGTACCGCAAGCTGCTGTACCTCTTGAACCAAGGGCCTTAAACAGGGGGATGCTAGTGTAAAAGTTATTCACATAGAGGTGATAACCTTTATCCAGGAAGGGGTGCACTAAATCCCAGACAATTTTCCCACTAACACCTACGAGGGAGGGGGGGCATTCTGGCGGTTCAATTCTTGAATCCTTCCCTTCATAAACCCTAAACCTGTGGGTGTACCCTGAGGTGCTTTCACACAGTTTATACATTTTTATGCCATACCTTGCCCTCTTACTGGGAAGGTACTGGCGGAATTTAACCCTTCCTTTAAAATGTATAAGGGACTCGTCGATACAAATAAATTTTTCAGGGATGTACACCTCTTCAAATTTGGCACTGAAATGATCAATGACCGGCCTGACTTTGAATAGCCGGTCAAAGGTGGGATCATCTCTGGGTGGGCACTGTGCATTATCGGTGTAATGTATAAATTTAAGAATTGTCTCAAATCGAGTCCGGGTCATGGCCATACGGTAAAATGGAGTACTGTACAGAACATCTGTACTCCAATATTGCCTAATTTCTGGCTTTTTTACTATGCCCATATGAAACACCAGACCCCAAAACGTCATCATCTCTACTGCATCTACAGGGGTCCACCTAGCAAATGATGACGTGGGGTTTTGAGCAATAAACTGCTGGGCATATAAATTAGTTTGGTCCACCATTAAATTTATAAAATCATCAGAGAAAAATAATTTGAAAAAGTCAATTTCTCTGAGACCTGTGGAATCAAATTGGATTCCTGGCATGGCCAAAAACTCAGGAACCTGGGGCTCAAAATTGTCTGGTGGTGGGGTCCATACGAGATCAATTGTTGGGGGGGGGTCTCAGCTGCTCTACGGGGGCGTCTTTGAGGGGGTCCCTCATCACCAGAGGAGGAAGAGGAGCTTAAGACGAATCCTTCAAATTCCCCGCTTGCATCACTGGCTGTGTCAGAGTCAGAGGCAAGCATGGCATATGCCTCCTCCACTGAATACATTCTCCTGGATGACTGGGAGGACATTTGGGAGGACATTTGGGAGGACATTTGGGATGCCATTTTTATTTTTGTGTTACTGGTAGTGAAATGTTTCAACACGTGTATAGTGTAGGGGGGGGGGTACAAACTTTATTTCAACCTGGGGGGAATGTAGTGTGTAATGTGTATGTAGTGCAGAAAAAAAAATACTTTATACCAAAAAAAAAAATTGAAGGGGTTAAAAAAAAAAAAGGTCCTGCGCCAAAAATTGAGCACAGATGTTGGTCAGTAACGTCTGTCACTGAACAGCGCTCAAAGGCAACAGGAATTTGATAATAAAAAAAAAAAAAAAATAGATCAACCCTGTGCCGAAAAAGCTGATCAGTGATGTACGTCACTGATCAGCGCACAGTGGCCACAGGACACCCACAAAATCACAGTGTGTGTAAAAAAAAAATTAAAAAAAGACCACACAGCACCCACAAAAAAAAAAAAAAGGTGATCAGTGATGCGACACTGATTACCAGTGAGGGGCAGCAGGTGCACAACCTTTGGTGCAACTGGCAGCAACTGACAGGTATATATAAAAAAAAAAACCTCGGCGCCCCCAAAAAGTTGCTGATCACCTCAGATATGGTGATCAGCACAAAAGGCGGGGGTAGCAGACACAAAATATACACTCTCTATCACTCTCTGTCACTATCTCTCTCTATCTCTCACTATCTATCACTATCTATCACTATCTATCACACTGCAGCAGCAGCACTGACAGTTATATGTATAAAAAAAAACCTGCACCCCCAAAAAGGGGGGGTAGCAGACACAAAATATACACTCTCTATCACTCTCTGTCACTATCTCTCTCTATCTCTCTATCTCTCACTATCTATCACTATGACACTGCAGCAGCAGCACTGACAGTTATATATATAAAAAAAAAACCTGCACCCCCAAAAAGGGGGGGTAGCAGACACAAATCTCTCTATCTATCACTATCTATCACTATCTCTCACTATCTATCACTATCTATCACTATGACACTGCAGCAGCAGCAGTGACAGTTATTTATATATAAAAAACCCCTGCACCCCCAAAAAGGGGGGGTAGCAGACACAAAATATAGCTCTCTCTGTCACTATCTCTCTATCTCTCTCTATCTCTCTCTCTCTATCTCTCTATCTCTCTATCACACTGCAGCAGCAGCAGGAAGTCTCAGGAAGTCAGATCCAGGAAGCGTCCAGCACGCTACAAGCAGTGATCAAGTGATCAGGTAAGGTATTTGCAAGGATCAGGTAAGTATTAGCAAGGATCAGGTCGGTATTCACGGCAGACAGGCACGGTGACCGTTCTGCACGCTATTCCAGACCGGAATGGCGTCTGCAGCGCAGTCACCGTTAGTTTAAATGTCGCGCCTTGGCTGTGATTGGTCCGTGGGTCCCACGGACCAATCACAGCCTTGGGGGCAGGTGGGGTGAGGTGTCATCGTCACCGATGACCCCCTCATGCCCCCTGACGCCCGGCGGTGATTGACACCTGTGTTACCGAGCGTCTGATTCGCTGGTAACACAGGAAAACGCTGTAATTGGCTGTTCACACTGAACAGCCAATCACAGCGATCGCCGACGGGGGGGCGACATCGCAGCCCCCCCTGGGCATGCAGGGACATGTCTGCTGTCAGGGACAGCAGACATCGTCCCTCTGTCACTGCGTCTCGAGACGCAGTGACAGTTTAAAGTCATGACGTACATTTATGCCATGTGTCGGGAAGTACATCCCGGCCATGACGTAAATGTACGTCAAATGTCGGGAAGGGGTTAAAGGGGCGTATACATGGTTCGATTTGAACATGTTTACGATTCTGCTTCTATAAGCAAAATGGAATCGAAATCGAACCGTATTAACTGCCTTCGATCCCAATGGGTGGCCTTGCGGCACCGGGATCATAGAGAAAAAATACACTTTCCTGGTATGGCCTGCAATATTGAAAGCAGTTACATGCTGCTCTATGCAGCATCCCCTCTCCCCCATGCGCCATCCTACTGCTGCTCTCCCTCCTGTTCGATTGATGGCCTCCCTACACCCCTGGGCGGATCTAGACTTTTCTTCTAGGGGGAACGGTTTACTGCTTAATTTTGACCCTCCCCTCTCCAGTCCCAACCATACTTGCCGACTTTGGCATACTCCTTTCCGGGAGAAGCCCGGAGAGGAGTTAAAGGGGGCGGGTAGAGGCTTCGTTTTGGGGGCGGGGCACGAGTGATGTCATCAAGCCCCGCCCCCATGACGGGCTGAAGCCTCAATTTGCGTGTCTGTGGGTGGGGGGAGGGGCTAAAAAATTACGTGAAATGCTGCGAATTGCGTCATTTAGCCCCGCCCCCTCCCAGCGGACTCGCGAAAGTCATAGTTTTTAGACCGCAGGGAGAGGGGGAGCCAGGGCTGTAGGGAAATGCGGGAGACTTGCCCCCCTTCCCGGGGGACCGGGAGGGGGACCCGATTTGCGGGACCCTCCCGGCCATTCCGGGAGGGTAGGCAAGTATGGTCCCAACCCCTCCCCTTCCCAGTCCTGACTCCTCCCCTTCCCAGTCCCGCCTACTCCTAACAAATTGTCCAACAACATAATTATATACATAATTGTGTGATCAGGATGCAGAATTGAGGACCCTTGAGAAGGAGAGGACCTTTTATAGATAGGAGTCTTGCTGTATATGAGGCAGACTATAACTTTCCTCTGTATCTCACCCCCTACTGCTGTACTCAGGCTTAATGTATACGCAGTGCTCTGTAATGCCAGCCCTGCACATCCTATCTCCCTCTGCAACAGCCAGACATGGAGAATACTCAGCAGCAACTTCATCCTCCTTACTGGATGGCAGCCCTCCTCCCATAAGTAGACAGCAGCGTGCCATCCATGCCCGCTATATGCCTCCCTACTGCCCTCACCCAACTTACCGCCTCCTCAGCCAGCACCACGGGAGGAGGGAATGTGATCATTGGGTCGACCATAAATAAGTTGGTAGACAGTCATTAGGTAGACATACTTGAGATCGACAGGGTTCTAGGTCGACAGATCTAGGTTGACATGGGACATAGTCGACAGGTGTATAGGTTGACACATGCGTTAGGTTGACATGGGTTAGGTCGACAGTCAAAAGGTCATGTTTTTTTTTTACTGTTTTTTGACCTGAATGTCAACATAGTTGACATGGACACAGTTTTAGGTGCACTGCATCCCCTTGCATCGCTGCCTGCGCTCGCAATGCTTCGGGCACGGTGCTTCGCTATGCTCGGCACACTATTTTATTCTGCCACCACCCCCTAGTGGATGGTAGGGTATGAAATACCGCCTGTCGACACATGTCGGCTCAAAAAAACAGTCCAAAAACCCATGTCGACCTTTGAGTGTTGACCTAACCCATGTTGACGACCTAGACACCTGTTGACCTTGTCCCATGTCGACCTAGACCCGTCGTCCTAAACCCATGTCGACATAGCACCCTGTCGACCTTCCAGTATGTTGACCTAACGGTGTCGACCATCTTATGGACGACCAACCGACCGTATCCCGGAAGAAGCAGAGCCAGATGACCCCCAGCAGACAGACAGTGTGTTCAGAGTGGCCGCCCACAGAACGGCGGCTGTGTGCTGACTTCCTCATAGTAGTAGTCACCACTATAAGGAAGTCAGCGCACACAGCCGCTGGTGTGTGTGCTCCTGTCCCGCCCCCGGCCACATTGATACTCAAATCCTCTCCTGACCTCTCCCCCGCTCTCCTCACTCGTGTCTCTTTTTGAATGAGTGTATGCTATCTCTTTTTGAATGTCCCAGTGCTTTCAGAAACTTAACATGTCTAAAACCCCCATACACACTTGTGAACAATATCACTCAGAAATGGACTCCCACGCATTGTTAACAACCCCTTCCCTTGTTCTGCATGTTCAGATAAGGGAGGTCCTCATTATCAATGTTGCTTTCCCTCCTGTCCCCCCCCCCCCCCCCCCCCCGCCGTTGCTCCCTTCCTTGCCGGCATTGGTAAGTATGTATGAACTTGGCTGCCCACCGGATCTCAGCTGCCTCTAATATTGGCGTTGACAGGGACTCGATAAATGTGTATGCTTTCGATTGTGCTGATCATCTTTCCATCAGACCCTTTCTCACCACTTTTCTGGTCATCTCCAGACTGGACTACTCTAATCTCCTCCAAATATACTACATCCACCTTGCCTCTACTACAAGTCTTTCACTGGCTCCCCTTCCCTTTTAGAATTCAATTCAAGCTTCTCACACTCACTTACAAAGCCCTCGCCCACTCCTCTCTGACCTTATCTCCCTTTATACTCCAGCCCATCCTCTTCGCTCTGCCAATGCACACCGCCTCTCCTGCCTACTGATTGCTTCCTCCCACTCCTACCTCCAGGACATTTCACGCGTAGCTCCCTTTCTCCAGAATTCTCTCCCTTTCTCCCTCAGAATCTCCACTTCACTACAAAACTTCAAACGGGCTCTCAAGACTCACTTCTTCACCAAACCCAGCCAAAACTCACCATAATCTTTCTCACTTCTTATCTCTTCCCCTAACTCTCCCTGACATCCTTTCCTACTCCCTGTCTCTCCCCCATTCTCTCCCTGTCAGGTGTGTCACCATCTCCTTTTGTTACTCACTGGGCGGTATTCAATGAGCTGAATCGTTGGTCACAGTGATTCAGATTTTACATTCGCCAGCCATTCACCGTTTTTTTACGTCGATTCGCCAAGCGTAGGGAGTCGCCGGGACTAGCTGTGTCACCCTATTCAACGTGGCTGAGAATCGCCGCCCCCAACGGCGATTCTCAGCCAATCCGGCGTTTCCCTAAACAGCTTCAGTACTGTAAGAAATTGCAGTGAAATGCAAGAAAAATGCAAATTACCCTGAAAAAACGATTCCTATACAGCAGACTGCAAAAGCTGTGTAATCTCCGCAAACGCCAAACAAAGGAGTGAGGTGGGGAGGAGAATCATGGGTAAGTGAGGTGCACCATGGGTAAGAACATTGCTTTGTGGGAGAAAAAAAAAATACGAGAAAAAATTAAATATATATTTGTATAGCACTTCTACGACCATCACATCACACAAGGGCAGCAAATAATATTATATTACACTTGCAGAGTTAAATTGAACACTTAAAACCATTTATTTCACATGTTCCGATAAAAGTTCACCACAAAAAGATGACGAGGGACACTCGGTGAGGAACGGCGATATGAAACAAGAAATAAGAATCGCCAACTTCTCATTGAATACACTTTTGGCGATTCCCGTCGACTACCGGCGAATCCCCATGAAAATCCCTATACACAAAAAACGGCGATTTGTAGAGAATAACATTTGGCGATTGGTGCTTCATTCACCGGTCGTCATCGGCGAATAGAAGACGTTGAATAGGGTGATTCGCTTATACAGCTCAAAAAAATCGCCGGCACACATGAAAAAAACACAGAATCGCCATAAAACTTGGCGATTCTGCCTCATTGAATACCGCCCACTGTCTCTCTCCCTGACACCCTCTCTCCCTCCCTATCTCTTCCCCTTACTCTCCCTGACACCATCTCCCTGTTTCTCCCACTTTCTCTCCCTGACACCCTCTGTTACTAGCTGTCTCTCTCCCTGACACATCTCTAACTCCCTGTCTCTCTACCGGACACCCTCTGTCACTCCCTGTCTCTTCTCCTTTTTCCCCACTTATGCCCCACTCTACAGCAGCCCCACCTTGTCCAAATAATAATCTCCAGCTGCCATCTTGGCTGCTTTTTGGTGATTGTCAGCGAGGTTCATTTAGATAACTTTATTCAAATGATTAGTGTAAAAAGACACTATTTTCAGTTGCGGCTCTGACTGATAGGTCAATGCAAATGTAATCACTAAGAAATAATCAGTAGAAATAACACAATTTATTGCAATTTAACATTTATTGCTGCTCTGATTATTGCAGTTCTGATTACAATGATGTTAAATTTGATTTGTAATAAAGTTTTTAGTTTTTTTTAGAATGAAACCACATTTGAGCCGTCTGTGGCCATGCAGAACTATAGTTTCTACAATATCAGATATTGCATTGAAATCTCTGTCTATAAATAGAACAGGTTGTTTTTATCAGATAAATAACAGATTGTGCCTTGTCTCGTTGCCATGTCTTTGCCAAGTGGTACAGTTTCTTCCAGATGACAGCGGAAAGATCTGTTTATATTATAAACACATTGTAAACAATGACGTAACTACCGTGTTTCCCCGATAATTAGACCTACCCCGATAATAAGCCCTACCCCAGATTTTGGACGCTGGTCCAAAATAAGCCCTCCCCCGAAATTAAGACCTATCATTTTCCCCATGTAATTTTATGTACCCCATATGTGTAGCCCCCGCTGACTCCCGCTGACCTCCGCTGCCCTCCGCTCACCTCCTCTAACTCACCTGCAGCACCGCAGCTCCCGTTCCCAGGGATGCATTGCAGTAGGCGCGGCGTGACGTCACGCCGCGCACATCGCGCCGCGCACATCACGCGGCTGACTGGCTGGCTGGATGCTGCTCACCACATAGCGCCATCAACGAACATACCATTAAATAACGGTAATAAAACAAACAGGTGGGGGCATGTAAAATGTCAAATACCGGTACATTAAATTATGGATCGCAGTGGGGCATTTCTTAAAGGCGCAGTGGGGAATTTCTTAAAGGCGCAGTGGGGCATTTTTTAAAGGCGCAGTGGGGCATTTTGTAAAGGCACAGTGGGGCATGTAACATGGAGCATCTATTAAAATAAGCCCTCCCCCGAAAATAAGACCTATGGTCTTTTTTGAGGGAAAAAAATAAGACAGTGTCTTATTATCGGGGAAACACGGTATAGAGGGTACGGGGGGTGCAGCTGCTATGGGGCCTGGCAGCTTGGGGTCTCCAAGGCAATTCCCTGCTCCATTTTAATTGTTTTTTTCCCCCCAAAATCGTGTCGCACTGGTATTGACTGTGCTGCTAAGACCCGGTGCCCACCAGAAGGAGCAGGGGATCTGGCGTCGGGCAGAGGGAGCAGGTTACTCAGCACTGGCTAGAAGGAGCAGGAGACCTGGCGCCAGGCAGAGGGAGCACTCCCATTGTCAGAGGTATAAGCGCTGCTTTTACTGAGGTGAGAGAGAGGGACAGAGCAAAGTACACAGCCCATCTGTACTGAAGGGGGGGGGGGGTGTAATTACAGTGATGGCTGTCACAACCCTGTTCTTTCTTCTTACCACCATCATCATCATCCTTCCTCCTATTACCCCTTGTCCTTGCCCCCCGGACCTCTTCCTCCCTTGTCTCCTCTCTCATTCCTCTCTCATTCCCTTCTTGACCTCCCTCTTTCGCACCCCTCCTTGTCCCTCCTTATCTTCGTCTTCTTTCCATCTCCCTGTTTCTCCCACTTTCTCTCCCTGAGACCCTCTCTTACTCCCTCTCTCCCTTCCTCTCACTGGCACATACTCTCACTCCCTGCCTCTTCCCCTTTCTCTCTCTGACACCCTTTCACACTTCCTGTCTCTCCCCTTTTCTCTCCAAAACACCCTTTAATACTTCCTGTCTCTATGCCTTCCATTCCCTGACACCATCTTTTACTCCCTGTCTCTCTCACACTCCCTGTCTGTACCCCATTCTCTTCCTGACACCCTCTCCTACTCCCTGTCTCTCCCCCTTTCTCACTCTAACACTCTATCTCACTCTCTGTCTTTCCCCCTTGCTCTCGCTGACACCATCACCCACTCCCTGTCTCTCCCTCTTTCACACCCTGACACCCTCTCTCACTCCCTGTCTTTCCTCCTTTCTCTCCCTGACACCATCTCTTTGTCACTCTTCCTTCCTCCACTTGCCACCCTCTGTAACTCCATGTATCTTCCCCTTTTCTCCCTGACACCCTCTCCTATTCCTGTCTCTGCCCCTTTCTCAACGTAACACCCTCTCTCAATACCTGTCTCTACCAGACATCATCCCCCTCTCTCGCTCCTTGTCTCTACCCCTTTCTCTCCCTGACACTCTCACTCTCTCTTGCTCCCCTCCTTGACATTCTATCTCTCACTTATGCCTGCACCTCTCTCTCTTTTTTGTCCTGCTCCTCCCCATTTCTTTCCCACTTTCTCTTTCTCTCATTCCCATTGGGCTCAAACCCCCACACACCCCCCACCACACCCATCCACACACATACATACCTTGTCTGTCTTCTGCTGCCCACTTTCTACCAGTGGTGCAGAATGATGTCACAAGTGGTGATGAGACAATAAAAACAACCTTATTGCTCTGATTGCTTGAGTCGGGCTATCTCCTTATCCCTGCAGCATTCACTGCCACAGTCCAGAACAGGGCTGGACTTTAAATCGCTGTGGCCCCTCAAAGTCTTGTGGCCCAGTACAGGTGTTTCCCTAGAACCCCTTGTCGTAGAACTTGTAAATATTTATTAGGCCAATCAGCGGATATCTTATAATCGCCCCAATGATTGTATAGGTGCATACCCAGCTTAAGATCTAAAGAAATGGATTATGGGGCTGAATCATTTTGCAAAGTGCAATATATTGGCAGGCAACATGCATCATTAGCTATCAGGCCAACCAGGCAATGCAATTAATATATATATACATCAGGATGAGCATTTAGAGCAGCAGCAGAACTGATTACATCCAGTCCAGGTTTTACTAAGAACTGATGTAAATCATGGTTTGGCTAATTAACACCACCAGTGTTTTCCTGTTAAATGTCTGTTCACAGCAGAGGTTCAGGGTTCCCAACACCAGTTAGTGGCTGGGCAATAGGCTTGGGGGTGTGAGGACTATGCTAGGGACATTTGGAGTGTTGTACTTACAATGTGAAATATCGGCAGTTCAGGGGACTCGCCCTCTCGGCCAGTACTCGCATTTAAATCTTTGCTGTTGGAAAAGTGTCCGTTTCCACCAATTCAGAGCTGTTGATACCCTCGACAGTTGTAACGTTGAATACCGACCATTGAGTTGGCGTCAGAAACCGGCGAAAGCGGTTATAATTCCAACTGTCGGAATCCACAACACTCACACATAAACAGCACCCACAAAGACACTCAATTATAAATATTTTGGACTCGTTTTTCCACTAGTTTAAATCCAGTTATTATGTGTTGTTTTAGCTTAGTTCTAATCCGCGTATTGTCCATTTCTTACCTACTGTATAATTCTTTTGGCCAAACTAATGATGCTCCTTACAGCACATGTACGTATGTCTTGGTGTTTGTATGAGTCATCCTGCAGCACAAATTAGGAGAACGGCTGACATGCATCCCCATCCTCTGTCTTGCTATATTACATAGGTGTACATCAGACAGCCTCCCAGAAATTGTGCTGTTGTACACAATTCGTGTCACCTGGGATCAGTGATAAAAGAGTTAACCCATCAAGCTAACTAGCTGGAAACAATGAGAAACGTCTACTTGTACAGGAAAACAGGGAGGGAAAGGCTTTCTCAGAACATTCTCCTGTTGCTATAAATAGACTGCTCCATTTAGCAGCACTCAGCATTTGGGGAAGCTCTGTGAGCATCTATTACGCCTTATGCTGGAAAAGACTCATATTTGAACTTCACAAATGATAGACAATTATACTCGTACTTGATATCATTTTTGTGGGGGGTGCAAACGTGCTTATTTTTCTAAGTTGTATTTTTCCATATTATAAACCATACAGTGGATGTTCTTGGAAATAATGGCAGATATTTGCCTGTTCTGAGAGATGGCAACATCCATCTATGCACCCCCCCCCCCCCCCCCGAGACTGACAGTGAGAAGACTGGGATTATGCCAGTCTACTGCGAATGTGCAGGTTTCAGGAACATGGCACCTTCGCCTTGTTCCCAGGGACATCACCAGTGCAGGGTTGCCTACCCTCTAGAAATGGCCAGGAGGGTTCCCCCCTCCCAGCCTCCTGGAGAGGGGGGAACCCTCTTGGAAAGCTGTCCAGCTCCCGTAACCCTCCTCTCGGCAGGAGGATGTCCATGGGTCAAATGTTGTGAATCACGTCATTTAGCCCCGCCCGCCACATAACGGTATTGCACGGTGGGGGCATGGCTAAAATGACATGATCGCTCTGGTCATGCCCCCAAACAGATCACTCTCCTGTGGCTCCACCCCCACCCTGCCCCTTTTTCGCTCCCGACGGTGGCCCGCCTCCCCTGCCTCACTGAGCTGGCTGCCTACTCCCGGAGAGGACAGCCAGAAAGTCGGCAACTATACACCAGTGCACATGAGTCAACCAGAAAACTCCCCCTCTGACAGAAAAGAGAAAGCAAACATGATATTACAAAGCCCCGTCATGGGTCACTGTGGAGGTTTGGGTTCTTTTCACCCCACTCCTTCCCAATGCACCCACAGGACAGCAACTCTGTCAACATTTTGATCAACATTAATCCCCATTCAACGCTAACCTTTCCTCTTTCAACGCCTTGACATTGCCTCGAAAGATAGAACCATCAGCCCTTGACATTGCCTCGAAAGATACAACCCTCAGCTTTTTTATGGCCCCATTTTTGGCGATCTGCGGAAGGGGAGACAAATCATTTGATGGTGTGCGACTATCAAATGATTTCCCCTCGCATGCTAGCGACAGGATTCAGGGGTGTGTGTGTGTGTGTCTGTGTGTGTGTGTCTGTGTGTGTGTCTGTGTGTGTGTGGACTCAGACGGCATTTACTTGTTCCACACTTTCCATGCACATGTATTATATCTGATGTTTTCTGACACTTATGTAAATCAGAATCACACGAGGGCGGAGCGCTCTCCCTTTTGTTTTTCATATCCAACAAAAGAATTGTGAGAGGATTCCACTGGACCGGCATATATATAAAAAAGAGGGAAGTATTATTTCAAAGCGCTTTGGCCCTTATTCTAGTTCACTCTTTCTGACAAAATCCTTCTTAGATGGACAAAACCATGTGCACTGCAGGTGGGGCAGATGTTACTTGTGCAGAGAGAATTAGATTTGGGTGGGTATAGATTTTCAAAGTGAGATCTATATTGCAGTGTAAAAATAAAGCAGCCAGTATTTACCCTGCACAGAAACAAAATAACTCACCCAAATCTAATTCTCTCTGCACATTTTACATCTGCCCCCCCTGCAGTGCACATGGTTTTGTCCATCTAAGAAGGATTTTGTCAGAAAGAGTGAACTAGAATAAGGCCCCTTGTGTTAGGTGAAGGGCTATTCTCTCATACATTTACTTGTTCATTAGGCTGAAAGCATACGCACCCTAGCGGACATGTTTGAATCAGGCCCACTGTCCGGTTATACTGCCAGATCTAATCGCTGTGCTACAACCAACCCCAGTGCTGGTACAGTATATAAGGGGCGTTTCCCCTCTTAACGTGTGCGATAAACAGCGTGAACTACATAAAACCCACTTCTAGTGTATTTTATGTAGGGGAAATTTACTAAGATAGGCGTTCTACTGAAGACGGGATGTTGCCCATAGCAACCAATCAAATTCTACTTATTTAATTAGCACCTTCTGGAAGATGATAGATAGAATATGATTGGTTGCTATGGTAACATCCCATCTCCAATAGAACCCCCATCTTAGTAAATTTACCCCACTGTATTCTTTTTCAGAGCTGAAGCACACGAGAGGCAGTTTCTGCTGTTTTATTTGCACATGATCTTTGGATCTTCTTCACAATAAGAGTTGTTAGTAAACAGATTTGTTCTGCTGCAAGAGAGTTAGGTTTATGCACTTAGCTAAGCAGAATTGTGACAATGAGACTTGACATGTCACAGTATGTGCAGAATAGTAAATTGACTGACAAGGCTGGAGATGACGCACTGTGATTAGACAGAGCGGCTGTATGTAGTGTTAGGATCGCACGCCACCACCAGGACACCTGGGATACAGCAACTGAGAAATGCTGCAAATGTCAACAAAGTATTTAGAATCTGACATTGACACAAGATGACATTTTTACTGTAGTAAAGACATCGCTTTGCTTATTCTTTATTAGCTAAATTATAGCCAAGTTCGTAGCTCATTGGGGTGAAAGAAAAAGCTGAAATGAATATGTAAGGGGCCCACAAATCTTAGAGGACGGTGCTGTAAAATGAAAGAGACAGAGGGAGCGCAGAGAGAGATTGAGTAGAGAGAGAGGGGGAGCGCAGAGAGAGAGATGGAGCGCAGAGAGAGAGATGGAGCGCAGAGACAGAGAGAGGGAGTGCAGAAAGAGATGGAGCACAGAGAAAGAGGGAGCACAGAGAAAGAGGGAGCGCAGAGAAAGAGGGAGCGCAGAGAAAGAGGGAGCGCAGAGAAAGAGGGAGCGCCGAGAGAGAGAGGGAACGCAGAGAGAGGGAGTGCAGAAAGAGATGGAGCGCAGAAAGAGATGGAGCGCAGAGACAGAGAGAGGGAGTGCAGAAAGAGATGGAGTGCAGAGAGAGATAGAGCGCAGAGAGAGAGAGATTGAGTAGAGAGAGAGGGAGCGCAGAGAGAGATATGGAGCGCAGAGAGAGATGGAGTGCAGAGAGAGAGATGGAGCACAGAGAGAGAAGGAGCGCAGAGAGAGAGAGAGTGCAGAAAGAGATGGAGCACAGAGAAAGAGGGAGCGCAGAGAAAGAGGGGGCGCCGAGAGAGAGAGGGAACGCAGAGAGAGGGAGTGCAGAAAGAGATGGAGCGCAGAGACAGAGAGAGGGAGTGCAGAGAGAGATGGAGTGCAGAGAGAGAGGGCATGCAGAGAGAGAGAGGGAGTGCAGAAAGTGCAGAGAGAGATTAAGTAGAGAGAGGGAGCGCAGAGAGAGAAATGGAGTGCAGAGAGAGAGAGATGGAGCGCAGAGAGAGAAGGAGCGCAGAGAGAGAGAGATGGAGCGCAGAGAGAGAAGGAGTGCAGAGAGAGATTGAGTAGAGAGAGAGAGATGGAGTGCAGAGAAAGAGAGATGGAGCGCAGAGAAAGAAGGAGCACAGAGAGAGAGAGTGCAGAGAGAGATGGAGCACACAGAGAGAGATGGAGCGCATAGAAAGAGAGGGAGCATAGAGAGAGAAAGGAACAGAGAGAAATTGAGTGCAGATAGAGGGGAGCGCAGAGAGAGGGGAAGCGCAGAGAGAGGGATGGAGTGCAGAGAAAAAGGGAGCACAGAGAGAGAGGGAGTGCAGAGAGAGGGAGTGCAGAGAGAGGGAGTGCAGAGAGATGGAGCGCAGAGAGAGATGGAGTGCAGAGAAAGTGAGGGAGCATATAGAGAGAAAGGGAGTGCAGAGAGAGAGGGAGCGCAGAGATAAATTGAGTGCAGAGAAAGAGTGGGAGCACGGAGAGGGGTGGATTGCAGAGAGAGATTGAGCACAGAGAGATGGAGCACAGAGAAAGAGGGAGAGCAGAGAGAGAGAGTGAGTGCAGAGAGATGGGGTTGCAGAGAGAGGGGGGTTGCACAGAGAGGGGGAGTGCACAGAGAGGGGGAAGCGCAAAGAGAGAGAGAGATGGAGTGCAGAGAAAGAGTGGGAGTGCACAGAGAGAGGGGGGATTGCAGAGAGAGATTAAGCACAGAGAGAGGGAGCACAGAGAGAGGGAGATGGAGCACAGAGAAAGAGGGAGCGCAGAGAGAGAGAGAGGGAGTGCAGAGAGAGATGGAGCGCAGAGAGAGATGGAGCGCAGAGAAAGTGAGGGAGCATAGAGAAAGAGGGAGTGCAGAGAGAAACTGAGCACAGAGAGAGGGGGAAGCGCAGAGAGAGATGAATTGCAGAGAGAGGGGGAGTGCAGAGAAAGAGTAAGTGCAGAGAGAGGGGGAGCGCAGAGAGATTGAGCGTGGAGGGAGGGGGAGTGCAGAGAGGGAGATAGAGCGCAGAGAAAGTGAGGGAGCATAGAGGGAGTGCAGAGAGAGGGAGTGCAGAGAGAGAGGGAGCACAGAGAGAAATTGAGCACAGAGAGAGAGGAGAAGCGCAGAGAGAGAGGGAGTGCAGAGAGAGGGAGCGCAGAGAAAGAGAGGGAGCGCAGAGAGAGATGAATTGCAGAGAGAGGGGGAGTGCAGAGAAAGAGTAAGTGCAGAGAGAGGGGAAGCGCAGAGAGAGAGGGAGTGCAGAGAGAGGGAGCGCAGAGAAAGAGAGGGAGCGCAGAGAGAGATGAATTGCAGAGAGAGGGGGAGTGCAGAGAAAGAGTAAGTGCAGAGAGAGGGGAAGCGCAGAGAGATGGATCGTGGAGAGAGGGGGAGTGCAGAGAGAGAGATGGAGCATAGAGAGAGAGGGAGTGCAGAGAGTGAGGGAGCACAGAGAGAAATTGAGCACAGAGAGAGAGGAAAAGCGCAGAGAGAGATGAATTGCAGAGAGAGGGGGAGTGCAAAGAAAGAGTAAGTGCAGAGAGAGGGGGAGCGCAGAGAGATTGAGCGTGGAGGGAGGGGGAGTGCAGAGAGGGAGATAGAGCGCAGAGAAAGTGAGGGAGCATAGAGGGAGTGCAGAGAGAGAGGGAGCACAGAGAGAAATTGAGCACAGAGAGAGAGGAGAAGCGCAGAGAGAGAGGGAGTGCAGAGAGAGGGAGCGCAGAGAAAGAGAGGGAGCGCAGAGAGAGAGGAATTTCAGAGAGAGGGGGAGTGCAGAGAAAGAGTAAGTGCAGAGAGAGGGGGAGCGCAGAGAGATGGATCGTGGTAGAGAGGGGGAGTGCAGAGAGAGAGGATGAGCTCAGAGAGAGATGGAGCATGTATAGAGTGGGAGAACAGAGAGGGGAGCGCAGAGAGAGGGGGAGCAAAGAGAGAGAGGGAGCATAGAGAGAGGGAAGAGCAGAGAGGGGAGCACAGCGAGAGGGGAAGTACAGAAAGAGGGGGAGCACAGAGAGAGTGAGCGCAGAGAGAGGGGGGTTGCAGAGAGAGGGGGAGTGCAGAGAGAGGGGGAGTGCAGAGAGGGGGGGAGGGCGGAGAGAGTGGGAGCGCAGAGAGAGAGGGGAGCTCAGAGAGATGGGGAGTGCAGAAAGAGGGGGAGCGCAGAGAGAGAGGGGGTTACAGAGAGATAGGGGGTTGCAGAGAGAGGGGCAGTACAGAGAGAGGGGGGAGGGCGGAGAGAGGGGAACACAGAGAGAGGGGGAGCGCAGAGAGAGAGGGGATCGCAGAAAGAGGGGGAGCAAAGAGAAACTCTAAATTGCTATATGGAACACTTAAGACTAAAATAGATAAATATGAACAAAGGTTCACCCCTGTGCATATGTCTTAGAGAGCATCACACAATTGGATGAATAATTATAACAGTAAAATGTATTTATTAGTTAATTCATTTATATATGCAACATAAATTTTCAACGTCAACATACAAATGTTTAAACTTTAAAAAGAATATACACATACAAATACATACACTCCCTTTGCTTTGCAAATTTCATGATGAAAAGTCCTGAATAAAGGTACTGCGTTCTTATGCGGTGTAATCGTCCACAAACTTTGGCCCTTATTCAGATCTGATCACAGTACAAATTTGTTCTCAAAATGGGCAAAACCATGCTGCACTGCAGGTGGGGCAGATGTAACATGTATAGAGAGAGAGTTAGATTTGTGTGAGTTATTTTGTTTATGTGCAGGGTAAATACTGGCTGCATTATTTTTACACTGCAATTTAGATTTCAGTTTCAACACACCCCACCCAAATGTAACGCTCTCTGCTCATTTTACATCTGCCCCACCTGCAGTGCACATGGTTTTGCCCATTTTGAGAACAAATTTGTACTGCGATCAGATCTGTCTAAGGGCCTTTGTTATTAGTGAAATTGGTATAGGCACTTCACTTAACTCTCCTCAAGCCAGCCTTAATGGTGGAATAATGCCATAGGTGGAAATGTACCTGAGACCTGAATGAATTGTGTCTCACTGGAGCCGGCTAGGATTCTCGCTGCAGACCGCTCCAGCCACCCCGCTCAGCAGTCGCCGCCTGTTGATGGACTGCTGATGCTGGAATGTACACGGGGCTAGCCATCTGCCATCAGCAGTCAGCGTTTGATGGTATGCGCTGACGTACTGGAAGTGCTCACAACTGTGGGTGGTGTGCAGATGGAGCAGCTGGGCCATCCGCCATCAGCAATCAGCGTAGATGGTATGCATTGGCGAACCAAAAACGTCCACAACCGGAGGTGATGCCCTGATAGAATCTTTGGGGTTTGCAATTAGCCGGAGATGGTAGCCAATAAGAATGGTAGGTATGTCCATGCCGAGAATGGTACTGGCTGTTAGTGGGTAGAAAAGCCGGTAGTTCGGGGTCTGATCATACACCGGGGGTTACACCGGTACCACTAATAAATTTTAAAAGCAAAGGGGTATGCATAAACCTCAGTCCTGGCGCGTTTCTCCGCTCTCAGTCCATACAGTGGTAAATACTGGCTGATTTATTCTTACACTTACAGTTTTTACACTTTTACAGTTTAGGTTTCTCTTTAAACACACCCCATCCAAATCAAACGCACATCTGCCCCGCCTGCACTACAGCATTGTTTTGCCCATTTGAAAAAGATTTTGCTCTTGCGATCAACTCTGAATCAGGCATGCGGATTGCCATGCTGCCCACTAATTTGTGACCATCAGTCCTGCAGTATCATTAGTATTAGGACCCACATGCTGGGTGCAGATGGCCAGTCTGAAACGGGCGTTGGATCTCCAGTCTTGCCCACATTCCCAAGAACTGTCCTTGATACTCCCTCAAGATGGGCTAGTATTCAGGGTGCATACAGATTTATCCTTATGCACCCTGTCGATCCCTCACGACAGCCGTGATCCTGGCCCGTTTGCTGTTTGCCCAACAGCAAATCGACAGGCGGGATTCAATGTCCCGCCTGCCGATCGGCAAAAAGAGGGCGTGGCCATGAAAACGGGTGTGGATTGTCGATCTATGGCCGTTATCAGCAGAATGGGCTCGTTCTGTTATGATCCCTCTTCAATGCTGTCGGTAAAGACAGTTATAAGTTATAAAAAAGGTGCAGCCCTACACGCTCTGTTGGGAGTATACAAAAATTTGTAAAAGCAGGTTGTAGTAATTGATTTATTGCGGGGTCATACAGGATTAAAACCTAATACATGATATCAGTTGTTCAATCAATTTGTATCTGCTGTTCATGAAGTACTGTAGTATTGTTATAATAAAGTTAGGTGGCCACCTGCAATTTACATTCAGAATTTATACATTTTTATTTAATAAAAACATTTTTATTATTGCATCGAACTGTGTTGAATGATAATTCAGATCCATATGTACTCTGAATAGAAGCGCAGTTTTTAATTGTTGTTCATGTCTTTTGAGATTGGTGATTAATCTCATCAATCTAATTAGGTCATAGTTGCCTCCCCTCCTGCGTTCTGCAGGAGACTCCCTGAAATAACAGCAGTCTCCCTCTCTCCCTGATTAGTCTAGCAATCTCCCTCATTTCACCTAACCCACATAATACAGCTGTTATATTTTTGATAAAAAAAAGGAACGAGAGACAGATACATTTACATAACAGTATAGTAGCTCTTACTAACTGCTTTGGGGCTCATCTACATTTGGTCATTGCTCATCCCCCCCCCCCCCCAATGGAGCAATGAGCAAAATTCTACTACCAACTTGAATCTCCCTGAAACTAGTTTTCAAAAGTAGGCAAGTAGGAATTAGGTGTGACTGCACAGTCTCACCATAAATCTGCTGCTCAATGTCCAATCATTATAAATTAGGATTATATAAAAAAATAACTGATAACTTCAAACAACATTTATTTCATCGATATATTCAGCGCCTACATTTTTTAGAGTAACCCCAAGGTTTTTTGTTACTCCCTCAAGATGGACCAGTTCCTCCCGATAATCTGTCATCGGTTTCTGCATATCTGCATGATCCGGCCACATTTGTACTCACGTCCGACTCCGAATCAGAGCCTTCAATATATAAAGACAAAGCATAGGACTACAATGGTAAATGCCACTAAAATAGCCAAAATGACTGGGGTTCTTTAACCCTTTGAGTGCCAAATGAATTTGTCTAAATAGGTGTGAAAATTGCCAAGCAAACCTTTTTATTTATTATAATGACCTCTAATGTTTACATTATATAGGAAATATCAGTACTTATGTAGTATCTGGGCTGCCGATTTTGAAATCGGGTCCATCGCATCGCATCGCATACGACCATATCGCATGCGATGCGATGCGATGGACCCGATTTTTCCATAGGATTCAATGTTAAAATGGACTGAGTCCATTTTAACAGGGAATTCAATGGGAAAAGGGGTCCTTTTCATACCCCTACTATCCAAGTGGGCATGGAGTTGGATATAAACCTGTGACGAGCGTAGCGAGCCACCGAGCCCGAAGCGTGGCGAGCGTAGCGAGCCCCGCGAGGGGACACAGAATACCGTCCCCTCGCGGGGCTCGGTTGCTCACTACGCTCGCCACAGATTTATATCCAACTCCATGCCCACTTGGATAGTAGGGGTATGAAAAGGACCCCTTTTTCCCATTGAATTCCATGTTAAAATGGACTCAGTCCATTTTAACATTGAATCCTATGGAAAAATTGGGTCATCGCATCGCATGCGATATGGATATATCGCATCGCACTAATTGTATGCCTTAAGTTAAGGCATACAATCAAAAAATCGTCAGCCCAGATAATACATAAGTACCGAAATATCATCTATTTTTTACAAAACGTTTTTTTATTTGAACTGATATAACAAATGTGAACGACGCCGGCATTTTTAGCGGATATTTTGAACATCTCTCAAAGAGATGTCCTCACTCAAAGGGTTAAGCGCGCCTCTCAACTAATCGACGGGGTCCATCTGCTCCTTTGACATCACAAGAGCCGCCGACCACGGGAATAAACAGTATTTATTACATTTCAACTGTTATTTCAGGAGGTTATTATTGAATGCGGCATTGGGAAAAATTTAATTAAAGCTGAATTAAAACGGAAAAACCTACGGCTTGCTTCTGTGACATGGGCATTTAATTCCCAGTCTAATTATCCACAAAGATAAGACATTTTAGAGCTAACACTTGACTTGTACTTTGTAAAGCTACTTAAATGATAGCAATCAAAATTTGGATAGCAGACATGATAGAAAAGGAATCCGCTGCTCTGAATAAGTGATGTCTCCAGATAGGGTCCATATTAATATGTAGCGCCGATCGATTCCTCGCGAGACATAAACATCAAGAGCAGTCATGCCAATTGTTTCGTTTGAGAAACAGGAGAGGCGAGAGATCTTAAATGCTAAAAACATCCGGTTGCCCTCAGATCACTGAGAGAACAACATTCAAAAAGTCAGCAAAAATCTTGAAAAGATGCATGTGTTTCCTAATGAGCCCAGAGCCCTCAGCTGCGGGAGGTAAGCGCGGCTCCTGAATTACCAATGCTCGCCAATTATGTGTTCCGGTAAACAGCCAAAGTGCTTAATGATCAGAGCTGCCGCCACGTAAATTCTCCTCCGTTATAATGTGCTTCTATTGGGAGGCCGACTTTTTCACTGCTCTGGCAAAATTATCATTATAATTAGAGTTCTTCTTTTTTTATAATAACAAAAACAGAAGCGCACGTTTATCCCAGTTACAAGATTAAAAGAAACACGAAACGAGATTGAGAGAAGTTTGCCAGCTACTTGTATCTCCCGCTGGTATGTACTTTTCATTAACAACTCATTTTATTATTTCCAGCAAATAGATGCGGTTTACAGAACATAAAATAATGAAATACAATTGTTTTGATTGCTTTGCTGCCAGGGGTGTAAGGAGGAGATGTGCGACCGATGCCACAACATGGAGGCGAGCGTGTGGGCAGCGTGTTGCTTCCTTAGTAGGAAACTCCCCCGGCTGGAGAACATTAAGAAGTTGTGCATTGAGCTTTAAAGAGGCATGCGGTGGCACTCAGCGATGTCATATGTTCTGGTAGGATTTGCTGACTTTCTGGCTGCCCCCTCCGGGAAAGGCGCAGCAGGGGACAGGATTGGTCCTGGCGTGGCATCGGAGACGGTATTAACCCCCCCATTGCACAATGCCCATGTTACCCAATAACGCCAGTTATCCGATCCCCTCGGACTGCCCGCTTGTAGTTTAAGTGGGAGGCTAAGGGATTCTGAGGGAGTCTTACCAACCCTTTTTGGGCACACAGGAGGTTAGGCAAGAATAGTTCTTGAGGAGGTGGAAAGGCTGGCACAGGATGTGGAAGAGCCCTGTTTGCTGCACCTATAGGGGCCTATTCATCCGTATGGTCCCCGATAATTACATTTCCAAGTAGGCTAAACACTGAACAAATTAATAAATTGCCACAAAAATAGACAAAGTAAACCTTGAGCGCTAGTTGAGTCCTGCTGCTGTTTTTCCTCAAAAAAATAGTTCAACTGGATACTATAAAAAAAATGCAATAAACGAAACGGATTTCAAGGATTACCCACAGCGCTGAACCCTTTGGATTCAGAGTGAACATGATGTTTGTATATAGTTAGTAGAAAAGTCTGTACTTGAATCCAAAGAGAACACAGTCCACTTCTTAAAAACTCCAAAAATATTTATTCAGAAAAAACATGAAAAACATGAAACTGCTGAGAGGAGTCAGGAACAGTGGGCAGAAGGAGAGATCAGTGATTGCAGTGGCAGAGCAATCGCTGAAATTTAACATCAATCTCCCGAAAGGGTGCTATCCAGAAGGAGAAGGGGCGCGCAGGAAGATTACAGGGGCAGTGTGTCGACCTGTGTCACCCCTAAAAACTGAAGGATAAGAGGGTGAGAGTGTCTGGTACTTGTTTCCTATCTGGGCGCCCACTAAGTTAATTGAGCACCATGCTATTCTCCGTAGTGAAATCTGATCGCATCGCATCGTACACATACACGATATTGAACGATGCGATGCGATGCGATGCGATCCGATTCGATTTCCCATAGGAAACAATGTTAAATGGCTCAATTTAGCCAAATTATCATAGGAACAATAGTAAATGGGCCAAAAACACCCCTGAACATTGAAATGTCCCCCCAAAAGTAGTTGACGCCACCCCGCCATCAACGTGAACCCGAAGCGTGGCGAGCGCAGCGAGCCCGCGAGGGGCGGCGGTACGCGTCCTCCGACCTTTTCATGCCCTACTATCCACTAGGGCGTGGAGTGAGAATAGAATAGTGTGGCGAGCGCAGCGAGCCACCGAGCCCGAAGCGTGGCGAGCGCAGCGAGCCCCGCGAGGGGACGCGGATACCTTCACAGGTAAACGCGTCCCTTTGCGGGCTTCCCAGGTGTCCGCGTCGCCATGGACACCTGGGAAGCCCGCGAGGGGACGCGTATAACTGTGAAGGTATCCGCGTCCCCTCGCGGGGCTCGCTGCGCTCGCCACGCTTCGGGCTCGGTGGCTCGCTGCGCTCGCCACACTATTCTATTCTCACTCCACGCCCTAGTGGATAGTAGGGCATGAAAAGGTCGGAGGACGCGTACCGCCGCCCCTCGCGGGCTCGCTGCGCTCGCCACGCTTCGGGTTCACGTTGATGGCGGGGTGGCGTCAACTACTTTTGGGGGGACATTTCAATGTTCAGGGGTGTTTTTGGCCCATTTACTATTGTTCCTATGATAATTTGGCTAAATTGAGCCATTTAACATTGTTTCCTATGGGAAATCGGATCGCATCGCATCGTTCAATATCGTGTATGTGTACGATGCGATGCGATCCGATTTCAGTACGGTGCCGTACGTAGAAAACCTGGGCGCCCAGATAGGAAACAAGTACCGAGTGTCTTTATTACCTCTATTTCTGTGCCCCAGGCAGTTGAAAAGGTCTCTTCAGACTGTGCCCAAAAAACTCATAGGGAATACCCGGGGTTAACATAATTTTCCATGAGATTGATTTTGGACATAGAGAAGTGACCTAGGAAAGGTCTGGTTTGCTATATCCAGGATCTCCCTTACCTAGATGGTACAGTGACTTTGCTTTGTGAGGAACATTTTTTTACCTTTTTTTGTGTCCTTTTTATGTGGAAGCCATTTTTTATTGTTTATTTTTTTTTTGAAGTTTTTCATGTTTTTTCTGAATAAATATTTTTGGAGTTTTTAAGAAGTGGACTGTGTTCTCTTTGGATTCAAGTACAGACTTTTCTACTAACTATATACAAACATCAGGTTCACTCTGATCCAAAGGGTTCAGCGCTGTGGGTAATCCTTGAAATGCGTTTCGTTTTTTAAATTAATAAATTGCCCCATGAGGGGACAGCTGATCCCCCCAAAACAACAGTCCCCGCAATCTGTTGGAGCACACGATCTGCTCATGTAAGGTGGGTACTGTCCAGTGCCTCAACCTTAGGTTATTCTGATCTGCTCGTTACTGGTCCAGATCAAAGGCTCCTATTTTAGGAGATTAGGTCCTTCCACAAAACACAAATCCTGTGTGACAGGTGGCTGCTATGTTCTCCAATGAAACGTTGTTGTGTCGTCTGGAAATCTTTACTAGGAAATAGATGAGAAACAGCGCTCTCTAATGTAATAAGCGGGTATTCACACTTTCAAATAAAAGTACTTAAGCACGGTACTGTGCCCATCAGATTGATCTTTAAAACAGTGGTCTCATGGTTTACCAGGATGCTACCCGGACTGCAAGATGGACACACTTCAGATGTCTCCCCACGAGTACCAGTACATGTGCCATGTGATTACATATAGGAAAGAAAACTCCAATTAAAATTAAAAATTTAGGAGTTTATTTAAAGTGTATAAAGTGGATAAATAATAACATAAGAAATAAGTCTTGCAATTAAAATCAGTTAGATTCCCTACTGTAACTAATTCACTTAATTATTTATCCCTAATATATAGTGCAGTTCCCCAAAACAACCCTTGATCAATACCCTATAAATATGGGTTGGGCTTCATCAGAAGAGTACTCTCCTGATGAAGAGTGTAAGAGACGAAGCGCGTAGAGAGCAGTTGACAGTGGGCCATGGGCCAATATATACATATATAAATGCATTTCCCTGCTAAATATGCAGAGGTACAAAATAAGTATTTTGATATATATATATATATATATATATATATATATATATACTGTATAAAGAACAATTAACTACAGTAGTTGGTGAAATACTGAAACAATTATATATACAGTGCCACACATATATACAGTAGTACCCCAAAATATTTGATTTCCTTTTTTAATAAAAAAAAGTATTACAATAGCGCAGATCTCCAAGGTCTAATGTACTTTTTGCTTAGAATCTGGCTTAAATGCAAAGGTCACATGTTTATTATGTGCATTTATCAAGAAAACACTTTTGCATTTCGTTATGCATTAAAATAAGATGTTATAGTGTAAACACAATTCAAAAATGACTTTGGTTTAATAGTTACAGCAAATTTGGTATTAAATATTCAGAACCCTAGAAATTGTTGTTTTATCCAGTTGGTCGCTTCTGTATTGTTATAAATGAGAAGACAACAAAAGAAAAGCTCAAAAATGGGGCCTCGAGCACTAGTGTGTGTGTGGATTAGCTGTTAGGTACAATCTTTAACATAGTGTATCTAACAGTAACTTCTATGGGTTTCTACCTGCGTGAACCAGGTTATGTACAGTATATACTGCATATATTCCTGCCCAACTACCAATGTATCTCGGCCCACACAATGGTTCGCTGAGTGTGTGCAATGGAAATACTGCAACATACCTCCCAACTGTCCCACTTATCGCGGGAACGTCCTGGTTTTTTGGGTTGTTAGTAATGATGACAGCTGTGCACCAGCTAGGTGGTCTGGGGAATGTGACAATCAATAATGACTACAGCTGTGCACCAGCTAGGTGCACTGGGGATTGTGACAGTCAGTAATGACTGCATCTGTGCACCAGCTAGGTGGTCTGGGGAATGTGACAATCAGTAATGACGACAGCTGTGCACCAGCTAGGTGGTCTGGGGAATGTGACAATCAATAATGACTACAGCTGTGCACCAGCTAGGTGCACTGGGGATTGTGACAGTCAGTAATGACTGCATCTGTGCACCAGCTAGGTGGTCTGGGGAATGTGACAGTTAGTAATGACTACAGATGTGCACCAGCTAGGTGGTCTGGAGAATGCGACAGTTAGTAATGACTACAACTGTGCACCAGCTAGGTGGTCTGGGGAATAGGACAGTAAGTAATGACTGCAGCTGTGCACCAGCTAGGTGGTCTGGGGAATGTGACAGTTAGTAATGACTACAGCTGTGCACCAGCTAGGTGGTCTGGGGAATGTGACAGTAATGACTACAGCTGTGCCCCAGCTAGGTGGTCTGGGTAATGTGATGGTTAGTAATGACTACACCTGTGTACCAGCTAGGTGGTCTGGGGAATGTTACAGTTAGTAATGACTACAGCTATGCACCAGCTAGGTGGTCTGGGGAATGTTACAGTTAGTAATGACTACAGCTATGCACCAGCTAGGTGGTCTGGGGAACGTGACAGTTAATAACGACTACAGCTGTGCACCAGCTAGGCAGGGCCAGCTCTACCATTAGGCAGCTTTAGGCATCTGCCTAGGGCGCCAGGATCTGGGGGGGGGGGGGCACCAAGTCTGCAAATCAAAAAAATCAAGGATGTCTATGAGGATCCTTGTTGTACTTGACAATGCAGGTGGCGGCTGTGGAACTTCTAAGACCTCACCTCCATACTTTCCTAGATTGCTGTCCCCTCCTCCTTGTACTGTGTTGCGGGTGTCAAAGGGGAGGGTGCAGAGTGGTCTGGGGAATGTGACAGTTAGTAATGACTACAGCTGTGCACCAGCTAGGTCAGGGGTGGGCCGCTTAACAAAACCAGTAAATATTCGAGGGCCGCACACAATATCTTGTGTGTATATATATATATATATACACACACAATATCTTGTGTGTGTGTATATATATATATATATATATATATATATATATATAAAACTCCAATAATGAAGGCACACGACTCAGAAATTCAGTTTCAGCATATGTATTAGGCTAGAAAGCATCTAGCGCTTTCAAGGGACACAGCCCCCGTCTTCAGGATGGTAGCCTCTTACAGTACAACGATGTGGTCAAACAACCCTCATACCTCCCCCACCAGAATATAAATAGATAACATAGTTGATTACTCACCTGTCCCGTCGCCCGGTTCCCGCGGCCGCCCGTCTCAGTGCCGGAAGTGCGTCATCGCACCACATCCAGGATATCAGAAGCTATGTCCTGGAACGCAAGCCATGCGTTCCAGGGCTCCACTTCCGCATTCTACTAGATAGAGCACGCAGCTCCCTCCCAGAACGGTGCTGCCATCTAGGATCCCGGTGCTGTAGGACAGTGAACAATCTAAAATAAACAAACACAAAAATAGTGATCAGTGATGAACAATACAATAATACAAAAAACATATATACAAAAAAGCTTAATTTAAAGCATTAATGTACAGACCTAAGTCTAATACACTAACTGCACCTGCAAACAAATCCATGTTAACACATCAATCCTAGGATGTAACAGGAACCCTGCTACTATGTCAGGAATTAGTTAAATTCGGTACAATCACTGGCATAATAATTAAGCATTGCTATACAAAATAGAAAAATAGGAGAAAGGACCTATACAAAACCGGAAAACAGACCATTACGCTAAACTATTCCAGTTTATTTTATCGTTGAGACCACCTGGTTTGGTGGTCCCAAGTCTCAAAATCCATTGAGTTTCCCTGATGAGCAATTTCTTCGCTCTATCCCCACCACGGGCACATTCTGGGACTTGATCCAAGATAAAGTATTTTAAAGATGACAATGGGTGACCCATACTTTTAAAATGCCGCGGGACCGGTTGGTCCACATCTTTTCCCCTAAGACTCAAATCAATGGAAGACCTGTGTACCCCCATTCTTTCCTTGAACTTACGGGTGGTTTGACCAACATACCATAAGCCACAAGGACAAATAATAGCGTACACAACATAGGAAGAGGAACATGTGAGCACAGATCTTATATCATAGCTCTTGTTGCAATGGGGATGTTTAAAGCTCTTACATTTAATCATAAATTTACAGGTTATGCACATACCACAACCATAGCAACCCGGGGCCTTGGTATATACATTAGGGGGTAAGGACGGAGTATAATCAGATATGTCCGCATGGACAAGCCGGTCCCTCAAATTTCTCCCCCGTGTGTATGCAAGGAGTGGTCTATGGACTTTAAGGCCAGGTAGCTCATTGTCCATCCGGATGATGGGCCATAGCGCCCGAGATGCTCTCCGGACAATGGGACTGGAGAGGGAAAATTCATGGACCCAAGGGATTCTCTTTCCCTTTTGTTTCTCTTTAGGGCACCACAGGGCTTCAGGATCCATCTCCAAGACCTGCTGTTTCTGCACTAGCAACAGGTCTCTATTGTAGCCCCTGACTAGGAACCTTTCAATCATCTGATCTAACTCATGGGGCAACCTCTCCCTGTCACTAGTCAGGCGTGCCACCCTCAACATCTGCGAAAGGGGCAGACCCTTTTTGAGGGATGGTGGGTGATGGCTCGAAGCCCTCAAGATAGTGTTTCTGTCAGTGCTCTTGGAGAATCTACTGGTGGAAATAGCTCCATCCCTAATCTCAATGGCTACGTCTAAAAAATTGGCTTTACACTCACTATGCTCATATGTAAATTTAATGAAAGGACTTTTTGCATTAATGTCCCTCATCAGGTCCAGGAACCCCTCCTCCCCCCCAGTCCAGATGAGGAACACATCATCTATGTACCGTAGGTACAGCATGATGTGTCCCCAAATGGCCCGGTCACTGAAGAAGAGGTCCTGTTCCTGTGCAAACATATATATATTCGCGTAAGAGGGGGCAACGGAAGATCCCATTGCACACCCTCTACGCTGAATGTAATATGCTCCATCAAATAGGAAAAAGTTGCGGCACAATGTCAATTCCAATAAGGAAAGAAATAATTCATGGTTAAAAACATCAGGGTCCAAATATTTCAACAAAAAATCTTTCATCGATCTCAGTCCCCCCTCATGGGGTATCGATGTGTACAAACTGCACACATCGAGGCAGCATAACAGAGCACCTGCAGGGAGAGACCCAATTTCTTTTAATCTGCGGAGAAAGGTGTTAGTGTCCTTGAGGAACTCCTGGATGTGATATCCTGGATGTGGTGCGATGACGCACTTCCGGCACTGAGACGGGCGGCCGCGGGAACCGGGCGACGGGACAGGTGAGTAATCAACTATGTTATCTATTTATATTCTGGTGGGGGAGGTATGAGGGTTGTTTGACCACATCGTTGTACTGTAAGAGGCTACCATCCTGAAGACGGGGGCTGTGTCCCTTGAAAGCGCTAGATGCTTTCTAGCCTAATACATATGCTGAAACTGAATTTCTGAGTCGTGTGCCTTCATTATTGGAGTTTTGTATACATCGTGGGAGTGCACCGATCAAGTTGATTTGAAGTATTGGAGTGCCGGCATATTTGGAAAATTATATATATATATATATATATATATATATATATACACACATATATATATATATATATATATATATATATATATATATACACACACACACATCCATACATACATACATACATACATACATACATACACACACCTCTCTCTCCCGGCACTCTGTTGCCCCTGGCTTGGGGTGTCTTGCCCTGGTGCCCTCCGTGGTGGATACTCCACTGCTACACCCTCCATGTTGGCGGCGGCACTCAGGGACTCCAAACGTGGTTGCTTAGTGAAACATTTATTATCTACGTTTCGGAGGTCTCGCCCCCTTCGTCAGGATATAACAAGTGACAACACAGCACACATTAAATACACTTACCCTGTGCGTCTCCTCCCCCGTCCTCCGTGGCTGGCATCCCTTCAGGCGTGCTCCGGCCCCGACCTCCGTCACGTGACCTCACATCCGGCGGCTACGTCAGAGCCGGCACCCGGCTGTTGCCATGGCTGACGCGGGCTTCAGGAAGGCATCCGGAGATAACCTATGAGCATACAAATATATGCATTTAAACAAACCGTGTAAAAAAACTTTGTTCACACCATTAAAAACCTTCTAATGCGAGGTTATCACACACTAGTGCATATCAGCTACTTGTGAATGGATGACTGCGCTTATCTGCACAGAATACATTATTACTTAAAGTGACAGTGCTTAATAAAAAAACGTGAAAAACTTGTACAAAAAGTTTTTTGCAAACTGGTCAAAGACCAAGCAAAAAAGACCTAAAAAGACATAAAACAACATATATGCAAACATATATCTCCATAACCCATCGGGCATGGACATAGACAAACTAACATTTAGCAACCAGTATATTCCATTTGATGACTTGCATTACTCAGTCCGAGATCTCACTCAGGACCCTCTTATATAACGAATATATTGATTACCGATTAAAACAGGGGATTTCTGGTCGATGTTATGATGTCCCCACTGTCCTGTGTGCTGGGGAGAACTGCTCTGCCCATGTGGTGCCTCTGATTTTCAGTGACTATGGTCCACAATAACAGCAAAGAGCACTTTGCTAAAATGCCTAAAAATGACAGCACAGAGTCATTACCCCCCACCATCCAAAAATTGGGCCCGAAATCCAGATTCGAACCAACATCATATAATCCATCGATAAAAACCTTCAATCAAATGTTGGAAAAGGAGGGAACAGACTTTCATCCTAAAACACGAAATAACCTGCCCAGAGTACAACAATTGGCCCTACAGTCACTCAGCAAGTGAGAGTATATCATAATACGCAGTGCCGACAAAGGCGGGGCTACTGTCATTCAGGACACTGCGGACTACATCTGGGAATGTGATCGGCTCCTTGGGGACACTGACACTTATACCATACTGGACTCAGACCCCACTGAGCTTTACCAAAAGGAACTGATGGACATCCTCAAAAAGGTGCTTGATGATCAAATCATTTCCAGCACAGTGTTCAATAAATTGCACAATGAGTATCCAGTAGTACCGATCTTTTATAGTATACCGAAGATCCACAAGGATCTGAATGTCATGCTTTTATGTTTTATATATGTACATGTGTTTTATGTGAATAAAAAGGAGTACTGCATATGCATTTCCTTTACACATTTATTTCATATAAACTGGACGGAATACCCTGAGAATAGGACAGGACTCCAGGAAACATGCTGATGTAAAGCCTGTCTTTCTGGTTAACCCCTTACTGACTCGTACGGAGAAGAGGAACGGTACCTCCACATAAGGGATGCACACTTCTTGACCTAATTCCTCTTTTCACCAGTGGCGCCGATAGTGGGTTCATCCCAATCTTTTCTTTCTTGGTCTGGGGAATGTGACAGTTAGTAATGACTACAGCTGTGCACCAGCTAGGTGATGTGGAAAACATGGTAGATCTCGATGACCGGTTTGGCCAGCCCTGCTGTAAGTAGGCCCTGGGATCTGCACTGCAGCCCCACAGCTGGCTATCAGAGTGCCCTGAATGTCCATTGGACGAACCATGCACATGCCCATATGATGATGCTCCAGGCAGGGCCAATCTTCCCAGTGCCGGCAGCACCTTGGTGCAACAACATGATTCTCAGAGGGAGGGGCCGGCACCGGTCAGTGCAACACTTTTACAGCCCTGTGACCATATATTGTTCTCACTGCTTTATTTCAAAGACTAAAGTCAAGCTCCACAAGCTGAAATCTTATGCCACATTCACTTTTCAGAGCCTTTCCACTGTGGAAATTCAGAAGCAGTTGTGCAAACAAATGAAGTTTAAAAAAAATGGTGTTTTCCCAGTGGAACGGTGGTTTTACACTTTGTAGATGACCTACAGGTGATGTATGTGTAGCCGCACAAGCAGATATGAGTGCATTCCGTGTTATCTTTGCTGCTTTTTCTTTTGGATTTGCACAGTATTGATTGATGCTAAAGGTGACAGATCTGCTCACATGAAGCAGGGCACGATTTTATTATTAGCTAAAGTAAATTCACAGTAAAAGCTGCAGCTTTGCGCGATGTACACTAGTCCTGCCAACCTTTTCTTTACAACGATTCAGATGTTTCTTACACTACAGTGACCTCATGGGGGAAGAGGTGCAGCAAAACACAGACAGAGAAACAGCTTCTAACTGTCATTTTTCAAACAGAGGGGGCTATTTGCCTGATTCAGTCCTGATCACACAGCTGCGAATTCACGGTGGCCGATGATCTATACCAGGGCTGGGCAACACCGACCCTCCAGATGTTAATGAACTACACATCCCAGGATGCTTTGCATTAGTTTTGCTATGTGGCCATGCTGAAACTGAAGCAACGCATCCTGGGATGTGTAGTTTATTAACATCTGGAGGGCCGGTGTTGACCAGCCCTGATCTATACAGTGTGAATGTGTACAGTTCGCATGTGCGAGGTCACCTCGCAATGAAATCCTGCAGCTATTTCTATACACAAGTCGTTTGCAGGGTGATTCACAGGAAGTAGGCACCTGTTTAGCGGGAACGCTAAGAAAAGTGTCCTGGAAAATGCTAGACAAGCCTGATTGTTTTAAGGGACGGTGTGTGACTTCAGCGCCAGCCCAGATATGCCTTTTTCCATTGCACCGCTAAGTAAGTCCAGTACTACGCCGCAGCTGCGATGACTTGGGCCCAATGTTCCCTCTAATTTTACGAAGGCTGTGTGCGGCTAAAGATTTTGGCTGTGCAACTTTGGAAGGAAATTTTTATTTTTGTGCATCACATATATAACTGTAAATTGATGTTCAGCATTTGTGTTAACTTTACTTCAAAATTATTTTACACATTCAAAACACAGCACACAATGTAGTTAATGGGTGAAACACACATAAATTGAGTCCACAACTGCAAAAAGGGACCACTGCTGCTTTGTGCACTCTGTTGTAATGTCTGTGCGCACGCTCGTCGAGTTGTGTGCGCGCGCACAGCTTAGAGGGAACACTGGTTGGGCCCAGTGTAAAAAGCGTTCGATGTTGAGCCTGTCACCGTGGGCTTTGGACACATTCCCACAGCTGCGAATGGATGTGTAGCCATAATCGCACATGTGCCCTCTGGTGGACACAGTTGGATTTGCAACTACAGTATGTATCTGCAAAAATCTGCTAATGACGCAGCTGCAGGAAATCACTATCGGCAGATGGCACAGACTCTACCCCAGAAGGAGGTAAGTGCAATTACAGCACATTATGAGGACAGACATTATACTGCAAAGGAGGTATTTGCCAGATGAAGGACAATCACCACTGCACCTTTATTTGGGGTACCTCTAGGTCTGAACAATTAACAAATTATACTACAGTAAAAACCCCTCACCAAAGTATCAGAGATTAGCCAATTACATTGAAGGATTTAGAAATAGCACCCGGTTGGGCACTAAAGAGTCTATATGGCATTTGCCATGGGAAAACATACCCACTTTCCCCACAGCCTGGCCAGCAGCCACTAGATGAGGAGGTAAATGTTACACCATAGTTGTCTACCCTCCTGCATTCTGCAGGAGACTCCCTGAAATAGCAGCAATCTCCCTCTCTCCCTCATTAGTCTAGCAATCTCCCTCATTTCACCTAGCCCACATTACACTGTTACACCATAGTTACCTCCCCTCCTGCATTCTGCAGGAGACTCCCTGAAATAGCAGCAATCTTCCTCTCTCCCTCATTAGTCTAGCAATCTCCCTCATGTCACCTTGCCCACATTACACTGTTACATCATAGTTACCTCCCCTCCTACATTCTGCAGGAGACTCCCTGAAATAGCAGCAATCTCCTGATGGAGACACTGTGCTAATCACTGTACTAAGAAGTGCCTCCCTCCCTCCGGGTCCTCCTCACAGTGAGCAGTCCAGAGTGCTTAAAAAAATATTAAGGTGGGCTACAGTTAAATTTTAATGAAATATATAAATAATATTGTATATACATATATGATTACATTAAAATAGGAGGGGGGGGGACAAAAATGTTGTGCCTAGGGGCGGTCTGACCCCTAAATTCGCCCATGCCCACATGCACAGCGCCCCCCCCCCCCCCGCGGTGGCGGGGGCTACTATAGTTACGCCGCTGTAGACAATAGGATACTGTATTCAGAACTGGTATCCAAATAACAAGCTCTAGCTACACTACAGTGCTCAAGTAAGAATTTGATACTTTTCCACAATATCTTTTTTTGAAGCTTCAGCAAGTGACAATATTGTAAATAAGCATACAATATAATTATTTAAAAGAGTCATGCTAGCATAATGGGCTGTACTGTAATTCAGACCTGATCGCAGGTAAAGTTTGTTCTCAAAATGGGCAAAACCATGTGCACTGCACTGCAGGTGAGGCAAATTAGAGAGAGGCACGGAGAGTAAAGCCCCACACACATACAGTACCTCCCAACTGTCCCAACTGAGCTTGTGCACAGCATCTATTCCCCGAGGCAGAGGGGCTCATGGCATGGCCAGCAGCTCACAGAGCCGCTGGCCATGCCCCCACAGCAGCAAAAATGGGGGCGTGGCCTCACAAGAGCATCATGAGCATAGGCCACACCCCTGACCGCTAGGCCGTGCCCCTAACTCCCTCTGCACAGAATTCATCAGCCCCTCCTGCAGTGCATATGGTTTTGTCCTTTAAAGAGTGGTTGTGCCTTTGCGAGTGAACCAGAATAACCCCCTTAGTCCCCACTTTACCAACTTTCTAGTTACACCTATGACAGTGGTCAGGGAACTCGGTCCTCATTACCCCACACAGTGCATGTTTTGCTGGTAACCCAGCAGGCGCACAGGTGTACGACCTAAGGTCTGTCGGTCTTCAGTGGTCAACCTTCTGTCGGCCCTAGTGAGTGTATAACACTACTACACATGTTGGATGTGAGGGGAAGGGGGGTGGGAAATGGATCAGAGCACAGGTAATTGAGGTAAGTTAAGTAGGTATAGGTTAGTATCAGAAATCCACAATTCAAAGAAAATTGGAGAGGCCTGTTAAAAGGGATCTCACAAAGTAAATGGCGTGGAGGTGCACCCTAGAGAGTAAATGTACATGCAAGCAAAGGAGGGAAAAAGACTCTCTCTTTGTTGGGGCACTCTTTGGTTGAGATTACAGGACTGTAATCTATATAAACATCAATAGGAGTATGTATTCAGGTATTGTCAGTAAGTTTGTACATAGTGACACAAGTTATTTGAGATTATGTAGATTGAGATGCCACTCTTCCGAGAAAGTTTCCGAAGTGGGGCCAGTGTCAATGGGATGGGGTAGGCTGGTATAGGTGCTAGTAACACGTGGGAGGATGGGGTGGATTGATCCAACCCAGAGTATGATTGTTTTTAAAAATTAGCTTTTATTAGGTTTTAATTAAAATAAGCACTAGACAAAAGCGTTTTTTAGGCGCTCACACACACACACACATGTAACATATATGGAGTCACACTGACTCATTGGTGCCCAGTGGGCATTAGATCCCCTAGTTCAGCAACACAAACTCTTTAGCTCAAGGCGGTGGGTATATATTAATATTGGACCCTTGTGGTTCTAGAAATGGCCCTCCAAGTGAATATTATCTGGAGCCTATAAGAGCAGTCAACTATAACCAAACACTCTGCCCAGAGGGTGATAATTCCCCTGCAGAGTTTCTCTGCCTAAGGGTATAATGTCGTTTATCCTGAGCAGGAGAGACTGGTGGGTTAAAAAGGGTTGCCTTGATGTCGTGTTGCTGAGTCGGGGTGGTATCTATTAGGATTTACTAGGGTCCACTTTTCCAGAAACACAAACCGTCAGTCTTAGAACAGAAAATGCATGCTTCTTTCAGATCGATACATCTAGTTCTACAACTGTTATCACAGTGTATCAACTCTGAGGTTGTACTGTAAAAGTTACTAACCCAACATTGTATCTAAGGGGTAGCAATCCTTTGCAGAATTTACCTGTGGGTATTGGCCTGTTCTGGGAGAGAGGGAATGTGAACTGCCAAAATGGCCCCCCTAATTTGTTGCAAAAAAGAGATAGTATATATTAGAATTTGAGTAGATTCCACAAGCTCTGGAATCTTTGTTTATCAGCAGCACTTTTCAGTACTTTCTGCTACAAATTATCAAGTGCAATTAGTTAACAACATTTTTCAGTATTCATTGTAACAATCTGTTTAGTGCAATTTATCAACAGTGTATTTGCCCTCAAGCTGACCACATATGCATTTTTAGTACAGATTACTGTCAATTCAGCTAGCAGCTGACGTGCGAGTGGGTTTACTCTGTACTATCACAGTCTATCTTACACATTTACTAGACAAAAATACTTGCAGTCAGGCCAGTCGCCAAATGATTAGTTTCAACACAGGCTTAGTGCTATTTTCGCAAACAGCTGTTGTGTCGACATTGTTATATTGTGCTATTGACGGAAACAAATTCAATACAGACAAACATTCTGGTGTCAACGGTATCTTGGCCGTCAAGTCGGCAGTCAGATGGGTACTTTTGATATACTATATACTACTACACATGTGTCAGTTTTCCTAGCATGGAGGGGTGGTATAATAGTGTGCCGAGCGCAGCAAGGCACTGCGCCCAAAGTGAGGGGACGCAGTACACTTCTACTGCTTCGCTCGCCATGCGATGGGATGCAGTACACTTATATGGTGAGGTGTCCATGTCAACATTTATGGACATACACACAAAAAAACCTCATATGGACCTTCATCCTGTAGACCTTTGCTTGTGACTCATACCTGCACACTTGAATCGCTGCTTTCCGTGAGTCCCCACTGAGTTACTGGTCACCCTCCCACATCCTGTCCACTTCCTAGTAAAATGCGCCATAGTGGCAATGACGCAACGGCGTCCTTTGAAGACATGAACTACCAGCTACTTTGTATATATGCTTCAGTTGAATATTATTGCCGTTATTTGTGCAATGTAACACTTTAGCATCTTGTTACTATCCAGTATTAACAGCGTTGTCTGGATTTTTCAAATATAACCATAAATGAAATATTTAATCTGATCTATGAATTCACTTTAAAACCTACATCACCATTCTAGCACTCATCCAGCAGGGGGCAGTGTCATCACACGGAATCTGTAGCTTTGCTTAAATCTCAAATAAGCACCGAGAAATTTTTCTCCACTATTGATCATGTTCTTCTGTGGTTTGTTAACGCATATTTTTCTTCCCCAACCTATGCGAATATCCATAAAGTCAGTAATAATGTTGCCCTCCTGAAAAAAGAACCAAAAAAAGTTTTGCTGTTTTTTCCCCCCCTATCCACATTGCCTACGCATTGGCAAAGTTCTGAAAAATAAGTCATTTACATAACAAAACCAGCATTTAGCCCGCGGCAACTGCACGAAACGGCCTCCTGGGGGAAAACAATAAACCCAGCGGATATGATTATGAATGATACAGACAAGGTGCGAAACACAAAGGAGAGACACTAACTCAGCTTTGTGATATTTACAGAGTTGTAAGAATGGAGTTTGCCAGCTAATAGTGGGATACTGAATAATATTGATAACACAAACTGAAAAAAAAAAGTAAAATAGAATTGATTGTGTATTTTTTAGGTTAAATCGTCATTGTATTTAATGCACACACTAGCGCTGCTGGTCTGGACTCTGGAGAGACAGGGTTTACCCTGCTCTGAATTCTGCACACAAGTCCCAATAAAGGCGTAAGGAGGCAGAGAGGAAAGTAACGGAGGGGAAATGAACTGTTTTAACTATTTCAGTGCCAACAGCTCTGTGAGAGATGTGTAAATATATCTGATAAAACTCCCAGCGTCGCTCACATTTGTTATATAAATTCAAATTAAAAAATGTGTAAAAAAAAAAAGATTATATTTCCTATAAAAGATAAACATTACAGGTCATTATTATGAATAAAAATGTTTGCTTGGAAATTTTCACACCTGTTTTGTCAAATTCACTTGGCATTGAAAGGGTTAAGCAAGAAGAGAAAAATTGGAAATATATCAGTGGTTCCCAAACTTTTCAAATCACGGCACCCTAGAGCTTCAGAAAAAAAAATTCACCGCATCCCTGGGCCAAAATTTTCTTATTCAGAAATTAAGTACATTTTTTTTATATGTCATACAAAGGTTTCAGTATGGGTGAAGGACAGAATTAGCTTCTGTTTGTCCACATATTGTATTATTGGCAGCCCACCAGCAATGTTTTTGCCTTTTACAGTGCGGTGCGGGAGTACGTCCGGGAGCAGTGCATTGAGGCTGGGAGTTTGGCTCTGCGCAGCGTGACGTGGTCAGAGGTTACACTGCGCAGAGCCGCACTGCTGGGGATGGGAGCAGGGGCAAAGGTGTAGCTGCATATGTGGCATACCCTGCAGCGGCTTGGGGGAGCGGCGCCAGCGGGGTCTGTGGTGGTTGCTGCTGGATGAACTGACAGGCGACTCAGGCAGCATTGAGCGCTGAGCTGGTCCCGATCCGTGCATATCTAATGAGTGGGGACCCAGTGCAGTGCATATTAGCGGGTCCCCTCTCCATGCATATGTAATGAGCGGGTCCCGTTCATTACATATGCACGGGGCGGGGACCCGCTCATTTGGTATGCACTGCGTCCCTGCTCATTAGATATGCATGGAGCAGGACCAGCTCAGTGCTCAATGCTGCCTGGGTCACCTGTCAGCTCAGCCAGCGGTGCTCGTAGTCCATCGCCTCGCACCTTCATGGGGGGGGGGGGGGGGAAATGGGGTACCAGAATTTATTTGGGCAGGGGGGAGAAAAATTTCTAGCTACGCCACTGAGCAGGGCAAAGATGCTGCCTGGCATTAGTCTGCGCATGTGCAGTCTAATCCTGAAATCTCTGGATTGAAAACGGCAATCCCGGGATTCGAATCCCGGCAATTTTAGGGTAAATCCCGGGATCCCACCAATCCCGATCCTGAGATTGGCCACCCTACTTCTGAGTGCTGAAATATATATGTTAAAGTCCATTCCACTCAATGAGAAGTTGTAAAGTAACCTTCATTTACCTGATATACATATATACTGTACAAACCACACTATAAAAGTCGCAGGGTGTCAATGAGCGAGCTACACCAATGTGAATGTGATACAATGCGAATACTGTATATGCAAATGTTGGGGCAACTGGTTCGGTATTGAGGCGTCCTCCAGAGGCTTTGTGAGTCCCAGCGGCTGTGGCCACAGATCAGTCACTTATTGCATTTCTGATTAGCCCCATGGCCGCTGGAAGTGAGATGCTGGAGCCGCTATTACTGTGTATAGGGGTTCAGACACATGCTTAGACATGTCCTAAATATAGTTGTGACACACCTGTGTTTTTTCTGCCAGGAGCCCAAATGGCATGCTTTCCTACTTTTGAAAACTAGTTTCAGGGAGATTATAGTTGGTAGTAGAATTTTGTATAGCGCACCATTGAGGGGGTGTGTCATGCTCCACCCAAATGGCGTGTCTAGTTCCATATATGGAGAGATAGTGAAAAGAGATTGTGAACGTGGCACCTAGAAGCGTGGGTGTGTACTGCTACATCTGAGAGGAATCTTTTAAAATGACTTATATCCAAATGTAGATGAGCCCCAAAGCAGTTAGTATAAGCTACTATACTTGGTAAAGTGCTGGGAAACGGTGCTGATGATTCAATGTAAATGTATCTATCTCTCATTCCTTTTCCCCCCAAAAAATGTAACAGTGTATGAGGGAGATTGCTAGACTAATGAGGGAGAGAGGGAGATTGCTATTATTTCAGGGAGTCATCTATAGAATGCAGGAGGGGAGGTAACTATGATGTAACAGTGTAATGTGGGCAAGGTGACATGAGGGAGATTGCTAGACTTATGTGGGAGAGAGGGAGATTGCTGCTATTTCAGGGAGTCTTCTGCAGAATGCAGGAGGGTAGGCAGCTATGCCAAATGGTCCCTTACTCAATCAGTTTGTGAGTAAATCCTGACTGCGGCCACTGTCACAAGACCATCATGGCCCATGCGCAGTGCACTCAGACTGTAATAACATTGGGTTTGAGTAATACTCTGAATGAGGCTCACAGAGTAGGAGCAGAACTACAGTAGGAATGTGTAGGCATCAAAGAAAAATGCTGTAAATGTCTGATCTGCTACTATGGTAATTATGAATCAATTTCTAATATTATAACATTTCTTTCCTATCAATATCACAGCGCACCCAATACTGCTACCAGTGCACAATACCATTGTGGTGCATACTTCATGCCTTTCCTGTGCGGAAGCCAAAATGGGCACAGCTGGTACCTATGAAAACCAGGTCTGTTGTAATAGTCAAACTGGTTACAGATGGGATAAAATACAACTGGGTAAATCAGTTCATAACCTTCCCTTTGTTCCTTACGGTATTTACTTCAGTCTGAATCATACTTGTCTTGCCTATGCCCACGCTGTCAGTAGCTGTGGGAGATTGCACTATTTCTGGTTAGTCACCTGCAGTCCTGGAAGGGTACGTGGCTCTCCCGCATCCTGCCTGCAGGATGCCGATAATATCTTAGTGGCTGTGTGAAAGGATGGGGCTAAAAGATATGGATTGCACTGCCCCACACATGTGGCTCTGTGAATTGCAGCCCATCCCCATATTAGGGACATCACAATGACATCACAGTGTCGTCACTGTCCCCCCTGAGGTAGCCTGCCGCATCTCATCTCCGGCCTTCTCCTCATGATGAGACAACACCGGTAAGGTAATTATAGTTTGTGCGCATTATGAAAGCTACGTAATAGTCTTGCACACACTGTATAGTGTGAAAGTGGTAGAAGGTAGGGGCTTTATGCATTGGTTGAAGGCTTCACTCCAAAAGGAATCACGATCCCACATTTTTTTTCAACATCGGAGAGTTTTACAGAGGTCCTACCATACACCACTAAAGAAACTATTTATAATTGATTTAATAACACTTTTATTCTTGAACAATCCTCCAATAGCACTTTGATTAGGCATGTTTCTGATTTTTAACTGTATACTGTTACTGTACACTGTGTTGTACTTGTGAAATACTGTTATTTCATTGTGATTATTTTGGTCTTAATATGGGTGCCGGATGAGTGACCGACATTGTTGTATAACATATTCTTTATCTGACCCTAACTCTCTCTCTAACTACCCGCTCAGCTCCCATGCCTCTCCAAGCTACTAGAGAGACTTGTCTACTTTCGCCTCACACATTTTCTTAACTCTCACGCCCTATTAGACCCACTTCAGTCAGACTTTCGTTCCCAACACTCCACTGAGACAGTACTGACTAAAGTGGTGAATGATCTGGTAACTGCTAAGTCTAAAGGCCATTACTCACTACTTATTCTTCTAGATCTTTCTGCTGCGTTTGACACTGTGGATCACACTCTTCTCTTACAAACACTACACTCCCTAGGTCATAATGATACAGCCCTTTCCTGGTTCTCATCTTACCTATCTGATCGCTCTTTCAGTGCTCGCTTCTCTGACTCTACTTCCTCTTCACTACCTCTGTCAGTTGGATTTCTGCAAGGCTCAGTCTTAGGTCCTCTGCTTTTCTCAATCTATACTTCCTCTCTTGGAAAACTAATCAGCTCTTTCGGATTTCAGTATCACTTATATGCAGATGATACTCAAATCTATCTATCAACCTCAGAGTTGTCACCAGTGGTTTTGGGCCGAGTATCTGAATGTCTCTCTGCCATCTCATCTTGGATCTCTTTTCGCCAACTCAAACTTAATATTTCCAAAACGGAATTACTTATATTCCCACCTGCCAAGAACAGTTACCATCCTGATATCTCCATCACTGTTGACAACTCGACAATCTACCCTACCCCACAAGCTCGTTGCCAAGGGGTCATCCTCGACTCTGAACTGTCTTTTCTTCCCCACATTCAATCTGTCTCCAAATCATGCATGCATCTAAAAAACATATCCAAAATACGACCGTATCTCACACAAGACACTACTAAATCTCTTATCCATGCACTCATTATATCCTGCATTGATTATTACAATAGTCTCCTAACTGGTCTTCCCACTGCTAGGCTGATCTTCCTTGCAAGATGCTCATCATCTGCTGATCCGCTCTGCCAGTCCCTCCATTGGTTGACTGTATCTTACCGTATTCAATATAAAACACACTCGCATATAAAGCTATTAACCATACTGCACCATCACATATCTCTTTACTTATCACAAAATATCTCCCATCTCGACCACTCCGCTCTGCACAAGATCTGCGTCTCTCTTCTGCACTGATCACTAGCTTCCATTCACTATTACAGGACTTTCATCGGGCTACTCCCACCCTATGGAATGCCCTTCCAAGCACAATAAGACTCTCCACTAGCCTCCAAACTTTCAAGCGTTCCCTGAAAACTCACGTCTTCAGGCAAGCCTATCATATATAAGTTCTACACGCATAACCCTCTGAGGCACTTATGTATTATATAGCTTCCCTTCTGGACCTGCAACTTGCTGGGACTGCTATGCTATTACTGATGCCTGTCCTTGTGTTTCCCCCCTATGTCCCTATAGATTGTAAGCTTGCAGCAGGGCCCTCCTACCTCCAAGTCTGTCTGTTGTTACCCAGTTTGGTTGGTCACTGCCTACGGAATCTGCTGCGCTACATAAGAAACTGTAAATAAATAAATTGTTAATGTTTATGTAAGCTCCAATAAAATAAATATGATAAAAAGTGCATTGCCCTCTGTCTGGGCCCCCTACTCTCTGCCAGTAGTGCTGTAGAGTCTGTTGGTAAAAATTAAATATTATATTGCAGTCATGGGATGTGTTACCCTGATTCTGGGTAGATGTAAGAAGCAGTGATAAGAGAGGAGAAGTGATTCAGTGGAGAAGTGGCACATGGCAACCAATCAGCACTGAAGTAACATCTATAATTTGCATAATATAAAATTATACAGATCAGCTGATTGGTTGCCATGGGCCACTTCTCCTCTGGCTCACTACTCCTCCCTTATCACTTCTTCATACATCTACCCCCCCCCCCCCAGTGACCTTCAGCGCAGGGATCCCCAATACAATACCTGTGCCTCGTACCGCGCAGTTTTGAGTAATTATTTAATCTCCTTTGCAAACACTGAAACAGAGACAGACGTGCTCGCTGTAAATAATGCAGGTGGTGCTGGAAGCTGACACACTTGATGATATTTGGTTAAGGTGAAAAAAATTAACGACAGAAAAGGCCTAATGACTCCTAATCTCATACAAAAAATGCCGGTTGGGTCTCCTACGCGATTATTCCTAATTTAACGGTGCTATAAATCTAGATGAAAGGGAGCGTAAAACTCTAATGAACTGGATCTTTGAAGAAGTGGCTGGAAGCTAATGACTGCAAGACTGATCTGTGCCTTTGTATCTCCGCACTGATTTCTCCTGCAAATTTCAATTAAATATTTTCAGAATAATGTGAAAACCGAGTACTCAGCGCCGTTGTCTGGACAAGTCCTATTCTCACTTTTGGCAAATGACCAAGCGGCATCATTTTCTATGGCTGAGCTGCCCTTTTATGGCCATTATAAAGTCATCCCAGCGGCCTTTCATCTTATAGACGATATTTAATGGCGGCATGATCATCTGCGTTATCATGAACTTTGTTTTAATATAATGTCACGTACAGAGATTGGCAGATTCAATTTCTTTAATGTGCGGCTTCATGAAGCAGAGATGAGTCCCAGAGGGCTCCGTTAGCAATAGTGTCTGCCATCTTATGTTCCTCTTGAAAGAATAATTAAGGGCTGATTCTTTAGTGATAGGTCCCCAGCGTATTCGAGCTGCGGACCGATAGTATGGCTCTGCAGATGCGCATATAGCGCCAGGGCCGGATTTATGCCTAGGCCCGTGAGGCACCGGCCTCAGGGCGGCACCAATTAAGGGCGGCAGGCAGGCTGACATTCTGTTAAATAGCAGCAGGGCACAGCGGGTAGGCAGCGGCGAGTGACGAGCGCCGCCGACATGAATTATCATATGTCGGCGACAGCGCCGCTCGTCACCCGCCACTGCCCACCCACTCTGCCATGCACATTACCACTTAGGGGCTGGGTCCAACGGTTCCACTGCGCGTCCGGAAATGGCTCAGGCTCACTGCTGCCGGCTCCCACCCATTGGCTACTCTACACACACACACACACACACACACACACACACAGTCTATTGGCTGCTGTGTATCCAGCAGCTGAGCTGAGCGGCGCGCAGATCCTCCCTGCACTCAGTCAGTCACAGTGTGTGAGCCGGAGAGAGACTGATGGAGACACTGTGCTAATCACTGTACTAATAAGTGCCTCGCTCCCTCCGGGTCCTCCGTACAGTAAGCAGTCCAGAGTGCTTAAAAAAATATTAAGGTGGGCTACATTTAAATTTTAATGAAATATATAAATAACAATGTATATACATATATGATTACATTAAAATAGGGGGGGACAAAAATGTTGTGCCTAGGGGCGACCTGACCCCTAAATTCACCCCTGCCCAGCGCTATAGAAGCTGTTAGCAGCGCCGGAAAATGCCGGCTCACCCCGGTGTCAGTGCGGGGTGAGCTGACTCTGGAGAAGGGAGGACAGCGCTGGACCCTGGGTCGTTAAGTATATTGGTGTAAAAGTGAGGTGTGTGTGTGTAAATAAGTTCTACTTTTCTGTGTGTGTGTGTTTTATTTTAACATTTATTTATTATTAAATATTTATAGTTTCTTATATAGCACAGCATATTCAGTTGCGCTTTACAATTGGAAACAACAGTGATTAAACAAACTGGGTAGATACAAACCGACATGGAGGTAGGAGGGTCCTGCTCGCAAGCTTACAATCTATAGGGATAATAGGAGGGATACATAAGGATAGAAATCCATGGCATAGCATTTCCATCAGATTACTAGATGGTCCTGGTGGGGTGCAATTAGATATGAATGCTACTGGAGGTTGTGTGGGGGTCCTGAATATGATACGCTTGCCTGAAAGTGAGTTTTCAGGGAACGCTTGAAAGGTTGGAGGCTAGAGTAGAGTCTTAATGTAGGTGGAAGGGCATTGCATAAGGTGGGTGCTGCCTGACAAAAATCCTGCAAGTGGGAGTGAGTAATAAGTGTGGATGAGAGACTCAGATCTTGTGCTGAGCGGAGAGCTCGGGTGGGGATATATTTTGAGATAAGCAAAGAGATATAAGTTGTAGTCAGAGTAATGGCTTTGTATGTACAGTAGGTAGAAGTTTTTTATATTGAATGCGGTAATATCAGTGGCGGTTTTTACCTATGGGCTGCAGCCCCCCCCAGGTAAAATCCGCCACTGTAGTGAAGCCAGATGAAGTCTGTGAGACTGCTCTGGCTTCACTGTGACTGGGAGTGACTTCCAATTGGAAGTCTGACCTGCCAGTCACAAAGGCAGTCCCATTGGGAGGTGTTACCTCCCTCTGGGACGCTTTTGTGCGGGCTGCCGTGCAAAAACGGCAGATGCGCAGTACCTACAGTTGTCTTTAAAATTATTCAACCCCCACTGAAATTGAATGTTTTGGCCAGTTTGACATTGATTTTGATCATTCAGTCATCTTGCTTACATTTACATGAAAGAGGCACTTGTAGGTCAGAGAAATATAAACTTAAGTTTATAATGAAATAACCACAAATGTCTTTTCTGTGCTCACATCATTATTAGTTTTTATTCAACCCCCAAGTGACATTCAATCTTAGTACTTAGTACAACATCCTTTTACAGTTATAACAGCTTTTAAACGTGAAGCATAGCTTGACACAAGTGTCTTGCAGCGATCTACGGGTATCTTCGCCCATTCTTCATGGGCAAAAGCCTCCAGTTCAGTCAAATTCTTAGGCTTGCGCACTGCAACTGCTTTCTTTAAGTCCCACCAGAGGTTCTCAATCGGATTTAAGTCTGGTGACTGCGATGGCCACTCCAAAATGTTCCAGCCTTTCCTCTGCAACCATGCTCTAGTGGACTTGGAGGTATGCTTGGGATCATTGTCCTGTTGAAAGGTCCAACGTCTCCCAAGCCTCAGGTGTGTGACGGACTGCATCACATTTTCATCCAATATCTCCTGGTACTGAAGAGAATTCATGGTACCTTGTACACGCTGAAGCTTCCCTGTACCTGCAGAAGCAAAACAGCCCCAAAGCATAATTGACCCTCCGCCATGCTTCACAGTAGGCAAGGTGTTCTTTTCGTCATATGCCTTGTTCTTCCTCCTCCAAACATAGCGTTGATCCATGGGCCCAAACAGTTCTAATTTTGTTTCATCAGTCCACAGAACACTATCCCACAACTTTTGTGGTTTGCCCACATGACTTTTGGCATACTGCAGTCGACTCTTCTTATTCTTGAGAGACAGCAAGGGGGTGCGCCTGGGGGTTCTGGCATGAAGACCTTCATTACGCAGTGTGCGCCTTATTGTCTGAGCTGAAACTTCTATACCCACATCTGACAAATCTTTTTTTCAGTTCCTCAGCAGTCACACGGGGACTTTTATCCACTCTACGCTTCAGGTAGCGCACAGCAGTCGAAGTCAGGATCTTCTTTCTTCCACGACCAGGTAGCATTTCAATAGTGCCCTTTGCCTTGAATTTGCGAATGATGCTTCCTATGGTGTCTCTTGGTATGTTTAACTTCTTTGCAATCTTCTTATAGCCATTGCCCTTCCTGTGAAGACAAATCACCTCTTCTCTTGTCTTCCTGGACCATTCTCTTGACTTCACCATGTTTGTAACCACACCAGTAAATGTCTAGAAGGAGCTGAGTATCACAGTCATTTTAAAGCTGCCTAATTGGTGCTTATTATGCTTGATTGGTGCTCGGTGACATCCACAGGTGTTTTCAATACCTGATTGAAAACACCAGAATTAACCTCTCTTCTTCAGAGTGGTAGTCTTTAAGGGGTTGAATAATTGTGGCAATGAAGAAACCACAAAATACACATTTACTACTGTGTTATATAAACAATGATGTCAGTTTAGTTGCATTTGGTTCTTTAAAACGTTCTTGTAGGATTTCATTCTGAATACAATTCCAAATGTACACTATAGTCCCTAAACCCCTTTACAGCATTGGGGGTTGAATAATTTTAAACACAACTGTATATAGGTACTGCGCACGTGCTGGTCCCGGTGCCTGTAACTTACATTGTACAAGTGCCGGGACCAAGATTACTTCTATGAGCTGTTGACCAATCAGCCCATAGAAGTTGGCTGCATGGTCATCGCAGCAAAGGCACTGGGACCGATCCAGAAGAGGAGGCAGCAGCGGCGGCGACAGGGGGAGGGGGTGCCTGATTCGTGGCACCCCCACTGCTGCCAGAGGCAGCCCCCCTCCCCCAATAAGGTTACGCCGCTGGGTAATATACAGGCAACCAATGGAGGGACTGGCAGAGCGGATCAGCAGATGACGAATGTCTAGTCAGGAAGATCAGCCTTGCAGCTGAATTCAAAATCGATTGTAGTGGCGAGAGTCTTTTCTTAGGAAGACCGGTAAGGAGGCCATTGCACTAATCAATGCGTGATATAATGAGTGCATGGATTAGAGTTTTTGCAGTGTCTTGTTTACACAAGGACGAATTTTGGATAGGTTTTTTGATGCATGTAACATGATTTAGAGACAGATTGAATGTGAGGAATGAAGGACAGTTCTGAGTCGAGGATGACCCCTAGGCAGCGAGCTTGTGGGGTAGGATTAATTGATGTGTTCTCAACAGTGATAGAGATATCAGGTTGGTAACTACTCGGCTGGTGGGAATAGAATTAATTAAGTTTTGGAAATGTTGAGTTTGAGGTGGCGAGATGACATTCTTTTACAAGTTCCAGCGGGCCCATTAATGCCCCGCATGCTGGGACTTGTGGTTCGCCAAGTCCCTGCATGCGGGGGAGGTCTGCTGGCACTTGTAGTTCACCTGTATAAAGCAATGTTATAAATGAGTGTGTTAACCCTATCAGGCGAGCGTCCAAAGCCCAGGGATGCCGGGGACAGCCCCGGGCTTCAGCCCTGGATGGGTGAAGCCTGGGGGGGACCCCTTTATTTGGGGGGTCCCCCCGGTACCCCGTCCAAGGCTGACCAGCCACGGTGCTCATGGTACGGCCGGGGGACCTTATGTAAAAAGTGTCCCCCTGCTGTGGCGTGACACCGCGGGCTGTTGGAGCCCTGTGCTGGTTTCAAAATACGGGGGACCCCCAGATTTTTTGTCCCCCGTATTTTTGGAACCAGGACCAGCCCAAGAGTCTGGGGCTGGTTTTAGTAATACGGGGGACTCCTACACTTTTTGTCCCCCGTATTTTTGGAACCAGGTCCAGCTCAATGAGCCTGGGGCTGGTTATGCTCAGGAGGGGGGACCCCACGCCATTTATTTTTTTTACAAAAATTCGCACAATTCCTCAAATTCGCACATTTTCATGACTAGAAATCGCCCATTATTGCACTTAATCACACTTTTTTGCCAGGAATACGCAGCTCATTAAATATGCAAATTTTGGGAAAAAATGCGATTTTAAAAAGTGCGATAATGGGCGATTTTGAAAAGTTACTAAAACTCGCATCCTATTAAGGAGGTTATTCTGGTTGATGCGTAAATTTCCGAATTATTTCGGAGCGGACCGCACGCCACGCTGTGCGGACATCGTACGAAGAAACGCCCAGCGGTCCTCCGCATTCGGACGGACTCACACTTTAAGAAGAGAGCGTGTTTACGGATGACATCCAAACCTTGCGTGTGCGGTGGACACACATATTCTGCACGGTCTTACAGCGCCTGCACGGTCTTACATCGTCAGAACGGACGGGAACCTTCCCGTACGCACCGATGCGGTGTATTAACGCAATACTCACGACTATTATCTGAACTCATAAAATCGGTCACATGACACACTTATGCAACCTCATTAAAAAGTGTTTGTTTGTAATTGAAATCAATTAAATCCTAATAGATACTTAAACACATTACTACCACATTCATTAAAGACATTAACCCTTACATCATGTGAAGTGCCATTTATTCATTGTTACCCCTTTATCTAGGTTTTATGTATGCATATTATTTCATAATTGCACGTCAAATGCAATATTCTACAATGTGCTAATTATTACTAACACATACTAAAGCAAACTTAACAGTTATAAAACAGTGGGCCTTATTCTGGTCGGTGCGTACATTTCCGAATACTTTCGGATGGCGTTTTTTAGCCGTCTGCGCATGCGTGGGGAACACTATGCGCATGTGCCACGTATGGTCTCCGTACTTGTACTCAGTAATACCGAAAAGAAATGTGCACCGCAATCACTCGTGAAATATGGGCGTATTATGGGCGTCATTCGGAACTACACAGGGGCGTACTTTCAAAGTGGGCTAAACTGGGCGGAAACATGGGCGGACACGAGGGAGTGCACTCATTTTGGTAGGCGTGCATTCGGAAAGCACACCGAATGCACGTGAACAAAAAGGCAAGAAATATGCGGTGTCCATAAGCAAGTATTGCTTTGCGGACACCACTCGTTCATGCGCTAGGCAATCGGAACGCCTAATCACTACAACCAATGTCAGCTGAACACAATACAATCCACTCCTTTACTCATTACTCATTAATTACACGCTTCTCACTGCTTCAATTGGAACCATTGCAGCTTAAATGGAACATTACTAAACACACACATATATGCTGCACTTTTCACACACTTTTACACTGCAAATAATGGACACAACTTAATATTAATAATAGAAATACACATGTCACTTCTACATGTATCAATTTAGCCACACATTTTGGGAAAAAAAACAAAACATTTATTACCAGAACTTACAAAATAAACTGGAAACCGTATACCATGCCAGGAATAAAATTAAAAAATATATAATAAAGACATGATTTTTTGACATACATAGCCACAGCAGAATCATTAGGAACACATCAGGTGGCTTCACAACCAAAGTATAGCACCAACACTTCAAGTACAGCAGACAGTAATGGTAGCCGAAAGAGGGCAACAGGGGAACCAAACATGACATTCGAAACGAGGGCAAATGTGGGTACCCTCTGCACTGAATTGGACACAGGAAGCTGACACACACAGCTCAATGAAAGATTTGGGAAGACATAAGGGTGGAGATTAATGCGGACACAAGTTCATCTACGGGCACGTTTTCCCCTGGCAGGCTCCTTGCCACGTGCAGCAGCTCTTCGGCCACGATCAGATGATGGGCCAGGTGGAGCAGATGCTGGTGAGGGGGGGGATGGTGTTCCCCCTCTGCCAGCAGGGAGTGCTGCTGGTGGGAATGCACCAGAAACGGATGACAATAGGACCCTATTGCTTGCAACTACCTCCACCATAAGCTCATTATGGTGGAGGAGGAGGTCATTTTGGTGCAGGGCTTGATCAGCCAGCACCTGCAGGCTAGCAGCAATTGATTGCTGGGTGGCAGCCATAGCCTGAAGGCTCCCAGCGATAGTCTGCTGGCTGCTGACCAAACCCTGCAAGACCTCCTCGGTCCTACACATCCGCTCTGATGCAGAGTCTCCCTGCTGCTGAATATGGGAAAGCACCTGCACCCACCTGTCGAATTCAGCCTCGGGCGGTGGCTGCTGCTGCTGCATGGGCCTGGTACTGGTGGCAGGTGGCACAGACTCCTCAACCTCAAGAGATTCTGGCCCAAGCGGTGGGGATGCTGGTGAAAGAGAAAATTACAATTACAACACATTCCATGCAAAATTAGGACCAGCTACTTATGGCATGGCAAATAATTACCTTCAAGAAAAGAAGCCATGAGTTCCACTGGGGCCTCGCTGTCGATGGTGCTCACCCCCCGGACCCCCTCTACTGCAATGCAGCACTCTGCCATCTCCTCCAGGGGGGTGAGCTTCAGCTTTCCAGGCATGGGGCCAGCCCCAGAGGTGTAACTGTGTTCCCACCGCTGGGTCAATTTCTTCTTGAGGTTGGTTTTGAAGTCGTGCCACCTGCAATCAAAGTGTACATATTACTACATGTCACTCCTCATGTTTGCTGTAGCACACATTGCAATCTGCAACAGATGAGAACATGTGCTTCATTACACACAACTTACATTCAATGAAAATATAAAAACAACCCTTAGAAGATACATTCACACTCACCCTACAATAACTATTGATTAAATGACATGGCAAACATGTCTGTGGCTCCAAGCAACGTGACCGGCCATTGACCAACTCCATCTAACATCTAATGTAAACATTACTGGTCTTGTACTGCTCAAATGTAACACACATGAACTTGCCTCTTCTTAACGTGCTCCGTCTCACGAACTTGTGGAGCCACCGCATTAATCTCCGCCGTTATGTCCTCCCAGATCTTCCATCTCCTTGTGTGTGTCAACCTGTCCTGTGGACACTCGATCCAATCCCATGCGCGGGGTACCAGGATGGCAAGCTCCTGCGCTTCGAATGCCATGTTTCTGCTGCTTGGTTCCTCTGTTGCCCTATTTCGGCCACGGCCACTGCCACCGCCACGGCCACTGCCATGGCCACCTGTCGCTGTACTCGAAGTGCTGGCCAGGCTACTCTGTTGGGAAGCCACCTGTTGTGTTCCCAATGATTCTGCTGAGGCTGAAGATGGGCCAGCTGCCGATTGGCCTGATGTAGATGGCCCATCTGGCTGCTGTTCTCCCAATGGCTGGTCTGGGTTGAGGGGGACATAGCTGGTGCTGGAGTCCATGTGGCCAAACAGGTCCTGCAACACCTGGTCTTCCTCAGATTCTGAGCCAGCCATGTTTGCAACAACATTGCAGTTTTGTAACACACCTTTATATCCTATTTCTGTAATTGGCGTACATCAGCGACACCCTGCGTTCCGTACGGCAGCGTAGACCGTGCGGCGCATAGGCCACGCCCCTTCCTGCGAAAAAAAAAAATGAAAAACCTGGCAAACATAGTAAGTCTGATTTAGTAGCTAATTGCAGATTTGTACTCCAATGACCAAATAAAACTGAGGTCAGACATGAAATGTATATGTGAATGTACACCTGTACTGTGCACTTGTTTGGTATGTAGTACAAATTACACTAACCATTCCATATGTAAATCCAGTCCACCACTTAGGCAATAGTAATCAGTGCTAGCATCCAAATCACACGTGAAAGGTCTCCAAATTCTGGCTTGATGCTAGCTACATTTCATTCAACATCTCTAGTGTGGCCCAGTAGAAGGTAAGTGTACACATGGCACCATGGCCTAATATTGGGAAAAGGTCTGGCACTATTTGCTATGTTTCTGCTGTATAGCTTTCACTATAATAAAGCAGTTTAGTACCTTGTAGAGTTAGGTGTAACTGGCTAGTGATGCAGACTATTTCACCTGTTGCTTTTACCCATGTTTGGTGAATGTAATAGATTATATATAATGGGTTGCCAACTTATTTCACACTGTCTGTTTAGGAGATAGTAAGTAATGGCATGGTCTGCTCAACTATGCAAAGGTACAGCAAGTGTGGGTTGGCGATGCAATGGGTTAGCCGTCTGTTGTGGCGCATACACGCTGTCACTGACAAAATGAACAATAAAGTTAATACCAAATATCACTCTGATCAACCAATGACAGGACATGATTGCTTGAATTGTGCCATTGCTAAGATGGCGGCCTATGGGAGAGCAGCACCCTTCTCACCCGCGGAGCTTAGGACACTGGTCTCCGTTATGGAGACCAGGCTGGGGCGTGCAGGGCCCTTCATTACCAATAGGCAAAAGCGCCAGGCGTATGCCGCAGCCCGCAGGCGCATATTCGCGCGCACCCAGGTGCGCAGGACCATCGCACAGCTGGAGCGGCGATGGTCGGATCTGAGGCGCCGCCAGCCAGGAAAGCTCCAGCTAATACGGGCCAGCATTGCACGATGTAAGTGTTTACCCATTAAATGCCCAATTGTACAATATTGCTTACATGACCTTTTTTAAACCAATAAGGTAACTTGCCTGATCCATGAGTTAAACATGGCATACACTATATGTGTGGTACTTCCTGTTTGACACCCTGTAATGGTCATAAAATATGTAATTGTGTAGGATTATTGTTTGTGATGCTTACAATGGCCCAAATGTCACATCATAACTGCCATGTTACAGGCTGTGTTTTATAAAAGCCACTAAGGAGCTGATTGGCTGTACATTTATCTCTACTTCTAACCTTTGGATTTATAGCTTGTTAAGGCTTAATACATCTGTCCAAATGACCCCTAATTGGCACTTTTTTTTCTCAAACTCAGCACGGGATCGAGCAAGACAGGCCCGGGAGGAGGCAGAGGCGGCCCGGGCCCAGGAGGAGGTCGCAGAAGCGATGGACGAGGAGGTGGTGTTGGAGGAAGTGGAGGCGGAGGAGGTGCCAGAGGAAAGGGAGGAAGAGGAGGTGTCGGCAGTGGAGGCGGAGGTGGTGCCAGCTGAGGAGGCCCCGGAAGAAGAGGAGGCCTGTGAGGTGGTGCAGGCGCCCGAAATTGGTATGTATACATAAAGAATCATTCCTTTTCTCATCTACTATTTGCTATGTAGCACTGGTGATTCAATTGTGTTTTCAAATACTATAAATTCATATAACAAACAGGGTAGCAACAGACATACTTAAATATTGTGGCCAAACCATCCCTTTCATCCTGGACACATATTAATGACACAGGTTGTAAGGATGGCTTTCAGGTCGATTTTATGTGCCACTGAACCTGTGTAGTTAATCTGTATCCTGGAAGAAAGGGATGACTTGCTCATGTAAGGGTTACATGTCCCTGCTGCAAGCATACAATCTGTAGCCTCATATAGGTGAGTAGAGTTTACAGGTGATTGATCTTTCTAAACTAGATTAAGTATGGCATAAATGGAGTATGGACAGGCGTGGCTTAGAATGGAGTAACAAGTGGTCAGTGCCCCTGGGCCCTCCTCTAGCTAAACACCCCCTGCGGTCTGCATGTATTGTCGGCACCATAATTGTGTGTTGATTTGGTCTTAGTAATGATTTTGTGCATGGGAGTGGGTTAGTGCTGCAGCTTCACCTAACTGGCATTATGACAATGATTTATGGAGCACACCATCAGCAGGCAAGCCATGCTTGATTGCACAAATGTACTGTGCATTCCTGAGAGTTGACTAAGTCCCATGCCACGCTCCATAATATAACAGACACTGAGCGCTTTTTGATGAGTTGGTTTTGGTGGAGCTCATGACATGCTTCTCAGAGCTTAGTCATGGGTGGGTTTGGATTCAGAAGGAGCACTATGACTGTGAGGTGTTCTACAGGGTAGAGGGAAAAAAACAGGCTTTCCATCTAGGATGTATGCATGTATGTATAGCTGTATGTGTCATATATATTGTTATATATGTGTCTATATACATATATATACACACACACACCTGTCACCTTGCATTTATTTAATTTATGTATGACTATGTTAAATGTATGCATGAATATCATTACTAATTGTACCCTTTTTAACATGTCCACAGATGAGCCAGCCCAAGCAGAAGAGGGTATACGTGGGGCCCTCTTGAGAATGAGGGACCACATGCGGCTGGTCATGGCCGATTTGCAAGATCTTATCGACCTTATTTTGTAAATACTTTTTTTTTAACATTCTAAATTTTGGTTGTACTTAGAATAAATAGTTTATTACAGTTCGAAGTGTTTTGTTTACATTAAACAGTATATGTGTAAATTGTTTATACTCGTTTAAATTAGCAAAATGTACATACTGTATATAGATGTATGTTATGTTCACATCATGTAAGGGTTAATGTGTGTCATGAATGTAGTAGTAATGTGTTTCTGTATGTATTAGGATTTAATTGATTCAAATAGAAAACAAGCACTTTTTAAATGAGGTTGCCTAATTGCATAAGTGGGTCATGTGATCGATTTCTGTGTTCAGATAACAGTGTTGAATTTTGCGTAAATACACCGCATCGGTGCGTATGGCCAGGTTCCCGTCCGTTCTGACGCGGTAAGACCGTGCTTACGCTGTAAGACCGTGCAGAATCTGTGCGTGTCCACCGCACACGCAAGGTTTGTATGCCGTCCGTACACACGCCCTGTTCTTAAAGAGTGAGTCCGTCTGAATGCGGAGGCTCGGTGGGCGTTTCTACGGACGATGTCCACACAGCGTGGCGTGCGGACCGCTCCGTAAGAATTCGGGAAAGTACGCACCGATCAGAATAAGGTCCAGTGTGTGTGTGTGTATTTTGTTGTTTGGATAATGTTATTTGCTCTACAATTATAGTACATTTGTGTATTGCAAGGATGTGCACACTACAACAACATCAGTGCTTAAAGTGGTCCAAGGGAGGTGGTGAAACTCACCCCTCTACACCCACCCTTGTGGGCCACACCCCTAGCACCTCCCACCTGACTGAAGCCACACCCATAACTCCACCCCTTTAAGTATATTCATTGTTTACCCATTTGCTGTTGGACTTTAAATTATATCCACGCAGTATAAGGATCAGCTGTTCTTTTATTTTTACAAATTACATAAGTTTTTAACCATATAAGATACAATAGAGAAAATTGTACTTGAAATACTCTGAAATGTTGCTTTACATTACATTCCAATTAGTGCTATTAATAGGTTTCTCATTGGTGAATACAAATTAATCATATTGTATGTGCTAAAAAGGATCTTACGAGGTCATATATTGGTATTAGTTTGTATATTTCCAATGCACTCATACCAGAAAGATTTAAGACTAAACATAATGAGTCTCTGATTTCCAGGTGACAGTTTATTTGTGATGGTAGTAGCCAATCCCAGGTGACATGGTGGTCATTGGAGATTTCAGCCGCCAGAGGAAGGAGATGAGGAGTGGTCAAGCTGTTGTTTTGTAAAGATGTTGAAGAAGCTGAAAATAAAGAGAACAGTGTATTTTAGTTAACCTCTATGGCTTTAGAGGAATTTACATGGACAACACAAATACAGATACTTACCTATAATTTTTTTTTTTATATCATGTGACTGAGTCATGATTGTGGTAGTTGCCATTTCCGGGTGATGTGTCTTTTGATGTTAGTCATCGCCATTAGCAGGTGTGGTGTATTTTCATTGTGGTAATTGCCATTTTCAGGTGACAAAGTCCTATCATTGAAATATCATGCCAAAGAGGCAGGAGGTGAGTGTTCCCTATAGCATGCAAAAGATGCACTTTAACAAGTGAAATCAAATTACAAAAAGCAAAAATTCTAAATAATGCTCAACTGACCTATAACAAACGCCACAAGTGCTGGAAACTGGAGTGATCCTCTTTCCTCGTCTTACCATGCAAGTGTTTTGAAGTGCACTTCGTCTGCCTTTAGCGAGCCAAGATTTTACATAAGGCACTGGATTCCATAAGTGAAGAGGAGGACCACATATGCTAATCATCATAAGTTCTGCTAGGTGAGAAATGGAAAGAGAACTCCTTATCTTGGTAGCGATTAGGTTCATCACACTGAATCCTCTTTCACATTCTGCATTACTAACTGGCAAAGTTTGTACACATTGCAAAATTGGAAATAAATCTGATGGTACACTTTTGCCTCCATTGTCTTTGAAGTCTCGAAAAGCCATCTTTGTTTTTCCAAAGTTAATTTGGAAATGGTCACATAAGGTTTTCAACTCTTTTTCACCAAACTCTCCTGGCAAGACATCAGGCCAGAAGTCATTGTAAAGAACTTTTACAAGTTTGTAAAAATTCATGTCTTCTGATGACAAACAGCGATTTTCAATATTTGCTTTTAGGCTAGCATAAAACTGCCCTCGTCTGATGGTTTTTACTTTAGCATTCTTAATAAGTTCTACTTCTTTGAAATATCCTCTTGCGATAGCTTCAGAAGCCTCATTTGAGAAAATTAGATACATTTTCAATGCGTGATTCAAAAACATGAACCTGCCTTACTAATAGCCTTTGAGCTTTTACCAAGTGAATGTTTTGGTCTTGTAAAGCAAGTGAAAGGTCACAAAGCTCTGTCAGAGCATCACACATTAAGGCCAAATTCATAAGAAACTCCTCACTTTGCAATTGCCTACTCAAAGAACCGAACTTTGTGCTTTCTTTAGTTTTGCTTTGCACCTGTTCTTGAAAATGCTTGAATAAGGCAGGATATGATCTCCATATACAGTAGCATAAACTGTTCTAAAGCTTGAGGCAACCCATCTAGTATCAAGCACACGACCTATGCTCATAAGAATATCATGGAGCTCTGCTGAACACCTTTTTAATTCTCTCAAATTCTTTGGAGAACGACTGTATAGTACATACAGACTATCTACAAAAGACTGAAAGTGGTATATCTCGGTAAGATCCTTCACTGTATCTGCAACAGCTAACTCTATGCGGTGGTTTATGCAGTGCCAACTAATGAGTTTGGGAAATTCCTTACGTAGAATTGTGACAACTCCAGACTTACAACCAAGCATTACTGCTGTTCCATCACTCCCTAAACCAACAAGAAGTTCTGACAAAAGGTTTTTAGATAAGCCATGCTTGCTCAGCGTGCTTAATAAGGAATCACAAATGCCCTAAACTGTAGTACCATCAAGCTCAACCAAATCAAGAAAAAAAAAAAGTTGTAGGTTGGCAATCTTCAGAACCTGACATTGCTGCCATCATTGCACGCACATATATAATCATTGTGGTTTTTTTAGACACACTTGTACTTTCATCAATCTGAATGCTTACTTTTGGTTTTAGGGTTACTATATTCTAAATGAGAGTCGCTTTCTCATTTCACATGAAATATGGCTAACTATATCTGTGCATACAACATTGCTCTGCAATATTTTTCCTAGATCACATTCATTGGCTTCCTGTAGATCAATTGACTGTGGATGATCTGTGTATGGACGGTTATTTTTGGCAACATAAGCTGTTCTGAACACTCTAATACCCCTTTCACATCGCACTTTTAAAACGGTATATTGCCATTTTTTTCCATTTTAAAACGTTTAAGGCTGCAATGTGAAGGTGCCAGAGTTGATTTACCGGTTAAAGTTAACCGGTATTTCAACACGGTTAAAAAGCAGAGTCCTACACGGTTCAAAGCCGTTTTTTTTGCAGTTTGAACAGCTCTATTTCAATGGCTTGAAACGTGTCCCTTGGGGGTTAAACGTGTTGAATGTTTCAATGGTATTAAATGATTTTTAAAACGGTTTTCACCTGCAATGTGAAAGGTCTCAAGGCTCAGACCCGTTTTAAAGTCCCATTTAAGAATACCGTATCATTACTCATTTCTGCAATGTGAAAGCAGTATCACAGTTTCAATGTGCTCATTGTATTGTTTTGCAACTAACTCTGGTAAAATATTATCAGTTTGTTCATTTAAGATTTTAACTGCTGCCTCGTGTGTTTTGAAACACGATGGTCATGAATCTTTTTTCTAAGAGATAACTGTTGTTTTGCTTTTGTGAAACCATATGGACCAACGCAGCTTGTTGCCCATTCTGTGGAAAGGCTTTTACTAAAGCCCCTGAAGGTTTCAGCTCCAGCTCCTAGTGTCTGAACTTTTGCACAAATTTCACATCCCATTTTTCCATTTGCAATTCTTAGCCAGGAATATTTTTCTTTAAATAGTGATGCTTGCTCATCTGTCCAGCAATCGGGTATGCAGCCATCACCTTCACCTCTAACTTTAGTATGATGTTCAACATCTGCAATCGTTATAAATTCAACACTGGAGTCTGTTACTTCCACTTGCAGCTGCTGAAGCACCATCATCGATCTCATCTTCACTGTCACTAATTTGAACGCTTTCTAGTTCTTTCACTTCCTTATTCACGGGTTTATTCACGGGTTTGAAGTAACTAAGTAAGTTTCTTTTCATTAGGAGTTCTGATTAAATAGCTTGAGATAATTAATTTCTTAAAATTACTGTCTTTAGTCTACACAGGTCCTGGCCTAGGATAAAAATATATATAGTCTTAGTAACACTATATGAAAACTACCAAAAAAAAAACCCCAGTAGCAGCCTGACTTACCTGCCCATCAAGAGTTGAAGCACAGTACGCAGGATGTCCGTCCAACTGTATGGGGAGGTGACACAAGTCAGGTGAGAGGTCTTGGATATCTTGTCCACTGAAGACTGCCTTTTCAGTACACACGTCCTGGCCTAGGATAAAAATATATAGTCTTAGTAACACTGTTCATGAAAACTACAAAAAAAAAAAGCCCCCAGTAGCAGCCTGACTTACCTGCCTATCAAGAGTTGAAGCACAGTGTGCGGGATGTCCGTCCCCCCAGTAGCAGCCTGACTTACCTGCCTATCAAGAGTTGAAGCACAGTACGCGGGATGTCCGTCCAACTGTATGGTGAGGTGACACGTCGGGTGAGAGGTCTTGGATATCTTGTCCACTGAAGACTGCCTTTTCAGTACACACGTCCTGGCCTAGGATAAAAATAAAATAAATAAAAAGTTATTAACACTAGGGTTACATAATCCAAAAAACAGTGGTTTCCAAACTTTCTTAAATCACAGAACCTGAGACTATGAATATTTTTTTTTATACAGCACAACTAGGATTCTCTTTCCATATTTATATAAAGTAAATTGCCCCTACTTGTCATCCTTAGGACCAGTTGTTTGGTGGTGCACAGTTGTGCTTCTGATTGTCCACGTTTTATGACTGGCAGCCGCAATCACTGAATTGCCATATCACTGACCATAAATAATTGTACTGCTTATACAGAAAATGCTTAGTAGGGGAGAGTGACTATCTTCTTGCATATTTCACTGAAGAAGGCAGTGAAACCACAATACCCAAAGAAAACCCACACAAGCATGAGAAGAATATATAAACTCCACACAGGACTGTGAAGCAAACCCATGACCTTGGTGCTCTGAGGCAGTTTTATTATTATACAATCTGTAAAAACGCACAAGAGAATTGATTACTGGGGACACATTTTTAGCCCTATGTTAATACAATGTGCTATTCAAAAATAAAGGAATAATGCTTATTTCCTAGCAATAGATATATATCCTCTGTTTATCCTACAATCACAAATGAGCAACTCCCTCTCTGGTGCTGCAGAAGCATGCGCACGTTCATCCACAATGAGAAAATATGCATGGAATCGCCCTGTGTGTATGCCCCTTAGAGAGAGAAAACAGGGAAAGTTAATGACAGTACAGAAGAGGGCATAGAGGAAGTCAGAATAAAAAAGGTGCAAAAAGAAAGAAAGGAGGGGAAGAGGGGAGAGAGAAACTGAAAACCAAATTTAAATAATTGAAATAAGGTTAAAACAAACGTCAAGCAGAAAAAAAAAAAAATGACCTTGATACAATTTTAAGAAGCAAAAAACAAAACAAAATAAAGGGCTCTTATTCAAATCTGATCGCAGTACTAATATTTTCTCAAAATGGGCAAAACCATGTGCACTGCAGGTGGGGCAGATGTAACATGTGCATAGAGAGTTCAATTTGGATGACTTATGTTGTTTCTGTGCAGGGTAAATACTGGCTGCTTTATTTTTATACTCCAATTTACTGTAGATTTCAGTTTCAGAACACCCCACCCAAACTTAACTCTCTCTGCACATGTTACATCTGCCCCACCTGCAGTGCACATGGTTTTGCCCATTTTGAGAACAAATTTGTACTGTGATAAGATCTGAAAAAGGGCCTATATCCATTGATATTCTTTTAGTGGCTTGTGCTGGTCTTTAAACAGATCTATTACATATTTATTATTTTATTTATAAGGCTCCACAAGTGTATCGTAGCGCAGTACAAAGGAACAGTACAGGGAGACAAGCTTAACATTACAGTAAATACATTTTATTAGGGGGTGCACTGTCAAAGCAGTGTGTCTAGCACCACCTGTTGGTGTCTAACACCGCCAATCAGGCGTGCACTCATTACAATATAAAAGTCTCTCAGCCACACCATAAATTCACCATCGGTACTCTCATGCTTAACAACCCTTAACACTTAGATTACTAACTTATCTAAAAATAACGACACGGACACAAGTGCTGGCGTTTCAAAATAACAAATGTCAAATTTATTTTGACAACAAACTAAAGACTATATTATTGGTGGCGGCACTAAAGAACGATCAGATTAAAGAAAAGGGGGTGGGTAGGGTCACCATAGCATTCACACACCGCTGGTGACCAACTCTCCCAGCCAACCACCAGTGTCGGTGGAGGCAGCCATCTTCCGTGCACAGAAGTATGGCTCGTGACAATCGATGCCTGTAGAGCGCACCCACTAATGTACACACATTCCATCTACACAATTGACCGTTCTTTACCGCCGCCCAAAGAAGAAAATAGAGACAGAAAATAGGGATGGGTGGGTGGGGAAAATCTCCAGAGAGGAAGCAGCTCTCTGGTCAGCAGACCTTTCTCCCCTCCTAACTCCTCCCACTGCACCCATTGGCTGCCAGACGCAGCCCTTCCTCACTAACTGTCCCTAGTGCAGCATGATCGCCCTTCGGTGATTTATGTCACCTCTAGCTTAATCAGCCATTGGTGCTCCTTTATATCCTGCCCTTTTTCAGGTTTAATCTTCGAACTACTGTGTAACAGTACATGCAAATAAAGTCAAAACCATACTGTATATGGATGATGCAGGTATATAGTGCTATGACAATGTGTGCAAAACACACATAATTGATTGATGGGGGCTTATTTTAATGGAAAACAGTTTTAAAAAGCGAAAGTCTTTGGTAAAAGGTATTGCTAGCAGCAATAAGGGTGGTGGGTAGGGTTACCACCTAGTCCCTTTAATTCCGGACACATATTAATTACACAGGTTCTGTGGCTGGCTGACTTCAAGACTCCACTTCACCTGATTTTAAACTGCCACAGAACCTGTGTAATTAACATGTGTCCGGAATTAAAGGGACTAGGTGGTAACCCTAGTGGTGGGGGTACACAGCATTAGGGGGTGCCTGTGCACCTGTAACACTCAATGCGCGCACGCCTATGAGTACAGGGCAAAATAATGCCACAATTCAATACACATTAGAGCTTAAATATAAGTAGCGAGGACTTGATCAACGTACTGTACTACTAGGGGCTGGTGGCCAATGATGGTCACTGAGTGTTTGAGTATGGTAGAGGTGAGTGCAATGTGTAAAGAGGGCTTAGACAACAGGAGGGAAGAGGACCCTGCTCTGAAGAGCTTACAATCTAGTAGGGGCAACAGACAGATTACATGAGGTGCAAGCAGGTGGCAGGATGTAAGCAGGCCAACGTGTGTGGCAGGTGTCAGGTCCGAGTTTGGTGGCAGTGCAGACTGTCTTGCAAATTATTTTCTCTTTAAAAAAAAAACATCTGATATCACCCAGTATCCCACACTGCCACCAAACTCGGACTTCAATACAGCTTACCCTTTGTGTGGGTATGCATAGGTATTACACACCCAATATAGCTTTTAAAACACTAGCAGTCACCCACAAATAAATAAAACACACATCACCCATTTAAAACACACTAAGGGCCTAATTAAGGTTCACTCAGAATTAGGTAAATTTGGTGCGTTTCCGATGTTTGCTGTTAGCTTCAAGGAGGGAGGGCCAAACAGGACAGCGGGAACAGGGCTCACCTATGGGAATTCCCTGCGTTTTATGGGGTCCCCACGAAAACGCAGGCCCTGACTTCTATATGCAAAGGCAGGAGAAGTCATTTAATAGTCCATGATCATTAAATAATTTCCCCTGCTAGTGGATGCATGTGAGGGTATGTGTTCAGGGCAGTTTATCAGGTGCTCAGTAAGCTGTGGTGTTTGCAGCTCACATATAAGAGACAGACACAGACAGAGACAGAGAGAGAGACAGAGAGAGAGACAGAGAGAGAGACAGAGAGAGAGACAGAGAGAGAGACAGAGACAGAGACAGAGAGACAGAGAGAGAGAGAGAGAGACACAGACTCTGGGCAGTATTCAATGAAGATATTCTCCGTGCACGGCGAGCATTTTTTTTTTGCTCGCCGTGCACTCTCCGTGTTCCGGAGGGCTCGCTGCCACTCCTGCTCCCCCTATTCAACGTGTTAAAGACTCGCCGCCACTCGCGGCGAGTCTTAACCCCTGCAGCGGACGAGCGTCCGCGGCAGGGAGCTGTCAGGGAGCCGGGGGACGTAGCAGCCAAGAGAGATTAAAGTCTCTCTTGGCTGCTGCAGGGGATATGGGGAGGGGAGCAGGGCTCCCCTGGACCCAGGCAGCACAGGCTGCCCCCCCTATAGCCAGCGGGGGACCCAGTATTCACTGTACCCGAATGTGCTTCGGGTGCAGTGAATATATGAATATCTAATGAGCGGCTCGAGCGCTCCGGCCCCCTGCTGGCTGCACTGTGTAAAAAAAAAAAAAGTAAAAAAAATATTTTTTTTAAAATTAAATATATATTCATGTGCTATAGGCACATGAATAAAAACAACATGGCCCTTCACAGAAAAAAAAACCTGATTTTTTGACACCAAAATTAAAAAAAAACACCCTTTTAGTTTAAAAGTTCACATTCCTGCTCTCCATCAAAAGATGGAGAATTTCTACACGGAGAGAGACGGCGAAAATTACTTAAAAAGACGGCGAATATTTCACATTGAATAGGGTTGCTCGCTTTTGGAGAGCAAAAGTCTCCATCCAAGGCGAGAAAAGCACAAACTCTCCATAAAACACGGCGAATTTTTCGCATTGAATACGAGACACAGAGAGAGAGAGAGAGAGAGAA